>NW_012098932.1:847997-853873 GCF_000951045.1 Mandrillus leucophaeus | reverse complement strand
AAATACTTAAATGTTAACAATAATTACTAATATTAATTAACAAACCAGCCATAACACTACTTCTCTCAGATAGCCCTGTACCACAATAAAATGTATATTTGAAAGTGTTCCATGAGTTACTTTTTTGTTGTTATTTGCTTTAATGAAAACCCACCAATAATCACAAACTTAAACCCATATAACTGGCTGCACTGGTGTGTGCCTATAGTCCCAGCTGCTTGGGAGGTAGAGGCAGAAGAATTGATTGAGACCAGAAGGCCACCTTGGGCAACATAGTGAGAATCCATCTCTACAAACACAACCTCACAGTATTTAAAAGTGGAAAGGAGATAGGGAACATTAGCAGCACAGATTAAAAAAAAAGAGAAAAATTATTTCCCCAGGCTTCAGAGACAAAATCTCATCCTGCTACTGAGATGTTCATTTAAAAAGAGAAGACTGTTACGTAAAGATGCTAATCACATTACTCTTTCCAACTCAGAGATCAGTGGGGTTCTGTTTTTTGGAAATCAGGACAGGGTAGTGGGTAGACCTGAGACTGGGAGGAGCACAACAAGGCTGGTAGGGACCACCTCAAAAACACTGAAAGAAAAGCACCAGTTTATAATGCACTACTACGCTCCCCCCTTCAAGGATCCCCAATGCCCACTGCCAAGATGAAGGGGCAGCAGGTTGAGCTCCCAAGCACAGGGCCTGGCTTGCTTCAGAGAGCCCTGCCCTCTGCCCATCAGCATCCCCAATCTCTGCACCTTCAGTGCCCTCTCTTCCTCCAACTTGGCCCAGACTCCATCGATTCTGGGCTGGCAGAATCGTATCATTTATTCCAATCATTTAGAAAGGCTCCAATGTGCCACCACTGGCCATGGGCAGACAGAGCTGCAGGCTTTGGAGTCAGGAAATTCTCCAAGTGCTGGCAGATCCCAACCATGTAACTGAATTGGAATGCCATGTGCTCTCTTTCTTTTGCCCAGTTTTGAGTTTGTTCTCACTTACATGCTGTGTCTTCACACTCAGATATTCACTTGCCTTCACACACACACGCTCACACTCAAGCATGCACACACACAGTCACACAGACTCACTCATTTTGCACACTTGTGCACACATCAGCGTACTTACACTTAGATGCATGCCCACACTCACAATCACACACACACACACACCGGCGACCTCACAGCAGCAGAAGGTATATAGAGAAAGCTGCTTCTAGGATGCTGTGCTCCTGTGAGGGGCATAGTAGGTTCTAACACCAAGGAAGTCCTTGTGTCTCTCTGGGCACTAGGGGTGGGGAGAGAAGTCTGTGCTGTTGTTCTTAAGGTAGGAAAATGCATAAATGGTCTGCCTTTGATCATATTGTCTACACATCTCAAGGTACTGCTTTTAAACTGCTTCTTCTGACTTTTTAATCACAACTCTAACAACCATTATGTTAACATATTACATTAAAATTTTTTGTAAAGGTATCACTTTTGGAAAGCACTCAGGAGAGAGAGTTTGTTCCCTCGCCCCCTTTCCAGCACCCCAGACATGCCGCTGGGCCTGTTAATAGCACCTGTTCCTGTTTGGGCAGGTGGCAGCAACTCTATCTTTCTGACTTAGGATTTGCCAAAATTCGGTGCTGGTTGTCAAGGCAGAGCCAGGAAGAGTAATTAATTTTATATCATTATTTTCCTGGATAAATGATGACCACAAGTGTATATATCTTGCTTCTCCTCCCATCAAGAGGTAAAGTGTATGTCCCTTTTTCATGACCAGGGCTGGATAGAGAATTTCTCGACCTGTAGAAAGCACCAGAAGTGGCTCTGGTGTCAGTCCCAGGCCTAGAGCTTGGCAGGTTCTTCTTTTGTGCCCTCGGAGCTCTGTCCCCATGTGAGATGGGCCACTCTGCTGGAGAGAGCATGCAGATGGGAAGAGACAGCTGGCCAGATGCCGAGTGTTCCTGTCATTACAAAAGAGGTGCCAGGTAGGTAAGTACAGCCATTTTGCTCTTGCCCCAGCCAAGCTCCTGGTTTGTGCTGCCACCAGAGTGACCCCAGTCCACACCACGTGGAGCAGCAGTGCGCTGTCCCTACAGAACCTTGCCAGGTTGTAGAATCCCATGCATTAAGGCTCTAAGTTTGGAGTGGTTTGTTGCACATCAATAGATAACTGATATAAAATGCCTACTGGAACTAACGACGGACTCCAGCTGAAGATCAATGTGCACTCTGGAGTCTGTTCTATGATATACATTATTTTGATACCTTGTATCTTAAGCCACTTATAAATGAGAATGTGTATAAATACATATCCTAAAAATCTCCCTACAAACCAGATGTAATTATTTCTATTTTACAAGTGAAGAAACTGATGGTTAAAGACCAGCCTAAAGCCACAGTCCAGAAAATAGACTCCGCTACTGAACAACCCAGGTCTATGCAATTCCACAGCTTATGGTTCCTTCTGGTGCATCCTACTGTCCTTAATTATGATTCTCTTGGGACTCTGCCACCTAATAACCTTATACATTTCTAATGCATGCATTAAATGGGTCATACTGGACGAAGGAAATTGTCAAGTAAAAATCATGTTTCACACAATCGCTAGGACTTCTTTGTGTCCTCCAGCTTTGTTGCTACAGAGCTAGAGCAGTACCCTGATACTGCTTCCATCAACAACGTCTGTAAACCTGATGTTTTATCAGTGATTATAATGTGTGTTTGGGTTTTTCTAGTTTGTTTCATTTTAGTGGAGGACACCCTGGGTTTTAAGTTGAATGAAGTTCACCAAAACTGATTACGTCTTTCCCCCATCATTTCTCAGTGAAAATAAAAGACAGCAGTCTTGCACCAAATTTTTCCAGGAAAAAAATAAGTAGAATGAGAGTGGGAATGAGAATTAAATCATAGAAGATGAACCACTTTGCTTTATTCGAGATGAAAACAAAATGCTCCTTCAATAAACACTTGGATGAAAAAACCCTCCTTATTTTGACCTTCAGAATCCTAGGGGAAGCTTCTCATGGCAAAAGCCTCAGGCCTTGAGCCTGGAACCTTTGACTAGATGTGCACCTGACCAGCACGGGATTAGCAAATGTTCTAGGGCAATGAGCTTTTACTCTTTATTTCCAGAGCAGTTTGCCTGGTGTACGCATGTGGATGTTTGGATGGCCTCGCAGCTGTGTGACTGGTAAGGGGTTTCCATACCAAACCTTCTACCAGCAGCCTGCTGGTGGAGAGGGGAAGAGAAGGGCTGGGGCTTTGCTGTCAGTCAGACCAACCTCGGCTGGAATCCTGTGTCTACCACTTACTGTGTAATCTTGGGGAAGATGCTTAGCATCTCTAAGTTTCTAAACTGTAAAATAAAAACAATCATACTCTTTTATTTTGGCTGTAAAAGAGAGGAGCCCAATTCTTTGTCATTGTCTCCCCCATCAAAAAGAGGCAGAAACACACACCTTAGTGGGTCCAGTGTGGCTGACTGTATCCACTACAGAACAAAGGGAAGGGACGTGTGACAGAGACCAGTATCTATTTCATTTCTCTGTCTTCCTAGTAAAACAAATTTTAAAAAGGCCCCAATTTTTTGATGAGCCCATAGTTATCTAAAATAATGACTAAATTTTCTAGCCACCATTGCTGCTGGCACATAACAAAGTTCTGGACAATGAGATGTAAGTGTAAGTATCATGTGCAATCTTTTGAAAGATTTTTAAAAGGAGAAGGCCTGCCCTTGTTAGTCTTTTCCTGTTTTATTCTGGTTGGAATATGGATGTGAAGGCTGGAGCCTAAGCAGCCATCTTGAGCCAAGGGCAGCATCTGCAGGGTGGCAGGGCAACACGATAGGAGCAGCCTCAGTTCCTGATGCTTACAGAGGGGCCAAACCTCTTGGTTCCTTTAGTAAAAGAGAAACAAACTTTTTTAAAAAAGATTTTTAAACCACAATTATCTTAAGTTTTTCTGTTACCCACAACTGAACTTAACCATTACCAGTACTGGAAGTTAACATGCTTTGTGGTAAATTTGCTCACAATATTTGTTTTCCAAGATGGTTTCTTCCTGATTTCTTGAAACTTGAATCTATTTGACATGCTGCCTGAAGTGTTGTTCTTCTTTCTCAAGCAAGGTCACTGTTGAATTCTCATCCAGTGTGCTTGCTAAAGTCTGCGGTACTCACTGCTCCAAAAACACTCCAGGAAGCCCAGTGGCTTCTGGACTGAAAAGTTAAAGGGAAAGATATAGCTTTGAGAAACTTGCCACATCAAACCACATTATGTTCATTAATAGTGAAAATACTGACATATTTTAATGTTTACTGTGTACTGAATGCATGGAGTTATCTCATTTAATCATTCCAACAAACTTGTGACTTACTACTCTTGTCATTTCTGTACTGGGAATGGGAAAACCAAGGTTCTTAGCCACTTCAGCAACTGCCTTCTCAAAACAGGGTACTGCTGGAATCAGCCAACAGCCAGGCCCTGAGTATACCATTGCTCTATTTCCCGCAAATTCTCTGGTATCTAAGTCTGAAGACAGTGTAGGAAAATCTCCCCACTTCTTTGTGCTGCTGTGTGAACAGGAACATGCCCTTTTGCAGCCCTGATTCCTGAGCCCCCGGTTCTGAACCTGAGACAAAATAGGCTCTCACTAAAAACAAGGTCTTTTTTTCTAGTAGCCTCTTATGAGTAACTATCTCCTATCTCACACATAATCTCCCAAGCTGGAGGCACGATTTGGATTAACGTCTGCTCACACTTGATTTATGATATTTCATTTAAAACTCCATTAATCTATCTAGCATTGATAAAGCTTCTGAACTTTGTGTTGCTTCCTGAGATTAGTTTGAATCATGCATTCATACCCTTGATCATTTTTTAAAAACCTGACTGCAGGCTCAGGGATAAACTCCATGCTGTTCTGTAAATTTATCACCAACTTAATTTGGAATTTGTACTTGTCTCCACTTGAGTTACCTGGACCTTCAGTCAAATCCGAAAGCCGAAATCCCAACTCAGATTCTATTCTTTGAATCCTATAAAAGAATTCTGATGCATAAAAGTATCAGATAAGATAAATATTTGGCCTTTTCCATTACAGTCTAAGATGATTTAATGCCAGATAAAATTGACAAATATAGACTTTCATCCCAAAGTAAAATAAAATATCCTGAAATACAGACCCTCTCTTCAAACAGTACTAGTAAATAAAACACCTCAAGTGAGAGTGTACGTCTTATACTGAAACCAGAGTACGGATTGAATATGTTGATGGTGCCTTAAGTACGTAATGGGTCAAATTCCTGAATGCTCACAGCTGAGGAGTTAATGTTTTGGTGGAAGAACTGAACTCCCTTGGGGAAGGCTCGGTGTTGGAGAAGGCTCTGTGTTGGTTGGGTTTGCCTTCCCTGGTCAGCAGCAGTCACAGGTGTATTCCACTGCAGTGAAATCTGCCCAGCAAGCTAGGGCCAATGCAGCTGCAATGGTTTGCAATTACCCTTGAAAAATGAGCAATCTTGAGCCTTGTGTTGGTTGTCCAGAAGTATTAAAAACTGTGTTCTGCCTTACTCTTTTAAAGCTGCCATTTTCACAGTCATTTTGAAAGAGAATGTGTGGGCTGCTCCGAAGGTCTCTCTGTTTACCAGCCCAAGATTATCAAAGGGACCTGCAGAGTCCACAAAGTAATACTGTGGGTAACCCAGAGCCATTAATGCTCACATTCTTTCCTTGAGACCCATGGGAAATCCATTCATTAATTCACCAAAAATGAATCGAGCCTTCCCTATATGCCAGGCACTGTTCTACCTGCAGTCTATAAACCAGGCCAAACCCTTGCATTTCCTAAAGCCTATATTCTAGGTCAGGAATACAGACAATAAGAAACATAGATCAATATATA
>NW_012098932.1:845638-847037 GCF_000951045.1 Mandrillus leucophaeus | reverse complement strand
GAGTTGATGGGTGCAGCACACCAACATGGCACAAGTATACATATGTAACAAACCTGCATGTTATGCACATGTACCCTAGAACTTAAAGTATAATAATAAAAATAAAAATAAAAAAGTATGTTGTTACATTTTTCTATAAATTTCTGGAAATAAATTGCTGGGTCGAGAAAAAAAATAAGTTAATCACTAATGTCTTTACACGAATGCACACTTACATGTAGATATACAGCTTAGAAGATATATAAGCTCTGAAAAACTTTGTAATTTTGAGTTAATCTGGCAATATTTCCAGGCCTTCTCCCCGTAACTGGTTGCAGAAATAAAAACTCTTCCTCCCCAGTTCATCTGTGTCTCGTTACTGGGCCATGAGAAATAGCAGCCCAAGCCTCAGTTTGCTCCAGGAACTTGGCCATGAGAGTATAACAGGCCATTGCAGAGCAGGGCCAGAGTGCTAACGAATTCATGCCCGAGAAGAGACCCTCAGTCAGGGAGGAACAGAATTTGGTATATTTGCCTCTCACCTCCAAATCCACCTTCATTGGCCTCCTGGAAAAGGACATTTCCCCCTTCTCAGCTGGCAAAATGTTAGACTTCGTCAGTAGAGGGCACTGAGAACCCCTAAGGAGGAATAGGTATCTCCTTCTGGTTCCAGCCCATCTTCTCTGCTTGCCTATCTGGGGCAGGAGCTAGCAGGGCAGGGGCACCAGGGACACCCACACTACCACACCCAACCTGTGAATTTCAGTAGCACCAATCTCACCAGTAGCTCCTCAGCAGATTCTGCAACAAGATGCAGTCCTGGGAACATCTTGCCCCAGCACCCTAGAGGGCTCGAGTCTTAGTGAGTCCCAAAGGAGCAACACCTTAAAAGGTTTCTCTTTGATCCAGTGGGCCATGACCCATGACCCTCTTCAATTAGATCTGGATTTCTGCTCTAAAGAAGGACCTCTTCATGATTTGTTCCTTCTTTGATATTCTGCCACCATCTTAGAGGCAATGGCTGAGCTGTTTCCCTTATCTGTTATTTCTGCATTCTTCATAGTTTTCTCTCTCCTAGTAGGTAATGTCCTTATGTGTCAAAAGATATCTGGGATTTGTTTTAGTCAAGCATGATAAGACATGCAGACATGAAAATGATTGTCAGGAAGGAAAAAGTTTATATTCACATATCCCTACAAACAGGAGGCACAGCATGACACCAAGGAAAGCACCAGGATTGGCAGAGGGGAGAGAAGAGAGCCCTCTATTAGGGTTTTCACAGGAAGGAATGGGTAAGGCAGAATAGGTATGCTGACTAAGCTTAGGATTGGGTAGTCTGAAAATTTCAAAGTGCTTTGAGATTTAGGGGTGGTCCTTAGTTGTCCAAAACCTCTCTCTAGGGTGATTTTTAGTTTTTGCC
>NW_012098932.1:844786-845588 GCF_000951045.1 Mandrillus leucophaeus | reverse complement strand
TGGGTAACCCAGAGCCATTAATGCTCACATTCTTTCCTTGAGACCCATGGGAAATCCATTCATTAATTCACCAAAAATGAATCGAGCCTTCCCTATATGCCAGGCACTGTTCTACCTGCAGTCTATAAACCAGGCCAAACCCTTGCATTTCCTAAAGCCTATATTCTAGGTCAGGAATACAGACAATAAGAAACATAGATCAATATATACTGTGTGTGTTAAGTACCTGCTGCAGATGCTGTGGGTGCTGCAACCATATCCCTAGGGCATCCACCATCCAGGACAAACTGAGGGCTTTCTCTGGCTGTGGCAGGCCAGGTCTCACTAACTCAGTCCTCCATAACAACTGTTTCAGTTAAATGAGTGGTTAAGTTAAATATTAAAAGCCAGTGCCCTTATACAAAGGCTGGGATGTAACAAAAGTCCTCCAAGGGTTTTGCCTAGGCCTTTCCTAGGACTTAACACATGACAAAGTAAAAAAGGAATTCTTAACAGGACCCGTCTAGGATTAAACAAGTTTTATTGTGGGTCTGAATAAACTCCCCAGGCCTCCACAAACCTGAAGGAACTCCCCAAACCTCCGTGATTTAGCAGGAGACAAGATAAGGGTAATCACCCCAGCACCTGGACCCATTTAGATTAAGTAAATTTACTGAAGCTCCAGAGGAAGCTCTTCAGGACTCAGACCTTAGTTATAGATTAAACTAGGTATATACCCAAAGGATTATAAATCATGCTGCTATAAAGACACATGCACACGTATGTTTATTGCGGCACTATTCACAATAGCAAAGACTTAGAA
>NW_012098932.1:819127-840651 GCF_000951045.1 Mandrillus leucophaeus | reverse complement strand
ACCATGCCTGCCTAATTTTTTGTATTTTTATTAAAGACAGGGCTTCACCATGTTGGCCAGGCTGGCCTCAAACTCCTGACCTCAGGTGGTCCACCCACCTCGGCCTCCCAAAATGCTGGGATTACAGGCATGAGCCACCGCACCTGGCCTCTAGGATGATTTTTAGGCCATGGGTAATATTGGCTTGATTGATTGAGGAGAAGGTTGGCAATGCAGCTCTGGATTGGTGGTTTGTATGTCAATGGTATGCTCACAGAGGAGTCACTGGCCATCTCTAGGAATTAGCTAGCCCTGGGAGGGGCAGTCCTTCCAGGATTAAGGCTACAAGTGCTGGAGCATCAAGAATACAGAAAATAAGAAAATACAGTGAATCAACTTATATAGTTAATAATTCTTTGTATTAAATTTTCCCTGTTCAAATTACTCTCTGGATTCTGTCTCCTGACTGGTTTGTGATATATAATGTTGTCTTTAATATGTACTTATATATAAGTGATTATTTCCTTCTTTAATTCCAATCTCAAAATATTAGGGGCATACCCCCAAAGCATCCCATATTTCTCTAGATTATCTTCACTTTAAGAATCTGAAAATATGTATCCAGAAGCCAGAAAATGATCACATCTTTTTTCTGACAATTCTACTTTTAAGAATCTATAATCTGAAATAATCTGGAGATTGAACAATACTTGAGGCAAGAGATGCTCATCACAGAATTATTTAACTTAGCTTCTCACCCTTCTTTCATAAAACCTTTGTTTTCTTCATTCACTTATTTATTTGAGATGGGGTCTTGCTATGTTGCCCAGGCTGGACTTGAACTCCTAGGCTCAAGTGATTCTCCTGCCCTAGTTTCCTGAGTAGCTGAGACTGAAGGTACATGCCACCATGTCCAGCTATTTGTATTTATTATGTGTCTATTCTCCTTTCATATTTCTAATCCCAACTGAAATATAAGCTCAATCAATGAGGCAGAGACCATTTCTGTCCTGTTTGTCATTGATCTCCATGAGACTGGAGAGGTCACCAAGAGTGAGGAGCCAGGGTAGAAGGAAGGGAAGAGGATGGAGAGACAGAAAATCTGTGGGGAGTGTGAAAGTGAGCCTCTGCTGCCTCCACCCCACACACTCATTAGGGAGACTGTGACTGGAGGGATTTGTGCTGAGCAGAAGCCCCCACAGGTGCATCTGGTACCCACAAGACATGAGGAGAGGAGAAAGACAGTCAACAGGAGCAGCTGGCTAGGAGGGCAAAGACATGCCCAGACCCATGCGTGGTCCAGCAAAGTGAATTATCCTGGAAAAGATCCAAAGCAAAAAACTTCTACCAGAGGTGTGAGGGAGTGTGCACATGTGTGTGTCCATGTGTGTGAACACTCACTGGAGGTGTGACTGTGTATGTGTATACACTGACTGGAGGTAGGCGGGGAAGCAGCTGCACCCGTACACGATCACCAGCTCTGGAAGATTAGACTGGGCAGCCCAGAGCACCTGAGTCACAAGGCAGGCAGGACTGAGTGGTGACACCTGCAGCAGACAGGACTGAATAAGGGAGTGTAGATATCCCCCTCAGAGCAACACCAGAGGCCACAAGGAAGCCCGCTCCCCACTCCTCTGACCTGCAGCCCACCACTGAAGGGGACTCTGCAGGGGGAGGGCAGCAGCATGAAGGCCACAGCTGGTCCTGCACGGAGACTGAGAAGAGAATCTTGAAGTCACCTGGGCAACTGCTGGCTCAGGCTTACTGTTTGGGAAGGGCCAAGGTTAAGTCTCCCCCAACTTCACAGAAATGAGGGCTGGAAATGAAAAACTCATTTGCGCTTTGAAACTAACAGGGGGTTCCGTGGTGCTCTCCAGTGTTGTGGAGTGTTATAACTGCTCAATTTGCACGTGTTACATGTGGCCTTTGAGAAGTGTTTCCCAAACTACAGTTGTGTGTGATATTAGGCATCACTGTTATAATTTTTTCCAAATCTCGGTGCCACTTATACTATTATTTATTGAATATTTTTCTTTACCTCAACTTGCATTTTTACTTAGCTCCATTCTAAGCAATAAAATATCATGGGTTTGTTGTGCTCATTATACTTTTATCATTCTATTACATTTAAATAAATACCTACTTACACTTGTTAAAATAAAAGTTATGATCTTTGTACTATTTAATATCATCTCACGTACCACTGATAAGTGCCACCCATTTTGGGAAACATGGTACTACATAGTGTGTGAGGCCCCTCATTATACCCAAACCATGTGAATGGTCAGTGGTGTTCTCTAGTAAATGTCAGAAAGGCTAAGAAAGATTCTGTGAGCTGTTGGCATTTTCCTGATGGAGAGGAAGATACTATGCCCTGTTTTAAGACTTTCTCTTGAAAAAACGTTCATCACTGAAAACATGTGGAAGTATCAACAACTAAAAAGGGAGCGGCTAGCTACTTCCATTTCCCTTCTAGGATAACAGCATCCCAAGTGAGGTCAGCTTGGACGGAATAAGACCCATAATCTTTGGTGTTATCAAAAGAGATAAAGGGAAGAGAACAATTGAAGCAATTATAATACATAAACAATTTAGAAAGTCAACACACTGTTGCATTTAGTGTGGTGGAAGTGACACTGAAACCAAAGAACAAGAGGCCCTCCATCCCCATCTTGCCTCTGCCTCTTATCGGCTATCCTGGAGACCTTCAGGTAAACCTCTCCCTCCGAGTGGAACTCAGATGTTTCTTCTGTGGTGAGGGGGTTGGATTAGATCAACACTTCTTAAGCTAACATTATTGGATAGGCATCATTACCTACCAGTGCCCTAACAGGAAATAAATATGCAGTAGCAATCAATTTTTCTAAATTCTGTTACTCTCCTGTAAAAAAATTGCAACCACTGAATAAAGTGGTCTCTAAGGCATATTCAGAAGCCAACATTCCTTTCAAGGTTTCATAGGGTCATCTCAGTGAGGAATTTTGGGGAAAGCGGTGAGGTCAGGCCAGGCACAGTGGCTCATTCCTGTAATCTCAGCACTTTGAGAGGCCAAGGTAGGAGAATTGCTTGAGCCCAGGAGATCAGAATGAGCCTGGGCAACATGACAAAACCCCATCTCTTCAAAGAAAACAAAAAATTAGCCAGGCATGGTGGCACAGGCCTGTAGTCCCAGCTATTTGAGAAGCTGAAGTGGGAGAATCACTTAAACCCAGGAGGTCGAGGCTGCAGTGAACCATAATCCCACCATTGTATTCCAGCATGAGTGACCAAGTGACACCCTATTCCTCCTACTACTCCCAACAAAAAAAGAGAAAGCAGTGGGGTCCGGGAGCAGTTAAAGTAACCATGGCACTCACCAATGAGCAGTGATTGGTATTGATATATCCATTATGGAAGCAGATGGGGTTCTTTCTCCTGCCCGTGGAGGGGAAATTTGTGGTTAAATATATGAAAACTAAAGCTTCACCTCAAATGCATTTCCACACCTCCTCTCCCTTCCTTTTCCTCCAGCTGAATCTCTGAGTAGGCTTCCTCTGGAAGCACTCAGGCCCAGCCCAGAGGCACTGCAGGAGTTAAATCATCCTGACTCCGGCCGGTCTGGCCTATGAGTTGCAGTGCAATTGGAAGCCTATCAGGTTCCAGGGCACAGATTTTCTCTTAGGTAATCTTACTTTTGCGTTTTCTGCTCTGCAAAACATGTTCAAAACCAACAATAACATTTGACTTTCTATTGACAGAGGCAAGGCTTTCAAGATGCACAAAATTGCTTGAAGATTCATAGTCACCTGAATTTTCACTTTTCACTCCTATAACCATGGCCTTGGTTTTTTTATCTTGACAAGCATATCTCCCTCTACACATGTTTGTGTACCATAATCCCTTGTTGCTCTTGCGTGACCTACCTGAAAATGGTAGGTAGCTTCAGGGTGCAGGGATGACTCCATACCTCTGGTAGGGGCTGAACACACCTGATTCAATCGCATATGACTTAGTTGTGTAGCAGGCTTAATGCAGGCATAGTGTATTAGTCCATTTCCATGGCGCTGATAAAGACATACCCGAGACTGGCCATGCACGGTGGCTCATGCCTGTAATCCCAGCACTTTGGGAGGCTGAGGCAGGTGGACCACCTGAGGTCAGGAGTTTGAGACCAGCCTGACCAACGAGGTGAAACCCTGTCTCTACTACAAATACAAAATTAGCCAGGCATGGTGGCGCATGCCTGTAATCCCAGCTACTCAGGAGGCTGAGGCAGAAGAATCGCTTCAACTTGGGAGGTGGAAGTTGCAGTGAGCTGAGATTGCACCACTACACTCCAGCCTGGGCAACAAGAGCAAAACTCCATCTCAAGAAAAAAAAAAAAAGACATACCTGAGACAGCAATTTACAAAAGAAAAGAGGTTTAATGGAGTCACAGTTCCATGTGGCTAAGGAGGCCTCACAGTTATGGTGGAAGGTGAAAGGCACATCTCACATAGTGGCAGACAAGAGAGGAGAGCTTGTGCAGGGAAGCTCCTCTTTATAAAACCATCAGTTCTTGTGAGAGTTATTTGCTATCGTGAGGAACAGCACAGGAAAGACCCACCTCCATGATTTCAATCACCTCCCACTGGGTTCCTCCCACAACACATGGGAATTGTGGGAGTTACAATTCAAGATGAGATTTGGGTGGGGACACAGCCAAACCATATCACATAGGCACATTTAATCTATCCCAAAGACCTCTTCCAAGCTTGCCTTAAAACCAGAAGATGGACCCAGTTCCCCTGCAGCAACTAGAAAGGGGCTAATTTCACTCTTATTCTCTTCAAAATGATTTTGAGCTCAGAAATGAAGACCCTCATCCAGGCCAAACTGGGGTATTCCAGCAAGTAGGGTTCTGGTCTCAGATTCCTGGCCTGGCACTCAAGGCCATGCACAAATCAGCTCTAGTGCCCCATCCCCACCCATGCCCCCTCCACAGGCCCTGGTGGACCAGTAAGAGTTAAAGCTAAGTAGGTACCATTCTAAACACTGTACAGCTATTGGCTAACTTCACACATAGGACAATCCTGTGAGAAAACAGTATGGTCACCACCATTTTACGATGGAGAAACACTGAGACAGAGAGAGAATAAGCAGCTTGCCTAAAATCACAGGGATTCTCAACAGTGGAGCTGATATGTAAACCCAGGCAGCCTGCCTCCCATACCAGCTTGCTCACTCTCATGGCATGGAAAGGTGTCCACCTGCTGAGCTCTTGACCTGCTTTCACTGATTGTAGCACAAAACCACAAGCAAGATCCAACTGCAAAGAACTGTGACTCAGTTCTGGTAAAATCCCTCCTCCTACCCATGAAAGGCAGGCCAGAGAGTCATAGGCAGGAAAAGGATATATGTAAGACCAAGAGAAATGCAGGTAAGGGTGTGGGATAACCTGTGAGCACTGGCCCTGAGGGGGTTCCTCAGGCAGGAGGGACACCTGCCTGCACCTGCTTACCCCCACTGAGGCTGCCTGCCCTGTGAAACTGAGGCCAAGCAAGGTGTGCATCTCTACTAGGGTATTCCAAATAGAAACATCCTATGTGACAATGACTTTTTCCCTGTGTAGTATTTATTACTAACTCTGAATCATTTTCTTATATGATTTGCCAGTAAACTCTGAAATGTCTTATTTTCTGATGGAGACACTGTTTTCTCTCCCTCTCTCCCTCACACACACCAGTTAAACTGGGTAATTCCTAGTAATTGCCCACGCCTTCCTGCAAGTGCTTCCTCCACCTAGAACTGCACTTAAACTACTGTAACTGTGTGTCAGTGTCCTCTCTAGTATTGAAAGTCATGCTCAAATGCTACCTACCCAGCCAGGTGTGGTGGCTCATACCTGTGCTGGCTCACCTCAGCACTTTGGGAGGCTGAGGTGGGACCAGCACTTGAGGCCAGAATTGGAGACCAGCCTCTCCAATATGGCTAAACTCCATCTGTACTAAAAATAGAAAACATTTAGCCAGGAGTGGTGGCGCATGCCTGTAATCCCTGATACTCAGGCGGCCGAGACGCGAGAATTGCTTGAACCAGGAGGCGGAGGTTGCAGTGAGCTGAGATTGCACCACTGCACTCCAGCCTGGGCAACAGAGTGAGACTCTGTCTCAAAAAAATAAATAAGTAAATAAATAAGTGCCACCTACCTTAGAAAGCTTTCTTAATGTCTCCAGGAAAAGTAACCATAATCTTTCCCCTCTGTAAACTAAGAGCTTTCTACTTGAGCTCCTTTCTGATTCCTTTATCTTGCATCTCACTTTCCTGTTCCCCTTGAGGATGGAGTGCCTTGCATTGCCTTCCACTTCCATAGTGGATAGATCAACAATCAATACTAATCAAAAGATATTTGTTAAGTTTACTTTGATACATTTCATCCCCAGTGATGGCTGATGTTAGAAATTAGATTGTGATTATCATTCATGATGTCTGCTGACCGGAGGAAGATTAAAGAGAATCAAGACAGTAGAAAGTGCAAACGGTGATGAATATTTGATTCAAAACAGGCAAAAAAAAAAAAAAAAAAAATTATGCACCCCACTTCTTATACAAGGAAACATTGTAAATTTACATCAAGCGAGGATCCTACCGGGTAGAACTAAGATCCTGAAGTTATCTTCACCTTACTACTGCAAATTCTGTAGTCCACAACCTTAATTCTTCTTCTGGTATAATATATAGACATTCATTGCTCAAATTTTTAAAATATCTCAGCAGGGCAAATTATTATTTTAATATTCTTTCTCTAACCCTGCCACCCTCAAATGATATTGGTGAATGCTTTAAAATATGTAAAGATATTCAATGTCTCAATTGTCCTCTGGGAATTTTAACTATTATTTTCATGTACATTAATAATTTTTCAGTGTAATTTTTCCCAAGAGAATGTATCAAAAGAAAGTATGCATAGATTTACATATGTAATGGCTAATAAACCTCCCAAGAAGAAAATAGACTTCCATCCAGGTGGAAACAATATCACTTTAAATCAAAGCTTAACAATTATCAAAGTATTTTTACAAAGTTATAGAAGAATGCTAGGCTACAAATCCAAAGCAATCAGAAAATATCAATGGCAATTTTGACAAGCGGCTACTCACTTGACAGTTGTGAACACACTGCAGTCTCTATGATGCCCTATCTGCCATTTTGTGTGCCCAGAATGTGTATACCCTCCTTATTTGAAAGCAATGCCAAGAGAGTTGGGTGATATCCCCCTATGTCCCATAATGAATGCCAAAGCAGCAGACATTTCCTCTCCCAATTCCCTGGCTACTTAGGTGTAAGCATGTGATGATGAACCTTGAAGAAGTAATAAAAAGGCCTGGAGAGAGACAAAAATTATTAGGATTCACTAATGTCTAGAGTCCCACAAAAATTTATAGGAAAGACAGCATCTCAAGTTGAGATAACAGTACCATGCATGTTTTTTTAAGTCCCTATCTGGTAGAAAAAAATGTAGGCTGGGCACAGTGGCTCACAGCACTTTGGGAGGCCAATGCAGGAGGATCACTTGAGGCTAGGAATTCGAGACCAGCCTACACAACACAGGGAAACCTTGATTCCATTTTTAAAAATAAATGTAAAAAATATATATATATATGTGTGTGTGTATGTGTGTGTGTGTGTGTATATATATAAAATATCTACAAGCAACTTAATGTGATATCTGAGATTGCTTCAAAATAACTCCAGCAAAAAAAAATTAATGTTTCAGTGGGGGATAAGTTAAATAAGATTGGCAGAATTCTAACAAGGAATCTGAGAATGGATATGATTTGGTTTGGATGTTTGTCCCTCCAAATCTCATGTTGAAATGTGATCCTCATTGTTGCAGGAGGGGGCTTAACAGAAGGGGTTTGGGTTATGGGGGTGGACCCTCATGAATGGTTTGGTGCTCCCCCAACAATAATGAGTGAGTTCTCACCCTATTAGTTACCTTGAGACCTGCTTGTTAAAAAGGGCCTGGTACCTCCTCCTCACTCTCTTGCTCCCTTTCTCGTCATGTGACATTCCAGCTCCCCTTCCCCTCCACCGAGACTGAAAGCTTCCTCTCCAACGTGGCTAAACTCCATCTGTACTAAAAATAGAAAACATTTAGCCAGGAGTGGTGGCGCATGCCTGTAATCCCTGATACTCAGGCGGCCGAGATGCAGAATTGCTTGAACCAGGAGGCGCAGGTTGCAGTGAGCTGAGATTGTACCACTGCACTCCAGCCTGGGCAACAGACTGCTCACCCGAAGCTGAGCAGATGTGGGTACCGTGCTTGTACAGCCTGTAGAACCATGAGTCAAATAAACTTCTTTTCCTTACAAATTACCCAGTCTTGGGTATTCTTTTATAGCAATGCAGAATGGACTAACACAGGATACATGGAGTTTCATTTTATTCTGCTTTTGTATATGTTTAAACATTTTCATAAGAAGCTAAAACTCTTAACAGTTCAAGAGGGCCAGGCACAGTGACTCGTGCCTGTAATACCAGCACTTTGTGAAGCCGAGGTTGGCAGATCACTTGAAGTCAGGAGTTTGAGACCAGCCTGGGCAATATGGTGAAACCCCGTCTCTGCTAAAAATACAAAAATCAGCGGGGCATGGTGGTGCCCACCTGTAGTTCCCATTACTTGGGAGACTGAGGCAGGAGGATGGCTTGGGCCCAGGAGGCAGAGGTTGTAGTGAGCCAAGAGCATGCTATTGCACTAAAGCCTGGGTGACAGGAGTGAGGGAGTAAAACCCTGTCTCAAAAAAAAAAAAAAAAAAAAATGCCAAGAGCACAGCAGTGAGCGTCCCAGGGCAGTGGTATGTTTGGAGGCAGTGGTGCCCCTGGGAGTACTGGAGAAGGAAGCAACTTCTGCCTGCATCTGCCCATGGCTGTACCCAGTTTCCCCTCAGTTGTTGCCCATTTTCTGAGCTGGATTTTCTAGTCTTTACAGAGATTCAGTGAAGTACCCATTATCCTTACATTTTTGTTTTCTAAGTTCCTATAATTTGCAACCAAGAAACTGAATGGCAAAACCTAAGCAAAATAAAATCTCTAGAAGACTTCCAGGTTGTCTCCTCTGCTGAGTGTAACTAGTCAACATAAAACTGGGCCAAATAGTACCAAAAGCAATCTACAGATTCAAAGCAATCCCTATCAAAATACCAATGTCATTGTTCACATATATTTTTTGTTTTTTAAATCCTAAAATTTGTATGGAACCAAAAAGAGCCCAAATAGCCAAGGTAATCCTAGGCAAAAAGAACAAAACTGGGGGCATCACACTACCTGACTTAAAATATACTATAAGGCTATAGTAACTAGAACGGCATGGTATTGGTATAAAAATAGACACATAGACCAAAGGAACAGAATAGAGAACTCTGAAACACATCCACATATTTACAGCCAAATGATATTCAACAAAGCTATCAAGAACATCTGTCAAGAATGTGTCAGTGGGGAGATGACACACTCTTCAATAAATGGTTCTGGGAAAACTGAATAACCATATGCAGCATAAAACTGGACTGGTATCTCTCACCAAATACAAAAATCAACTCAAGATGGATTAAAGACTTAAACATAAGACCTGAAACTGCTAGAAGAAAGCATAGGGAAACTTCTCAGGACATTGGTCTAGGCAAAGATTGTATGGCTAAGACCTCAAAAGCATGGCAACAAAGACAAAAATCAACAAATGGGACTATATTAAACCACAAGCTCCTGTACAGCAAATGAAACAATCCATGAAAAGACAACTAGTTAAATGGGAAAAAAAATATTTGCAAACTACTCATCTGAGAGGAAACTAATAGCCAGAATATACAAGGCACTCAAACAATAGTAATTTTTTTAAAAATCCCAATAAAAACGGGAGGAGGACATGAATAGACATTTCTCAAAAGACATACAAATGGCCAACAGGTATATGAAAAAACGCTCAACATAACTAATCATCAGGGAAATGCAAATCAGAACCACAATGAGATATCATCTTATCCCAGTTAGAATGACTATTATTAAAAAGACAAAAATAACACATGTTGACAAAGATGTGGGGAAAAGGAGCCCATATTCTATTAGCGGGAATGTAGATTAGTACAACCTCCATAGAAAACAGTAAGATTTCTCAAAAAAACTAAAAATAGAACTATCATATGATCCTGCAATCCCATGGCTGGGTATTCATCCAAAGAAAAAGAAATATATCAAAGGGATACCTGCAGTCCCATGGCTATTGCAGCACTATTCACAATAGCAAATGAATGGAATCAACCTAAGCGTCCATCAACAGATGAACGGATAAAGAAAATGTGGTATGTATACACAATGGAATGCTCTTCATCCATAAAAAAGAATGAAATAACATCATTTGCAAAATGACTGGAGGTCATTATGTTAAGTGAAACCAGGCACAGAAAGACAAATACCCCATGTTCTCAGTCATATGTGAGAGCTAAAAAATGTTGAGGTAAAGAGTGGAATTGTAGACACCAAATGCTGGGAAGTGTGCGTGGATGGGAAGAGGGGATGAAGAGAGGTTGGTTAATGGGTATAAGAACACAGTTAGATAGAAGGAATAAGTTATAATGTTTGACAACAGAGTTAGGTGACCACAGTTAACAGTAATGTATTGTATATTTCAAAATAGCTAGAAAAGAGGTCTTGAAATGTACACAACACAGAAATGATAAATACTCAGGTGATGTATATCACCCAAATATTCTGACTTGATCCTTACACATTCTATGCATGTAACATAATATCACATGTACCCCATAAATATGTACAAATAAAATGTATCAAAAAATAAAAACAAATAAATGCTTTTAAATTTAAAATACTGGGACAGGTTTGGCCAATAAGTTTTAGAAGTACGCTGTTCTCCCCTCCTAAGCCGCTGCCTTTGGTAATTAATTCACACGAATTACCTTCTTGTTATTCCTGTTTATGGCCTCAGAATTTCTCAACACCGCTCTCCAGGCAGTGACTGCCTAACACAGCTGACCAGAAGCTTAAAAGATATTTGCCATTCCCAGCCTAGGCAAAGCAAAACAAACAGGAAAATCTGCTACCACCCCTAAAAGATAATGTTAGGGTTTTTTTGTGTGTGTTTGTTCATTCGTTTGTTTGTTTGTTTGTTTTGAGACAGAGTCTCACTGTCGCCCAGGCTGGAGTGCAGTGGCACAGTCTCGGCTCACTGCAACCTCTGCTTCCCAGATTCAAGCGATTCTCCTTCCTCAGCCTCTTGCCACCATGCTTGGCTAAGTTTTATATTTTTAGAAGAGACAAGGTTTCGGCCGGGCGCGGTGGCTCATGCCTGTAATCCCAGCACTTTGGGAGGCCAAGATGGGCAGATCACGAGGTCAGGAGATCGAGACCATCCTGGCTAACACGGTGAAACCCTGTCTCTACTAAAAAATACAAAAACCTAGCCGGGCGAGGTGGCAGGCGTCTGTAGTCCCAGCTACTCGGGAGGCTGAGGCAGGAGAATGGCGTAAACCCAGGAGGCGGAGCTTGCAGTGAGCTGCGATCCGGCCACTGTACTCCAGTCTGGGCAACAAAGAGAGATTCTGTCTCGACAAAAAAAAAAAAAAAAGAAGAGACGAGGTTTCACCATGTTGGCCAGGCTGGTCTTGAACTCCTGACCTCAAGTGATCCACCCACCTTGGCCTCTCAAAGTGCTGGAATTACAGGCATGAGCCACCACACCCAGCCTAGATAATGTATTTTTAAGCTGATTATAAATAAGTTCATGATTATTGTGTCCGCCCTCTCCTCTCTCCAAGTTGTAAAGGTATAAATGACATACATATTGTATTTGGTATGAGTTAATATCAGGAACTCCTCAAAAGAAAACTTCACTGTAAGGGAATATTTCTGGACCTGAAGGCTTTAGAATCCCTCTTGTTCAATCTTATCTCTGTCAGCTAAGTTGTTTGCCACAACCACAAACCACCCCACACACACACATACACACACACACTCGTTTCATAGTGGAATTTTTTAAGTGCTCCCAAGAAATGAAGGCGATGTGAACCGGCATTTCCCAGCACTAGTGGAGCTGCTAAACACTATACTGCAAAGTATCGCTTCTAAAACTTTCTCACTGTAGGTGTATAGGAGAGTAAATAGGATCAAGGCTTACTTCCCCCACCAGATCACCCACACAGACGGTAGAGTTCAGAGAAGCTGCCACAGCAGAAAATTTTTCATGATTTATTTTAAATTGATCAAAATGTTCCATCCTATTTTATAAAACTCATATTTGTTTAAATACAAAAACAATTACTTTTCCTCAAAAATTGATATTTCAAGAAGAAACATTAGCTTCACCTTTGTCCCACTTGGCCCTGGGATCTCCACACCCCGATTGGAGAACAAAGGAGAAACAAACTGGGCTCAGGGTTCAGGTCTACTAGTAGAGCTGTTGACCTTGACAGTAACCTTGGATCTGTCAGTTCTGCTCGCTGCGCCTCACCGGGATGTAACAGGATGGAATGAGGGGCTTTGTGGGACGTTGTTTTCCTGGAACTAGCAACCAAAGTCCATGGCTAAGATCCAAAGAGAACAAGTGCCCTTGTTCAAAACTCACCAGCAGTAACCAATCCAAGGTTTGCTGAGAGGGGTCATTTCAGCTAGAACTGCACTTCCATAGTCACCAACACCCCCTCTCACATGCCCAGGAGAGGGAGGAAGAACAAGGTCTCCAAGTGGGGAAAGGAGCAAAAGAATGTTTATGGTAAGAGACATACTTTTCCTTAGCCAACCTGGAAGAGAGGGAGGCCCCAGGAGAGTTCCCCACAAAGCCTGCAAGGTGAAGGAACCCACAAAGAGGAGATTTGCATCACTGCCCTTGGTGTCTTCCTGAACACTGGGACTGCTAGTAGAATAAAAAGGCAGAAGAAGGTTCTGGGCATGGCCTCTACAGTCTGAGCCCCAAGAGATACAGTGAGTAGACTTGGCCGTCTATCCACAAACCCCAGGTTTAGGCTATGGAGACTGGGTGAGCTTAGAGCTTTCAGGGATGTTGGATAAAACTGGAAGCCACAGACTTTAGGTTAGCTCAAGGGGCAGGAAAGTCAGACAAGCACCCTCCCAGAGGCACTGCTAGACATCGGTGGGCCTAATGGACACTGCCCATCCCCTCTGAGTCAGAGAACAACAGGCAAAACCAATGGTGGTGACCAGTGTCAAGGTGAGAAATGAGCTCCAGTATTAGGGAAGCAAGCAGAGGAACAGGGTGGGAGAAAGACAAGTGAACGCCGTCTCTTACCCACTTGCTCCTCCAGACCCCTTGAGCAGGGCTCTCAATCTTAGATCACATTAGAGTCACCTGGAGGCTTAAACCCCAGAATCTCTGGCAGGAGGGCCCAACTGTCAGGACTTCTAAAGCTCTGCAGATGTTACCAATATGCCCCCAAGACTAAGAGGAGGAAACTAGAACTGACCATGAGGCTGGAGTTTTAAAATGCATGGCAGTGAGTCACAAAACTGGAATGAGACTGTTTCATCACTAAAAGTGACTGGAAACATAACATTGGTTAGAAATCTGAAGACACTCTTAGCACAGACAAACTGTAGCCGTGTTTGGGAAAACAAAATTGTTTTATGTTTATACTCCCAAAGAGCCAGAAATCTTCAATTACATTAGTTATACATGAAATGGGGGTAAAAAACATCTAACTCATATGGTTATTTTGAGATGTAAGAGGTATGTGGAAGTTTCCTTAGGGCAGGGATTCTTTCTGTTTTGTTCAGTCCTAAAGTTCTTCCCTAGCACCTGGTGGGCTCTCAAAGGTACTGCTTGGATAATAGTCATGGGCAAGTACAAATCAAACATAAGCTTATGTTAGAGATGCTTCTACAGCCCTGCAAATTAGTCAGCTCTTCTTCATTCAAGTTCCCCAGAAGTGGAACCTGAGTCAAGGACATGGTGTTATGCCAGGCCCCTGCTAACTCCACTAGGAGCAGCACCAGGTTCGAGAGGCTGAGGAGAAGATCAAAAGCCAGCAAAAAGGGACACAGGGTTTATTGAGAGGAACTTACACACAGGGCAGCCCAGAGGCTGCAGGCTGGACGGGAGAGTGGCTGCTGCCTGTGGAAAGTGAGCAGTTTATACAGAATTTTCGCTTAACACTCTTCCCCCTAACAACCTCCACCTGGCAACACTCATGTAACCAAAAACGAAGGGCCTCAATCCCCTGTACGGTCCCCGTTCCTCGGGATGGGATGGGCCAGCAGCTCAGATGTTCCTCATAGATAAGGAATGAATGGCCGGGTTGGCCATGCTTGGAACTCCCAGCACACATTCAGCGTGTCTGCCATTCTCAGGATATACTTAAGCTATCCCTCTCAGGTGCATCTACCATACACATGCGTCTACCATACACGTGGGTCAGGTGGTTTATTTGAGATGTGATCCCAGGAAGCCAGAGAGAGACAAAAGAGAGGAGTGAGATAGGGAAGGAGGGAGAACCAGTGGACGGTGCTTGATTGAGCTGGTGACTCATGAGAGATTAGGTTCAGTCCTGTTAGGGGATCCAGGCAGAAATGCAGCTTAGAATCATTGGTCCAGGGGCTGGGCGTGGTGGCTGACTTCTATATTCCCAGCACTTTCAGAGGCTGAGGCAGGCAGATTGCTTGAGTCCAGGAGTTGAAGACCAGCCTGGGCAACATGAACATGAAGAAACTCTGTCTCTACAAAAATTGGCCAGGCGTGGTGGCACACACCTGTAGTCCCAGCTACTCAGGAGGGTGAGGTGGGAGGATCACTTGAGCCTGGGAGGCGGAGGTGAGCCAAAATTGTACCACAGCACTCCAGCCTGGGTGACCCTGCAAGACCCTGTCTCAAAAAAAAAAAAAAAAAAATATCATTGGTCCAAGGCTGAGAGAGTGAGGGCTGGGGCTAGGGCCTTTATCCATGGACACCTGTCCCAGTAGTTGTTGATTACAGTGGAGGCCTCAACTCCCTGACACTTCCAGGCTAGAGCATATGGGCGGAGTGAGCTCCTTGCACATTGGATAAATACTTAAGGCAGAAAGAGCTGAGATCCATGAGTGCTTGTGGTGGGAGGTGGTCTGCCTGAAAGCTGCCACCACACTACAGCTGAAAGCAGAAGAGGACTGAGAGCATGTAGCAGGGGACACCAACAGCATCTGCTCTCTGAATAATCAAGCGTTAACAGGTGTTAACTATTTATGACGTTCCATGCATGCCTCAGGAGACAGGCATGATATCTAATCACAGAACAATTTTCTAATTTAAAAAGGGATTTGATTCTCTTTTCTGTCTAGACAGAAAATAAGCTAGGAAAATGACTCAGACCCTGGATGTTTAAACAGAACATTTTGTGTGCACCTTAAGTTAAGATATGTAGTCTCTAGTGTGGAAAGTCAGATTAATACACACTACTTTGCTTGGAAACTAATTAAATTTTTCTATCTGCCTCCTTGGCCTCTATCAATTAACTGTAATTTAAACTTTACCTGGATCTTTCCGTAGAGGAAATAAAATACACAACCAAAGTTCTGGAAAGCAAACACAGCATTCTTAGGGGGAAACTTGTAAGGTATGAGATAAAAGCTGAGAATATAGTAGTTTGGACTTCAACTGATTTCAGACTGTATAATTCAAGGAGGACAAGGCCTGGAAGGTGCAAAAAAACTTAACAAATATGCTGACCCACATTATCTATTTCAAGGGCATGTTAAGGCCACTCATTTCCCAAAATAAAGAACATCAAGCAAAGAAACAGATCAAACCATGGGGCAAAGGAAACTCTTCTACATAATATTGCTCCCTAGGCTTTTTCTTGTATGGGTTCTAAATCCTTCTGCAGGCCAAACAAAGAGCTAGTAGAAGGAATGATCCAAATGAGAGAGGGACAAAACTGTCTTTGAAAGTGAATAGGACTTTGTCCAGCCCATTAAAGCCTATGGGAGCTCATGGGGTGAGATTAGCAGAAATGACTCATTTTTCATTGGGTCATGCCCCTACAGGCCCTTTATTGGAATCCCCAGGTATATCTCAGGTGTATTTATGAACATGTCAGCTTCATCTGAGTGCTGCTATTGTTTC
The DNA here is from genome assembly GCF_000951045.1 of Mandrillus leucophaeus. Lineage (NCBI taxonomy): Eukaryota > Metazoa > Chordata > Mammalia > Primates > Cercopithecidae > Mandrillus > Mandrillus leucophaeus. The sequence goes on along the minus strand of NW_012098932.1, from coordinate 824,591 downwards.
TCTGTTCCCCGCCAGATGTTGCCAGGATGTGGCCCTCTCCTACTACAACTGAAACCTGGAATCCCCAAGATATCAACACTGCACAGGGGTCTCCCTCCCTTCATCTTATGCTCTGTTGCAGAAGTGTCAAAGTCATATGACTGATGTCCTCCTGTCTTAGAGAAACAGCCTTACCAGGTTTTATCTGCTGCACACCTCTTCTCCAAGGGACACTCAATTATTGTATGAAATCCAAAGAGTAAAGAATTGGACACAGTCAAGGAAAAGTGGCTCATGCCTGTGTCCCAACACTTTGGGAGGCCAAGGCAGGAGGATCGCTTGAGGCCAAGAGTTCAAGATTAGCTTAGGCAATATAGTGAGACCCTGTTTCTACAGAAAAACTGGCCATGTGTGGTGGTGCACGCCCGTAGTCCCAACTACTGAGGAGGCTGAGGCAGAAGGCTCACTTGAGCCCAGGAATTTGAGGCTGCAGTGAGCTATGATCACACCACTGCACTCCAGCCTAGGTGACAGAGTGAGACTCTGCTCTGAAATAACAATAATAATAAAATTTTTAGAAATAAAATAATTTTTAGAAAGACTCAGACACAATGGAGTGGCAAACGCTTCAAAGCCCTCCCAGTCACATCCTCTTGGCTCTGGCTGGTTGAAGACTTCTTTGTTGTCATCTTTCAGAAGGAAACTTCCTTTGGCTTTCTTTTTCAGGAGGCATCTTAGACCCTCCAGCTTTGCCCCAGTGGTCCTAAACTCCAGTCCAGAACCCCTTTTATGACAATAAATGTGGTTGTTTTATTTTCTTTACTCAATTTTCAATGCTTGTTCTTCTTAATGAGCATTTTCACTACCTAATTGCTTAATTAGATTACAATAAACTTAGGGGATCATGTTAAAATGAAGATTCTGCTTAAGTAGATCTGAGATGGTGCCATGATTCTGCCTTCTTTACAAGCCCGCAGGAGATACAGATGCTTCTCGTCTTGAACTGACCCTTGGGAAGCAAAGTTTAAGGGGTTTTCAGACAAATATGACATGGTTCCAGTTTGACTAGGAAAATGAATGCATCCCTACAGAGTGAGCAGTAGCGGGGAGCATATGTCTGAGAATGAATACCTATTCTTGAAAATGCCCAGAATGTGGCCCATGACCGCACTCACATAAGCACACCGTACAGCAGAGGTTTTCACACCTGAGTGTGCATCAGAATCACCTGGAAGGCTTATTAAACACAGACTGTGGGCCCCACCCCTAGAGCTTCCACTTTAGTAAGCCTGGGTTGGAGCCCAAGAATCTGCCTTTCTAACAAGTTCCCAGGTGATGCAAATGCTACTGGCCCATGGACCATCTTGAGAGCCACTGCTCTAGCAACACTGAAACCAGTAAAACCTCCACTATAAGAAATGACGGTGGCTGGGCCCGGTGGCTGATCCCTGTAATCCTAGCACTTTGGGAGGCCGAGGCGGGTGGATCACAAGGTCAGGAGATCGAGACCATCCTGGCCAACACGGTGAAACCCCGTCTCTACTAAAAATGTGAAAAAAAAAAATTAGCCGGGCGTGGTGGCGGGTGCCTGTGGTCCCAGCTACTTGGGAGGCTGAGGCAGGAGAATGGCGTGAACCCGGGAGGAGGAGCCTGCAGTGAGCCGAGATCACGCCACTGCACTCCAGCCTGGGCGACAGATCGAGACTCAGTCTCAAAAAAAAAAAAAAAATTTCTAGCTCTAAAGTATATTGTATATACATTCTTAACTAATCTAAATCTATTCTCAAATAACATCATAACTCTTCACATGAAGGGCAGGCACCTGATAACAAGCACCTGGTCCCAATTTCACTCCAGCCCCTTGTGACATTGCATTCATTCATTTTAATTATCTATATGCTAATCATCACCCAATACTTTGTTACTATTATTACTTCAAACAGTTCTCTTTTAGATCAATTAGGAATAAGAAAATAAATTATTTTATTTTACCTTTAGTTAGTCCTTTACCAACACTCTTCCATTCTTTATATAGATCCAAGTTTCTCACCTATATCATTTTCCTTCTGCCTGAAAACTTCTTGTAACATTTCTTGCAAGGAATATCTGGTGGTAAAATTTCTTTTCAGTTTTTATTGAACTGAGAAATTATTTCTCCTTCGTTTTAGAAGAATAATTTTACTGAATATAAAATTCTAGGGGCAGTGTGAAGAAGAGGCGAGAATGACCACTGGACAGACCAAAGCCTGCTGCACCCTGCCCCAGCGCCTACGTCCCACTGCCGTCGCCGCCACCATGCCCAAGAGAAAGGCTGAAGGGGATGCTAAAGGAGATAAAGCCAAGGTGAAGGACAAACCACAGAGAAGATGCATGAGGTTGTCTGCCAAACCTGCTCCTCCAAAGCCAGAGCCCAAGCCCAAAAATGTCCCTGCAAAGAAGGGAGAGAAGTTACCCAAAGGGAAAAAGGGAGCCAGGCGCGGTGGCTTATGCCTGTAATTCCAGCACTTTGGGAGACTGAGGCCGGTGGATCACTTGAGGTCAGGAGTTCAAGACCAGCCTGGCCAACACGATGAAACTCCACCTCTACTGAAAATACAGATTAGTAGGGCGCAGTAGCTCATGCCTGTAATCCCAGCTACTCAGGAGGCTGAGGCAGGAGAATCGCTTGAACCTGGGAGGCAGAGGTTGCAGTTAGCCAAGATGGCACCACTGCACTCCAGCCTGGATGACAGAGCGAGACTCTGCCTCAAATTTAAAAAAAAAGAAAAGAAAAAAAAAAAAAAAAGAAAAGAAAAGCTGATGCTGGCAAGGAGGGGAATAACCCAGTAGAAAATAGGGATGCTGAAACAGATTAAGCACAGAAAGCTGAAGGTGCTGGAGATGCCAAGTGAAGTGTGTGCATTTCTTATAACTGTGTCCTTCTGGTGACTGTACAGTTTGAAATACTATTTTTATCAAGTTTTATAAAAATGCAGAATTTTGTTTTACTTTTTTTTTAAGCTATGTTTTTAGCACACAGAACACTTCATTGTTGTTTTTGGGGGAAGAGGCATATGTCACTCATAGAATGTCTCCAGAGCTGGATTGATGTGTGGAAAACACCTTTCCCTTCTAGTTTTGAGAAACTTTCTCTTGGCTCCCAGGAGGAAGGATTCCCTGACTTTGACACACATGGCCATCCTGGCACAAAAGCCTCGTGGGAGGGAAAAACAAATTCATTTTTATATGCTCTTCTCCCTTTCCACCTTTCAGCACAGACTTAACTCCCTGAAGCTCAGATATCTGTTGGGACCTGAACCCCAACAATTGTTACCAGTGTGTCAGGCAATCTGGACTTCCCAGTGATATCAGTGAGATGGCACCCCACAAAGGAGCAATGGTTCGCTTTCTAAATTGTGGATCTTCAGATCACTTCTGACATTTTCATTTCACTTCCTGAAAGTCCGGATTGGCTCATGAAAAGTTGTTAAACAACATGCTATATGTAACATGTCAACCCTCACTCTAAACTTCCCTGGTTCAAAGCATCAGATGAAGACTTCATTGGGTTTTATAGTGGTTTTTTGATGTTTGGTAGTCCATTGAATAAGGGAGTTTCAACGTTGTCATATACTGTTGACAACTGTCTGCCCGTGTCCTGCCTGAAATACCATGATTGTTTGTGGAAAGTATCTTTAATAAAGCTGGATACAGTCTGGCTTGGAAAAAAATAAAAATAAAATTCTAGGTTAGTGAGTTTTTTCAATCAACACTTCAAATATTTCATTCCATTCTCTTCTCACTTGCATGATTTCTAATTAGAAGTTTGATGGCTGGGTGCAGTGGCCTCATCTGTAATCCCAGCACTTTGGGAGGCTGAGGTGGGCAGATCACAAGGTCAGGAGTTCGAGACCAGCCTGGCCAACATAGTGAAACCCCGTCTCTACTAAAAATACAAAAATTAGCCGGGCATGGTGGTGGGCACCTGTAATCTCAGCTACTTAGGAGGCGGAGGCAGGAGAATCACTTGATTCTCTATATTAAGGCTGTTGATTAAAAAGAAAAAATAAATGTATAAGGCGTTTCAAAATCAAAGGTTCTCCAAGCAACTGAAGCATCTTCCTCAGAATTTCTATTGGGAAACAGGACTAGGAACATGACAACCCAGGAGGTTGGGTGTGGTATTTCTTCCTAGAACATCCACAGCCTTCCTCTAGGAGAGCCTGATTTCATTCCTAGCTCTCTACCCCAAAGACAACTTTTTAACTATAATGATTACATTTGAAGAGATCTGGTTCCAGGCACAATGAGATATGGCTCCTGACACATTGAAATAATAAGACATCACTGTGTTCCTCTTTATTTCAAAGATGGAATATTTACAATAAATACATAGCCATAATCTAGGAAGTATCAGTGTTAGGCAAACATTCTTGAATTTGAAAATTGAGACCAGGCACAGTGGCTCACACCTGTAATCCCAACACTTCGGAAGACTGAGGCAGGAGGATCACCTGAGACCTTGAGATCAAGACCAGCCTGGGCAACATAGTGAGACCCCATCTCTCCAAATAAAACCTTTTAATTCGCTGGGCATTGTGGTGTGCACCTGTAGTCCCCGCTACTCATAAGTCTGAGGCAGAAGGATAACTTCAGCCTCAGAGTTTGAGGCTGCAGTGAGCTATGACTGTTTCACTGCACCCTGGCCTGAGTGACAGAGCAAGACCCTGTATCTAAAATAATAATAATAATAATTTTTAATTGGATGTCTTTACTCAGTTTCCCATAGCCTCAATATTAATGTTATTATATCTAATATGTTCACTTCCTTGTCCGTGGGTACATTTTTCAAATGTGTAAATGATCCCATCATCCGTGTCCCAAACTTATGTTAAAAGTGTCTTACTCAAATATTAAACAAGCCTAGAAACCAGAGAAATACAAATTAAAAGGAGAATGGTGTATTTTTCACCCACGTTACATTCACAAAATAAGAAACTCCAGCAGAGGAGAGGGCACAGTGGAGTAGGAGCCAGGTACCAGATGGCCTGGATTTGAATCAACTCCATAGCTGACCACTGTGTCACCTTAGGAAAGTCACTTGGCCACTCATCTCTACGCTTTGGTGTTCTCACTTGAAAATGGGAATAATAGTAGCACCTGTGAATGTTGTAAAGATGAAATGAAAGAATCCATGAAAAGCTTAGGACAGTATCCAGCAGAGAGTGAAAACTAAATAAGTTTTAATTTTTGCCAACTCCAGTGTTATTGTGCATATCTGAAATACTCCAATGTGTCAGTTCCATACATGCCCAGCCTGTAACCAATTCACACTTCAAAACTTTTGGCTGAAATTTCCTAGTACTTCACACCCCTTTTGGCTTCTCCATCCCCATTGTCTCTTTAATCTTTTAAGAGTCTATAAGACTTTTGACCCAGAGATCGAGGCCATCCTGGCCAACATGGTGAAACCCGTCTCTACTAAAAATACAAAAATTAGCCGGGC
>NW_012098932.1:809933-817752 GCF_000951045.1 Mandrillus leucophaeus | reverse complement strand
TTTTCAATATGGCTTTATTTATGATAGTGATGAATTAGAAGCAAACTAAATGTTCTACAGTGGAGGAGTCCTTAATTAACTAATGGCACATCCATTCCATGGAATATTATACAGTCATAAAAAGAACATTTATGAAGACTACATGGCAACTCAGAATAATACTCATGAGTCAGTGAAACAGCCAAGGATGCAACTGTATATTCCATACATTTGTAATTATGTAAAAATATGGATGCATATAGAAAGAAACCAGGAAATAAAAAGGACAGTAACTGTGTTAATGGGATTAGAAGTGGTTTTCTTTCCTGTTTTTTTTTTTAACATTCTGTAATATTATTACATTGTTTTCACAGTAAAAAGATGTCCATTATAAATGTAAATAAACAGTTACAAGCCCAAATTCAGCCTCCAGAATCTCTTGTACTTTTAGCTCAAATGAATTATACTCCAGGCTTAATTTCTCATGCTCAAATGATGTTCTAGAGGCAAATATTTTTTTCTTTCCAAACAGAATAAAGGAAGTAATTTTGTTTACTAAGGAAAATGTGACCTCCATATTGAATAATGTTATACAAAGATAACACTCTTGCTCCTGCATGAGCAGGGCATGTGTTTTGAATTGTTTTTCCCTCATGGGGATAGATTGGAGCTGAGCTATCTTCTCCTTTCACTTTGCTCTCTGTTCCGCTGATAATGAGGCATTTGTAAGGCTGAGGTCTGGGGGGCACTTGGGAGCCTGATCAAGCTAAGCAAATTGACCCATCTACTGAGCACACTGAGACCTTCTCCAAATGCTCAATCCAAACAAGCTAAATTGAGGTATAACAGCATTGAGATAAAACACTTGTAGGTGATTCTGTGCCAACCAGGTGAAGCGCATTCTTTGACAACATAATGACAAATTATGTAGAATACTACCAGATAACATTGTGCATGGTTTAATATAAAGCACTTAGATAAACAAGGGGAATTATCTAGGCTAATGATAAAGAATAAATACTGTACTTACTGCTATGGTTTGAATGTCCCCTCCAAAACTCATGTTGAAATTTAATTGCTATTGTGATTGTATAAAGAAGTGAGACCATTAAGAGCTGATTAGGCAATGTGGGTAGAGCCTTCATGAATGGATTAATAACTGGAGTATGTTTATCTCGAGAGTGTGTTGATATCAAAGCCTCTTGCTCTCTAGCCCTTTTACAGCACCAAGCTGCATGCTCTCTGCATGATAGTGAGTTCTCACACGATCTGGTCTTTTAAAAGTGTGTCGCACTTCCCCCCTCACTCTTTCTTGCTCCCACTTTGCCATGTGACATGCAAGCTCCCGTTTCACCTTCCACCATGAGTAAAAGCTTCCTGAGGCCTCACCAAAAGACATGCTTCCTGTACAGCCTGCAGAACTGTGAGCCAATTTAACCTCTTTTTGTTATAAATTACCCAGTGTCAGGTATTCCTTCATAGTAACACAAGTACAGACTAACGTAAATCATAACTTCAATCTAATCATGAGAAAACTTCAGACAAACCCAAATTGAAGGACATGCTACAACATATCTGACCAGTACTTTTCAAACATTTCAAGGTGAAGAAAGCCATAAAAAGGCTGAAAAACTGTCACAGGTTAGAGAATAGTAAGGAGACCTGACAACTAAATTCAATCTGCTATTCTGGATTGGATCCTGGAAGAGAAAAAGAATCTTAGTGGAAAAACTGGTGAGGATCTGAATAAAGTCTGTAGTTTAGTTATTAGGTATTTAGGTATTATACCAATGTTAATTTCTTTGTTTTGTTCATTATAATGTGGTTATGTATAATGTTGAAATTAGAGGAAACTGGGTAGATAGTATACCAATAGGGATTCTATACATTTTTGCATCTCTAACATAAGTCTAAGTCTAAAGTTATTTCAAATTAAGACATTTTTAAAAATTAGTGTCCCTAGTACCTATAGAATCAAATCCAATTTCCTTAGCATAACATATAATATCTTCATGATCTGATCTACTTGTCCAATGCATCTTCTATCCCTTACTCACAACAATTGCAATGTTTTAGCTATGTTAAACTTCTTACCTTGTGTCTTAGTCTGTTTCTGCTGTTATAACAAAATACATTATATTGGGTGATTTATGAACAACAGGAATTTAGTACTCACAATTCTGGGGGCTGAGAAATCCAAGATCATGACACCAGCATATCCAGTGTCTGGTGAGGGCCAGATCTCCGCCTCAAAGATGGCACCTTGTTGCTGTGTCCTCGAAGGGTGAAAGGTGGAAAGCAGCTCCCTTCAACCTCTTTTGTAAGGGTACTAATCCCATTCATAAGGGCTGAGCCCTCATAACTTAATCACTTCCCAAAATGTGCCAGCTTTCAATACTATCACATTGGGTATTAGGTTCCAACATATTAATCTGGGGGGGGACACTAACATTCAGACCATAGAACCTTATATCACTTTTTTAATAAGCACACACACACATACACACACACACAGCCCAAACACAATTGCCTAATTTTGTTATTAATAGACATATGATGATATGCTAATTGTCCTGATTTGATCATAACACATAGTATAATTTATAGAAATATAATGCTATCCCCCATAAGTGTGTACAATTATTATATGACAATTAGAAATAATAACAAAAGAAAAAAAAAAAAGCATAAAGGGGCTGGGTGCAATGGCTCATGCCTGTAATCCCAGCACTTTGGGAGGCTGAGGCGGGTAGATCATCTGAAGTCAGGAGTTTGAGACCAACATGGTGAAACCCCATCTCTACTGAAAATACAAAAATTAGCTGGGCATGGTGGCAGGTGCCTGTAATCCCAGATACTCAGGAGGCTGACGCACGAGGATCGCTTGAACACAGGAGGTGAAAGTTGCGGTGAGCCAAGATCACACCACTGCACTCCAGCCTGGGGGATAGAGCAAGACTCTGTCTCCAAAAAAATTAAAAATTAAAAAATGAAAGAAAGATTGCCCACCTCCCAAAAAAAAACTTCAAAAAATAGACATAGGACTAAAATCCAAGTTTCCTGATTCTGAAATCGCTGGTCTTAATAGAATCAATATAATCCCTGTCCACTCATTGGGATCCCAAGTTATGACGTTTGACATGTCATAGCTAAGTCAAGGTAGTCAACTCAATTTTACCATCAGCTTAACTGAATCTTTTAGCAGAAAATATCACCCTATAATGGTATATGTCACAAATGGAAATGAAGGACTCTGAACTCATTCATCTCAAATGCAAATACTACGATCAATTCTCATAAAGCCAAAGATGGGCACATTTACACACATTTACAAACTACATAGTTCTGCTTGCATTGGTCCCATTACAATCCTGTCTAAATCCTGAAGTAAAAATCAATACCATAGTGAAGAAATTACTTGTGCATATGAAAGAGGCTGGTCCAACTCCTTAATTGCAACAGGGATTTGATTCTTTTACTAGTAGTTAGGAAAGGTTGCATTAATATTCAGTAGTTAAAATGTGCCATTCTAAATTTTTCATAATTTCCCATGAGAGAATAAAGTTTTTCAAAAATATTCCCAGTAGGTGAATGACTTTAATAACATGGCATCTCTGAAGATGGCAAATAAAATGACTCATAGACTTATAATTTGGCAAACAGTTGAAATAGCTTTTCTTTACAGACAAGTGTTAGCCTTGTTCATTTGAGATTGATTGAGATTGGTTATTGCACATAAGTATGTTGACAATTCTTTGAATTCTATTGAGTTTTGGGTTCCCAAGTTCTTTCCTGAAACTTGTATAAGCTAATACTTTAGAAGAGACAGCAGAAAAAAAAAAGAGAGAGAGAGAGTACAGACAGATGGACCCAGAGGTGACTGAAAGTTCTGAAATACAAGTAATGAATGTTAAGGGAAATTCTCTATTTCTCAATCTCCTGAGCTCTCTCTCCTCTATTTCTTGCTTGTAGAAGTAAAGGGTGACCTCTATTTATTTATTTTTTAAGAAATAGCAAGTTGAAGTAGCAAAAAAGGAAACTTCTTACTCCAGCAAGGGAAAGAACCACTAGAAGCCACAGGAACAGACAAGCAATCATAGCAAGACAGATCGGACTGCAATCCCATCGCAGGCTTTTCTTCACGGGGTGCTGGAGAGCACCGTGGAGCACTCTGCAATTCACAGGCAGGACCAGATTAGAAACTGCCAGGAGAGACAGAGTCACAGCAACTACACACCGACTAGTGATGAGCTCTCCTCAAGAAATTCTTCTCACTCAGGTAAACAACCCTTTTCCTTGAAAGTGCCATGTCTGAGGATTCTAACCTCTTGAAGTGGGAGCTACCTTTCTGTCTCCCAAAGTCGAGAGGAAGATTTGCAGATTTGGATGGGTGTGGCTGGCAGTTCCCAGGCAGGCAAACATTCAAACAAACAAACAAAACAGAAATTGTGGGAGATGGACCAGGAGAAGGTTTAGTTCTCATCCCCTCTCTCAGGAAGAGCACAGGAGAGTACCTGAAAAACACAACTGCCCTGAAGGCAGTAAAATGAATTTATGGATACATGTTTGTTGGGGGAATATAAAGATAGTTAAATGAGAGAAAGAGAGATAAACAGGGATTAGCCTACATTAATAGAATAAGTTCTAGAAGTATATATCCATTGTATTAACAGTGCTTATCTCTGACCACTGAAATGATGGGTTGTTTTGTTTTGTTTTTGCTTCTGTAGCACATTTTTAATTCATACAAGTCTCTAGGATAATCTTGGTTACTCACGGGGAGCCCCAGCTATGGGCAGCATCCTGTCTAGGAAAAAGATTAAACCAAATGATGAGATGCTTCCTCTGGCCCTACAATTTTGTAACAAAAAAACCGAAGTGGGAACAACAACAACAAAAAATCCAGCAGGATCTGGGCACAGTCCTAAAAAGAAGAATAAACTTCTAGTGCATATTTCTATAGAAATATTGATTTTATTTGATAATTACCACCCAAATATTTTCATATGGCCTTTATTCTTTTAAATTTTTTAATTTCTAAAATATGTTGCACTTTTTTTACAGACAGGGTCTCATTCTGTTGCCCAGGTCTCACTCTTTTGCCCACTACTGTTGCTACAGTAGTGTGATCTTGGCTCACTGTAACCTCAAACTCCTGGGCTCAAGAGATCCTCCAATGTCAGCCCCAAGTGACTGGGAATACAGACATGTGCCACCATGCTCAGCTATGTTAAACTTTCTTTTTTTAATGAGACTACAACAAAAAAATGAATTGCTTTACCATAAGGTAAATTGCTTTACCTTACATTAATGGAACTCCAAATAAGGAAGAAAAACTTAATCCAAAAATTCTCACCACTATCCCCACACATCTACAAAGGAACAAGCTGGTTTTTCTCCCAGTTTTTATGTTACAAATATTTGCTATGCTACATCTGAAATTAACTGAAGTCTACCCTTCAGTTGATTCAGTTCAGTCCTAAACTGTTATAAAACAACAATTGTATTAGCAGTGCTTTACTGACCTCAAACTACATAAAATTATAATTAAATACCATGATCTCCTGCAGAAACTGCAAGATAAAGAATTGATTTCTGGCAAAATGATGCAGAGATCTGATTCATCCCATATTAGTTCATTCTCACACTGCTATGAAGAAATACCCGAGACTGGGTAATTTATAAAGGAAAGAGGCTTAATTGACTCACAGTTCCACATGGCTGGGGAGGCTTCAGGAAACTTACAATCATGGCAGAAGGGGAAGCAAACAAGTCCTTCTTCACAAGGTGGCAGGGGAGAGAAGTGCTGAGCAAAGGAGGAAAGCCTCTTATAAAACCATCAGATCGGCAGATCACAAGGTCAGGAGTTCGAGGCCAGCCTGGCCGATATGGTGAAACCCTGTCTCTGCTAAAAATAAAAAATTAGCCAGGGCTAGTGGTGGGTGCCTGTAGTCCCAGCTACTCAGAAACCTGAGGCAGGAGAATCGCTTGAACCCAGGAGGCGGAGATTGCAGTGAGCTGAGATCATGCCACTGCACTCCAGCCTGGGCAACAGAGCAAGACTCCACCTCAGAAAGAAAAAAAAAAGAAACACAGGCCAGGCGCGGTGGCTCACACCCGTAATCCCAGCACTTTGGGAGGCCGCGGTGGTGGGTCACCAGATATCAGGAGTTTGAGACCAGCCTGACCAACATGGAGAAAACCCATCTCTACTAATAACAAAAAATTAGCCAGGTGTGGTAGAGCATGCCTGTAATCCCAGCTACTCCAGGGGCTGAGGCAGAAGAATCCCTTGAAACTGGAAGGTAGAGGTTGCAGTGAGCTGAGATCACACCATTGCACTCCAGCCTGGGCAACAAGAGCAAAACTCCATCTCAAAAAACAAAACAAAACAAAAAAAACCCATCAGATCCCTCGAGAACTCACTCACTATCAGAACAGCATGGGGGTAACTGCCCCCATGATTCAATTACCTCCCTCCCACGACATGTGGGGATTATGGGAACCACAATTCAAGATGAAATTTGGGTGGCAACACAGACAAACTACATCACATCCCAAACAGTTTTTGTCATCAGCCCTTCAGAGCAAAAGCCCAGCTCTACTTCTCGGAGGCCCTGGCTCATGGGCACTCACGACCTGGCAGGAGGAAGCAAATGCTGCTTCCCCACTATCTTAATAATGCAGATGTTGTGGTTAGTGTGCAAGCTGTATGGCTCCCATCTACTCTAAGCTTGGTAGTTCTGAAATATATGATGACTTCTTTCCTTGAAAATAGCCTCAAAGGAGGCTAGATATGTCAAGTGGATACTAATTAATCTGTTACCTTTGAACAAACTCCTTCCTTTTTCTGGAAGGGCCACACAAGAGAATGTTAAGATCTCTTTTAACTCCAACTATCACTGACCTCAACCTTAGAGCCTTTGCCCGGTATAAATCTTCAACCTTCAAATTTATATTCATTTATAAAGCAAGAACCAAGAATAAGTAGTAAATGGATAATGAATGAATGAACATAAGTGCTTCTACATAAAGGGATTTGGATCTAAATATTATTCTACTTTCTCTCAAGGACAAGGCTCAAGAATCCCAACAAGCTAAATATTCAAGTGTTCTCAGAAAATCTGCTGAGCCAAGTCCATGGTGATATGAATGCTGTCTCCATGTGTTGCTGTTAAAATGCTTATTATAAAGGCTGAAACAGAGAAAATTTTCTTATTAAATAGATATGATAATATAAATAGCTGCAATAGATAAGCCCCTCACACCCTGTACAACATACCAAGAGAGGCATCTAGAATGTATAGCAGGAGGCAAAGCCATGATGGCAGGCTCAGATTTCTTCCCCAGATCTAATTTTAAAAACTTCAGTGCAAGCTCACTCCAAGGAGAACTTGTATTAAGCACAGACTCATTTATTTTCTGCTGATGAACACAGCCATGTGAACAGCTGATAAAGTCATCTCTCTCTCTCTCTCTCTGCAAAAGGGTGCCAAGAATGTAGTTATGAGTTTCAGCTCCAAATTTTAAAACCACCCTATTTACTAATGCAATTATAGGTTTGTTGCCATTGCACTAGGCTAAATATATAGGTGACTTGATTCTATATTTGCTAATTGTCTTACTTAGCAGGCCTGGCAAGGAAATGCACTCCACCTATCAGAAAATATGTTCTGTGTAACAGCCACACAGGAAATGAATGCGATGGGAGGTGATACGAGTATTTCTGGAAAAGTGTCAAAAATCCTTAACAAAAAAAGTTGTCAGAATGAGCATGCTGATTGTGCGTTTTGAAATCTGGGTGAGCAAAGGCTGGCAGCAGAGTTTTCAGCTGCCTTCC
>NW_012098932.1:806013-806973 GCF_000951045.1 Mandrillus leucophaeus | reverse complement strand
ACGCCTGTAATCCCAACACTCTGGGAGGCCGAGGAGGGCAGATCACTTGAGGTCAGAAGTTCGAGACCAGCCTGGACAACATAGTGAAACCCCGTCTCTACTAAAAATACAAAAATTAGTGGGGCATGGTGGTGCATGCCTGTAATCCCACCTACTCGTGAGGCTGAGGCAGGAGAATCGCTTGAACCCAGGAGACAGAGGTTGCAGTGAGCCAAGATCATGCCATTGCACTCCAGCTTAGGGAATGAGAACAAAACTGCGTCTCAAAAAAAAAAAAAAAGGGAAAGAGAAGCAGAGAACACTGCCTCTGATTTACTCTGTGTCATTGAGCTCACTACCAGGTCTGTTTAGGCCTTGGACTCATGGGCCAAAGCACAAGATGCTCACCTTTTGTCTCTGTTGTAAATTATTTTTTAAACATAAAACATTGCCTTAAGCCTAATAATATTAAATGTTCAGACTCATAATATAAAAAAGGAATATTGAAGGGAGAACTGTCAGCATTTTACTTAGAGATATAATAAGGCTACAGGAGGGTTAGGCATGAAATATAGAATATGAACTGCTAGAATAGGCATACTTCCATTGATATTAATAATTAGCATTCAGCATTTAATCAGGAATGATCGAGACATAATTTGTTTAAATTAATCCTACAGCAAAAGATTCAAAATCACTATAAATAATTTAAGGTTTTTCATTATTAATATTTTCTTTTCTTTAAAGCCTGAATTATCCAAAGATATTAAAAATGATCCCATGTTAATGGACCTGGTTTTAATGACCTATTCAAGTGCTGCATCTGCAGAACATTGCTTAGGGAAATTTTTGAAGAGTAAATAAATACAAAGAAGAAAAAGCTTAAGAGAAAGAATGAAAAGCAAATGGACATTCAATTATTTCTAGGCAAAGTTTATTTTTAGCCCAATTTGTGACTTTAACATGCACAGTTAGCGCCAC
>NW_012098932.1:790588-805963 GCF_000951045.1 Mandrillus leucophaeus | reverse complement strand
CAGGAGTTTGAGACCAGCCTGACCAACATGGAGAAAACCCATCTCTACTAATAACAAAAAATTAGCCAGGTGTGGTAGAGCATGCCTGTAATCCCAGCTACTCCAGGGGCTGAGGCAGAAGAATCCCTTGAAACTGGAAGGTAGAGGTTGCAGTGAGCTGAGATCACACCATTGCACTCCAGCCTGGGCAACAAGAGCAAAACTCCATCTCAAAAAACAAAACAAAACAAAAAAAACCCATCAGATCCCTCGAGAACTCACTCACTATCAGAACAGCATGGGGGTAACTGCCCCCATGATTCAATTACCTCCCTCCCACGACATGTGGGGATTATGGGAACCACAATTCAAGATGAAATTTGGGTGGCAACACAGACAAACTACATCACATCCCAAACAGTTTTTGTCATCAGCCCTTCAGAGCAAAAGCCCAGCTCTACTTCTCGGAGGCCCTGGCTCATGGGCACTCACGACCTGGCAGGAGGAAGCAAATGCTGCTTCCCCACTATCTTAATAATGCAGATGTTGTGGTTAGTGTGCAAGCTGTATGGCTCCCATCTACTCTAAGCTTGGTAGTTCTGAAATATATGATGACTTCTTTCCTTGAAAATAGCCTCAAAGGAGGCTAGATATGTCAAGTGGATACTAATTAATCTGTTACCTTTGAACAAACTCCTTCCTTTTTCTGGAAGGGCCACACAAGAGAATGTTAAGATCTCTTTTAACTCCAACTATCACTGACCTCAACCTTAGAGCCTTTGCCCGGTATAAATCTTCAACCTTCAAATTTATATTCATTTATAAAGCAAGAACCAAGAATAAGTAGTAAATGGATAATGAATGAATGAACATAAGTGCTTCTACATAAAGGGATTTGGATCTAAATATTATTCTACTTTCTCTCAAGGACAAGGCTCAAGAATCCCAACAAGCTAAATATTCAAGTGTTCTCAGAAAATCTGCTGAGCCAAGTCCATGGTGATATGAATGCTGTCTCCATGTGTTGCTGTTAAAATGCTTATTATAAAGGCTGAAACAGAGAAAATTTTCTTATTAAATAGATATGATAATATAAATAGCTGCAATAGATAAGCCCCTCACACCCTGTACAACATACCAAGAGAGGCATCTAGAATGTATAGCAGGAGGCAAAGCCATGATGGCAGGCTCAGATTTCTTCCCCAGATCTAATTTTAAAAACTTCAGTGCAAGCTCACTCCAAGGAGAACTTGCATTAAGCACAGACTCATTTATTTTCTGCTGATGAACACAGCCATGTGAACAGCTGATAAAGTCATCTCTCTCTCTCTCTCTCTGCAAAAGGGTGCCAAGAATGTAGTTATGAGTTTCAGCTCCAAATTTTAAAACCACCCTATTTACTAATGCAATTATAGGTTTGTTGCCATTGCACTAGGCTAAATATATAGGTGACTTGATTCTATATTTGCTAATTGTCTTACTTAGCAGGCCTGGCAAGGAAATGCACTCCACCTATCAGAAAATATGTTCTGTGTAACAGCCACACAGGAAATGAATGCGATGGGAGGTGATACGAGTATTTCTGGAAAAGTGTCAAAAATCCTTAACAAAAAAAGTTGTCAGAATGAGCATGCTGATTGTGCGTTTTGAAATCTGGGTGAGCAAAGGCTGGCAGCAGAGTTTTCAGCTGCCTTCCGCTGAGGCTTTACAGGGAAAGCTGCCCCATGGCCCACTGACAATGTGCTGGGGCCATTTCCAAGGAATTTCTTATTGAATCTCTGTTTCACTCAATCTCAAAGCCTTAAAGATAGTCACATAGGATAATTCTATTACAATTATTTAATGTAGCCTAATTCTTTATAATATTTTAATACTAATTCTATTATTATAATATTATGTTGTAATTCTTTAGCCCTGCAGCTTGTTTTTAAAGCCATTAAACCTATAAATAGGGCAAGATACACGATTTGAAGGGCTCAGCACAAAATGAAAATGTCTAAAAAAATTACAAATTTCAAGGCAGCAAAAACAAAGCATTAAATCAAGCACAGAGTTCTTCTAAGCAGAGGGCTCCAGGTGACTGCACAGGTTGCATTCCCATGAAGACATGCCTCACCTCTAGAAATGTTATACACCTTTCCCCACAGTCAGTGCCACACTGTGTATACAGGCTGCACTTCTCTCCATGTATCCACTGCAATTTCTCTGATCAACTTCCTGCACATAGACAACGGGGGGTGTGTGTGTGTGTGTGTGTGTGTGTGTGTGAAGAATCCTGGGGAATATATTTTGAAAAGTAAAGCAGAGGCTGGGCACAGTGGCTCACGCCTGTAATCCCAACACTCTGGGAGGCCGAGGAGGGCAGATCACTTGAGGTCAGAAGTTCGAGACCAGCCTGGACAACATAGTGAAACCCCGTCTCTACTAAAAATACAAAAATTAGTGGGGCATGGTGGTGCATGCCTGTAATCCCACCTACTCGTGAGGCTGAGGCAGGAGAATCGCTTGAACCCAGGAGACAGAGGTTGCAGTGAGCCAAGATCATGCCATTGCACTCCAGCTTAGGGAATGAGAACAAAACTGCGTCTCAAAAAAAAAAAAAAGGGAAAGAGAAGCAGAGAACACTGCCTCTGATTTACTCTGTGTCATTGAGCTCACTACCAGGTCTGTTTAGGCCTTGGACTCATGGGCCAAAGCACAAGATGCTCACCTTTTGTCTCTGTTGTAAATTATTTTTTAAACATAAAACATTGCCTTAAGCCTAATAATATTAAATGTTCAGACTCATAATATAAAAAAGGAATATTGAAGGGAGAACTGTCAGCATTTTACTTAGAGATATAATAAGGCTACAGGAGGGTTAGGCATGAAATATAGAATATGAACTGCTAGAATAGGCATACTTCCATTGATATTAATAATTAGCATTCAGCATTTAATCAGGAATGATCGAGACATAATTTGTTTAAATTAATCCTACAGCAAAAGGTTCAAAATCACTATAAATAATTTAAGGTTTTTCATTATTAATATTTTCTTTTCTTTAAAGCCTGAATTATCCAAAGATATTAAAAATGATCCCATGTTAATGGACCTGGTTTTAATGACCTATTCAAGTGCTGCATCTGCAGAACATTGCTTAGGGAAATTTTTGAAGAGTAAATAAATACAAAGAAGAAAAAGCTTAAGAGAAAGAATGAAAAGCAAATGGACATTCAATTATTTCTAGGCAAAGTTTATTTTTAGCCCAATTTGTGACTTTAACATGCACAGTTAGCGCCACCTATAGAAACAATAAAAAATTCTGCTACTAGTGAATAGGCTTTTTCTGCAACAATTGAACTAGATCAAATGTCATGAAGAAATGAGTCAGCAGTATAGTAAAAAACAAAACAAAACAAAAAAACTCTGGTCTTTGTTCAATAAACAAAAGGAACGTACTCTAATGAGCCCCAGCACTGAGCCACAAAAGATTTATTGAAAATGGAAAACATGGTTTATTATTAAGGCCTCTTCTAAGTCTTATCCCAGACTATTTATTGTAAGAGAAAACCAAGAGAAACCAGCATAATAGCAATTTTACCAGAGAGGGAAAGACTACCGAGCCTTTTATTTTAACTAACGTACAACACTGCTTGTACTTTTCTTCTTTAACTTGTTTATTTATATTTCAAAACATTTTGGGGGTACTTACTTTCTGCCAGGTAATTTAAAATACTCCATCCTCCAGAACATCTGACCTAATTGGAAAAAATAGTATCCCACATCAGAAGTATGAAGTGCCATAAGACTCACGGCATAGATGAAAGGTATGTTGTATAAAAGAGAGAGAAGGTACTTCTAGCAGGGCAGATCAGAGAAAGTTACATGGAGAAGTTGTACATGAGCTAGACCTAGAAGGAAGAATTTGATTGGGAAATGAAGAGATTGAGAGAGAAGGGAAAAGTGGGATGACAAAATCTGTGTATGAAGAACAGCAAACAGTTCAGAAAGCAAGTGCAGAAAGAGACATTTGGAAGATTACCCTGGAGTCAAAGCAATTAAATAGTAAGCACTTGCAGAGAGTTTGCCACAAGCCAGACACCATTCTGCACATGTACTATAGATTCCCCCGTGTCATCCTCAGAATAGCCATTAATCACCAGGTACAATATTTCATGTCTATGTTGTACAGATAAGAAAAGAAGCACTATGAAGTTAGGTAACTTGCCCAACATCACATGGCTAGTAAGGTTTGAGCCGCACTCCTAGCCACCACCCACTCTTGTCTCTTGATAATACAGAGTTCGAACTTAATTTTCTCCAAGATGAAGAAAAGTGGAAGAGTTGCTCATTTTTTCAACATAAACAAATGCTTCTGTGAAAAAGTAAATAAATATTCATAACATAAAAGATAAAGCAAAAATAAGGGGGCAAATACAGTTTCACTTCCCAGAGACAAACTGTCAATGTTTTATTCTGATTTATTCCAATATATCCTAAAACCATCTAAATACATTCTAAGTATTAAAGTAATGGATATACACGGTAACAAGCTAAAGAATAAAAGAAAGTTTATACCGGGCAGGGCACAGTGGCCCACGTCTGTAATCCCAGCACTTTGTGAGGCCAAGGGGGGCAGATCACTTAAGGTCAGGAGTTTGAGACCAGCCTGACCAATATGGTGAAACCCTCTCTCTACTAAAGATACACAATTAGCCAGGTGTGGTGGCACATGCCTGTAATACCAGCTACTCGGGAGGCTGAGGCAGGAGAATAGCTTGAACCCAGAAGGCAGAGGTTGCAGTGAGCCGAGATCCTGCCACTTCACTCCAGCCTGGGCAACAAGAGCGAAACTCTATCTCAAAAAAAAAAAGAAAAGAAAACAAGAAAAAGTTTACACTGGAAAGAAACACAGACTACCTCACCCTCCCTGCTTTCCCTCCCTCCCTTACCATGTCTCCCACCTTCCTTGACTCAGAGACAGCCTGCTTCTGATCTAACAATTGGTGGCAATATCTATTGAATGCACATTTTCTGTTCCCATTCCCCTAATGTTTGCAATTACAATACTGTTTTTAATTTTACTACTGGCTACCTTAATAGTTTTAAGTAATGTAGTAGTCCTCTACTTGTTCAACTTTAGTGGGTTCATTTTTCCCTTCACAAAATGAGAATATTGATGCTCATTCCCTCCCTCTCAACTCTCCTCCCTTGACCTTCTGCAACTTCACTTTCATTTCACAGTACTAAGGTTGTTAACGTTTATATTCTCAGCTATAACTACAACCAAGCTTTCCATTCTTTCTACTTAGGTTGACTTTAAGAGCTAAAAACCAATAAGCAGAACTTACATTAATATGACTCTAAATATTTTTTTACTGCAAAGCCAAATATAATGCTAAGATTATATTTCCCTTTTTACAAGTTCAGTGCCAATTCGTGGGCCACAGAGGGGAGCGTGACCCCTGCATCAAGGTGAAATGGGTTACCTTACACTCTACCAATTGTGTTAAAATCATTGCATATTTCATTTTGCTTCAGTTTGGGTTACAGTGACTCGTGGTCTCACATGACTTTTAATTTGGGGGAGGTTTCAAATGGCCTTTTTTGATCCTCCTGTACCGCTATTTCCAGATAAACTGTGCTCCATGCTAAATCCATGACTCTTGCCTGGATTTCCCCTCACTGCCCTCTTAGATTGGATCCACTGTGCCCTCTTGCCCTCTTGGACTGGGTTCATCCTCTTTTTGGAATTCCTTCCTAATTTTTCTAGAGCATATCATCAAGGCACTTCCTAAGGATGATGCTAAAGATAAGCCACTTGATTCCATGAATGCCTGAAAATGTCCTAATCTATTCGGTTTTCCAAGAAGAAAACAGAAAGCACTGTAAGCGTTTAAACTTGGGGAGTTAAATGGAGCAAATTAGTTGCATAAGTAATGGAAGAAATGAGAACCAAACAAGGGTGAAAGGCAACACAGGCATTACAGACAGTGGACATTCACAGCCTTCCTTAGGCTTGAGGGACAAAGCAGGTGGCAATATTAGCAGATCCCAGACATGGGCCAGGTCACCTAGAAGAAACTAGAGCCACAAAGAAGACACAGCCACTGTCAGATTCCACTAGAGGCATGGGGATAGCAGACTCATACCCTGATTTCTTCATTCCTCCTGTATTTCATTGATTGAACCTGACCAGAAGCCAGTAAAACAGAGGCCTAGGAAATGCAGCCCACATGACCAGTCCCCTGCAATGCAGAGCAGAGGAAGGGTGAAGAATCATCCCAGAGAAAACAGGCTCTGAAAGGAAGAGTTTTTCTCCTCCTACTCACACACTCAACACAGAATGCTTCTGTGACCAGATGTGTGGAGGGTTTTCTTCCCACACCAAATGTCCAGCAGACACTGTAGGAGAGAAAACATATTTTTTTCTTTCTCTTTTAGATTCTTAGCTGAGACACTCTCCTGAAAGTATAGAAATCAGATTAACAAAAGAAAAACATGTAGAAGTGTATTAACACATGCTGTACTCATCACACAGGAGAGGCCTCCATTCAAGAGTATTTCTCTCACAAGGCAGTGGCCTGGGGCCAGGCTTGAATAGCATTTTAACAAATAAACATAAATCTATATAGTGAATAGACATAGTAGACAGCAGTTCCAGTCTTTTAAAAGGCATTCAAATGTGGGCAAATAGTAAAACCTGTTCCCAGGTTCCCCTGGTGCCTGTGCCTCCTTCTCTGGGTTAATCTGCAAGTATTGTCTTCAGTAAGGAAAGATTTATCCATTGGGCACACAGAGGCTGGGACAGAGTGTTCCAATGCCTTTGCAGTGTCTTTAACTTAACAATACCCAATATTTGGGGGAGAAATATTTTAGTTTCCTTCAGACCCATTTTGAAACATTACTTTCAGAAAGTTTTACATATTAAAAATCTAAGTTGGTAGCTTTGGAGAGATTTGAGTTAGAGGTTTTGAGACAAGGGATTGGCAAATAGGGAAAAAACATGGAACCAGAGAAAAGAACAAGTTTGGGTACATTGTCCCATACCCTATCGAAAAAATCTTTTAGTCCTGAGAACAGTCAATTCAGTTGAAAAGCTGTGTCTCATTCCAGGAGGTGATCTTGTAGGTGGGTTTTCATCATATTAGGTTTTTTGTTTTTTTTTTTTTTGAGACAGAGTCTCACTCTGTCGCCCAGGTTGGAATGTAGTGGCCGGAACTCAGCTCACTGCAAGCTCCGCCTCCCGGGTTTGCGCCATTCTCCTGCCTCAGCCTCCCGAGTAGCTGGGACTACAGGAGCCCGCCACCTCGCCCGGCTAGTTTTTTGTATTTTTAGTAGAGACGGGGTTTCACCGTGTTAGCCAGGATGGTCTCGATCTCCTGACCTCGTGATCCGCCCGTCTCGGCCTCCCAAAGTGCTGGGATTACAGGCTTGAGCCACCGCGCCCGGCCATCATCATATTAGTTTTCTATGTGGTATAGGCAAACAAGCATTTAGAAAGCTGTACTTCTATAGAAGCAAAAGAAAAACAAAGGTTAATGTCTGAAGCCCTCTACAAACTAATCTGATTCTGGAGGTCACTCAGCTGAGAAGATTTTTAGATTTGTGTTCAGAGTATCTTGTTGGAATGGAAGTAAACAAAGGTAATCTGACAGATTTTCTTGATTGTAGTTTATATGAGATGTTTTAGTGAACTTTCCATCTAAAAATAAATTATTATGTCTTTTCTCCGAAGTTTATATCAAGTTGTCTAACTTTAGCTTGCATGGCTTTAGGAAAGGCATAGTTTAAATTTCTAGTAAAATTTAAGACAGAAGAGTGGGAAAAAAATTAGAAATGCTAGTTTAGAGAGTTGTAGCCAAATATTGGAGAAAACTGAAAGTTCAGGATTTAGTCTAGATAATTAAACTCAAAAATGACAGGGCTAAAATCTAATGACAGATGTACTGTAGTTTTCTTTTCAGTTACAATTTTTTTACAATTACCCCCATTTTTACTAAATATATTTATAATAAGACTAATTTAATTGTAAAACAAGTTGTGGTCTTATTCTTCTTGGCCTGATTATTTGTATAAAGTGGAGCAAGAGTAGTAATTAGCTATACAGGCTCTTTTTAAATCTGCTTTACTGAAGCTTATCATAAGGAATCTCAGATTAGGCATTTAAAAGCCCCTCCAGGCTAGGAAGCTACGCCATGAATTCACCATTTGATTTTACCTGTAGTATCTAGGTTAATTTTTTTGAGGTCCCCCAAATATTCTGGGGCTCCTTGGCCTGTCAGAAAGTGACATTTTTACTTACTCCAAAGCTAGAAACCTTGAAAGGGAATCTTGGAAACAAGGTCTTAGGACAGTTCTTCCAAGAGCTTGAATGGCTCTTTAAAATTGGCCTTAATTCCTTAAAGCAGTATGGTTATACTTGAAAATATGACATCCCAGTCAAAACCTTGGTAATGTAACCTGTGTTTCCAATAGTTCTGCAATGAAAAAAGCAAACAGTTATTGAACTTATGCAAATAACTATATTGTCATAAAACAAAAATATTCACAGATAATTTCTAAATTCTGGAGCGATCAGGTACAAAGAAAGGTAAATATTCTAAGTTTGTTCAAAAAGTATAATTCACCCAAATTTATAACTTTTTAAAATAGTTAAAAATAGCTTTAAAAAATAAAAATAAGTGTTCTTGACTTTGGAAAACAAACCATAAAAGGAATCAACAATGATTTACGCTAAAAAGAAGTCCCTAAAAAAATCATTTTGGTCTTTTGTTGGTTAAGTTCCATGTAATTAACTCTTGTTTTGCTCCACATTGGGTTAGTAATCTTTATGAACCCATTAGTTTCTTTCTGAAAGTTTTTACCTAGTCTAATGATGTGATTTCTAAGTTTATTGAAAATTAACTTCAAGAGTACTTGCCATGATCCTTTCCTATGAATTTCCTTGAAGAAGCAGCGAATTTTAGAATGTAGCCAATTGTAAACTGCCTTTTGAGGAAAATAAAGTAAAACAATAGTTGTCTGTAGATGAGAAAAGACTTAGAATAGCTATAGTTAAAGATGCAATTGACAAGGAAATTTGGTTAATTTTGTGGCATATAATTTAACTTAGCAATCAGAATTATAACTGATAACATATACCAAGACATATCAAAATTTTTTGTTTTAGAAAACTCATGTGTTTGGGAACACATATTAATAACACATTTATGCAAATATAACTCAAAGAAAGTTAAACATGATTTGTATTTGACAATGTCTCCTATACAATTTAACATACCAAATAATCCTAATATGTCTCTTTTGACTTCAAAGGGCTCTTTTTTTGAATGTTCAAAAGTTAGTTTGAGGTCAAAAAGATCTAATTTATAATTGGAAATTTGATTTTAGGAAGGCTGTCAAATATATCAGAAGTTTAAAACTCTTGATCAAAATAGGATTACAGGTTGCTGTGGCATAATAATCATTCATTTAGCCAAAGTGATAATTTAAAAATTTCAGGAAGTGAAAACCTTTACTCTTTGATAGAAAGAAGACTCAATTTTTTAAACAAAAGATCTAATACAGACAGCATGCAGCAAACACTTCCCTCTTCTGTTTTTGCAGTTTACTCAAAAGGTGAACCTAAGTTTTTTATTATCTCTTATTAATATTTTATATATATATAAAAACCTTGTTTAAAAGAACCTAATTTTAGCTTTTTATCAGAGTATTATTAATATTAAACCTAATTTTAATAAAACCTTACAAACAAATTCATCTAGTCTTTTCTCTTTTTTTGTTTTTGTTTTTGAGATAAGATCTCACTCTGTCACCCAGGCTGGAGTGCAGTGGCACAATAAGGGCTCACTGCAGCCTCGACTTCCCCTCAAGAAATTCTGTCACCTCAACCTCCCAAATAGCTGGGACTACAAGCATGCACCACCATGCCTGGCTCGGTTTTTTCTTTTTTTTTTTTTTTTTTTTATTTTTTTTTTTTTTTTGAGACAGAGTCTTTTTTATATTGGGGGGTTTTTTTTTTTTTTTTTTTTTTTTTTTTTTTTTGAGACAGAGTCTCACTCTTGTCACCCAGGCAGGAGTGCAATGGTGCAATCTCGGCTCACTGCAACCTCTGCCTCCTGGGTTAAAGCAATTCCCCCTGCCTCAGCCTCCCAAGTAGCTGGGATTACAGGCGTCCACGAGCATGCCTGGCTAAGTTTTGTATTTTTAGTAGAGACAGGGTTTCACCATGTTGGTCAGGCTGGTCTCGAACTCCTGACCTCTGGTGATCCACCCACCTTGGCCTCCCAAAGTGCTGGGATTACAGGTGTGAGCCACTGCGCCCCACCTTGTTTTTTTGTTTTTGATAGAGACGGGGTTTTGCCATGTTGCCCAGGCTGTTGTCAAACCCCTGGGCTCAGTCTGCCCACCTTGGCCTCCCAAAGTGTTGGGATTACAGGCATGAGCCACCACACCCAACCCATCCAATTTTAATTAACATTGACCAGACAAGATAAGATGTCTATAAACTTTTTATAATCTCTTACAAATTTTTGGTTCTCTTTCTTTTTTTATATCCACGTAGTTTATTTATCTCATTTATATCTACTTTATTTAACAATTATGTTTAAAAATTCTTATAAGACATTACACAAATCTAGCTATCATCTCAAGTTAAATTTTTCATTAGCCATTTGCATATGACTGTATGTTAGGCAAGTATTATAAAAGCAAGAACTTTAAAAGTCAAATACATGTATGTTTTGCTGTTACCCAGAAGACATAATTATCCTTATTAACCCCAACAATACTAATCTCATCTTATTTACCAAATGATTTACCTAAATCATACGAACTTAAAAAATATTTGGTTTTTGTTTGTTTCTGGTGGGGTTTTTTTGTTTTTTGTTGGTTTTTTCTTTTCTTTTCTTTTTTGAGAAGGAGTCTTGCTCTGTAGTGCAGGCTGGAGTGCAGTGGCGCAATCTCAACTCACTGCAACCTCTGCCTCCCGAGTTCAAGCGATTCTCGTGCCTCAGCCTCCCCAGTAGCTAGGACTACAGGCATGTACCGCCACACCTGGCTAATTTTTGTATTTTTCATAGAGACGGGATTTCACCATGTTGGCCAGGCTGGTCTCAAACTCCTGACCTTGTGATCCACCTGCCTCAGCCTCCCAAAGTGCTGGGATTAGAGGCATGAGCCACCGTGCCCAGCCAAACTTAAAAAATATCCAGGCCTATTTATTTAATTTATAATACTCATTGTATTAGTCAGGGTTCTCTAGAGGGACAGAACTAACAGAAGACTTCATATATATATACACATATATATATGTATGTATGTATATGTTATGTCTACATGTATGTATATGTCTATACATATATTTGTATATTGTCTATATGGTACCAAATTAAGATAAATGTGGGCTTATCAATTAAAATAAGCCAGGATTTTTTTTTTAAGTTCGGCCGAGCATGGTGGCTCATGCCTGTAATCACAGCACTTTGGGAGGCCAAGGCGCGCAGATCACTTGAGGTCAGCAGTTATATAAAGGGAGTGTTTATTAAGGAGAATTGACTGACACGATCACAAGGTAAAGTCCCACAATAGGCCGTCTGCAAGTTGAGGAGCAAGGAACCCAGTGGTGGATCAGTCCAAGTCTCAAAGCCTCAAAAGTAGGGAAGTCCATAGTGCAGCCTTCAATCTGTGGCCAAAGGCTGGAGAGCCCCCTGGCAAACCACTGGTGTAAGTCCCAAGAGTCCAAAAGCTGAAGAACTTGGAGTCTGATGTTTGAGGGCAGGAAGCATCCAGCACTGGAGAAAGATGAAGGCCAGAAGACTCAGCAAGGCTAGTCCTTCCATGTTCTTCTGCCTGCATTATCCTAGCCATGCTGGCAGCTGACTAGACGGTGCCCACCCAGATCGAGGGTGGGTCTGCCTTTCCGAGTCCGCTGACTCAAATGTTAATCTCCTTTGGCAACATTCTCACAGACACACCAGGAACAGTACTTTCCATCCTTCAGTCCAATCAAATTGATGCTCAATATTAACCGTCACACATATGTGTGTATCTAAAAGCCAGTGAGATCAAGGAGTTCAACATAAAAGACAGTGGAGCTTTAGACCTAAGAGAAACCTGTCCTTTCACAACTCTTGGGATTCTATGAGGAAAAACAGAAGTTCTCCTAAAAAAGAAGAGTCTGTGGAGCTCTTTCTGTTTTCTCAAGGGGTACCAGGGCTTTTAGAAATCTTCTTTAGGTCACCTCATGTGGCACGGAGGGTGGCAAGAGGAAAGAGGGACAGACAGAAGTAAATGGAAGAACAAGTCTTTGAGGCAAAAATTATGTTAAGAGGAGAAACAGACAGAGGAAGCACATATGATTGGCAAAGGTTTAAGAAGAAAGGAAGTTAGTCTACCGAGAAGCCTTTCTAGAGAGAGAACAGCGGCCTTAAGAATATATATGTATGCGTATATAGTCTAAGTATCAGCTTTTAATAAAGTAAACTTTTAACTATAGAGTTCCTTAAAAAGTCTTTTTATCAGATTTTAACTGGGCAAAGAGCAAACATTCCTGTTTCTTGGCTTTTCCTTTCTTAAATTAACTCTTGTTTTAAATCAGATCTCAGAAGGAATGCTGCTTAGCTAATGCCCTGGATGTTAACAATTCAAAGACATGGTAAGATTTACAACTCCAAGGAGCTGAGGGGGCTTTCTTTAAAAAAGAAAAAAAAAATACTTTTAGATACAAAAGCCTAAATTCCCAAAGGTATACCTAATTTAATTGTGACTTAAAACCAGTAAGCTTTTTATGACTGACAACCAGACACAACAATTATGTCCCCAAAGAGGGTGGAAAAATGCAATCTCTTTCAGGATCTGAAGTTTTTCCAAAGATGGCCTAAGAAAGTAAAGACCCTCATTATTAGCAAGACAATGAAGCTTGAGACAATTAAGACAAATTCCCAAGAGCCAGCACATTTAGACAGACATTTCGGTCCCCCAGCTGGACTCTCAGTTGGCTGCCTGACAGAAGCCCAGGAACTTATGCTGGCAGAGTGTCAGAGACTAGAGAATAAATTTGCTGGTTGCAAAGCCACACTTCTCAAGAAATAAAATAAGACAAAAGAAAAATTTTATTATGATTTTCCTCCTTATGACAAACCACACAAAGAGACAGAGACAAGGAAAACAAAGACCATAGTTAGAAAACTAAAAATCCCGATTACCAAGTGGGCAAACCCACAAGAGTCACAAATTTGAAGAACTAATTATATATATATACACATATGTGTGTGTGTGTACACATATATATACATATAGTGTGTGTGTGTGTGTATATATATATATATATTTTTTTTTTTTGGTCAATCTCGACCTGGAAAGGAAAGGATGAGAAAGAAACCTTACCGTTTTCTGCTGGTATTTGCCAGTTCTCCCAGGATTCTGTCATGGAGTGAGTGGAGTTGTTCCTGGACAAACAAGGTTTGGCTACTTGTTCTCCTGGTCTAGTAACAAGAAGTGAACAGACTGAGTAAGAAGGGAGTTTATTTCTGCAACTGGTTACAGGGAGAAGATCAGGGAAACTCACCAGGCCAACTCAAAGTTACAGGTTTTGCTCCAATACTTACGTACATTTTAAGTTCTATGCCAACGTGTGGGAGTGCACTACAAGCAGGAGTGTTTCATTCAATCTGCATCTAATCTTTAACTAGGGTCTGTGGTCTGGAAAGTTTTTTGTTGTTAGATATGAGTTCTAAATTTATTTTCAAAGAATCAATATGTTACTATGTTCAATTCTTTACCTTCTACTTTTAAACTTAACTTCCTCATAAAGCAAACTTTTTCAATTACCTGCTCCACCCTGACTCATTCCGATTACCTGCTCCATCCTGACTGATTCCGATTACCTGCTCTGTCATAACCACTTTTCCCGCCAAACCACGCACCCCATCGCTCTCTTTAAATTAGCCAATCGGAATTAGTTTAGCCTGTGTGGCCTAACCCTAGCCAGCAGGGGAACAACACAGCAGCAGGGGCCACATGCATCAAGGATAAGAACCCCTTCCCCTCCCTTGTCCAAGTGTGCGTTCACCATTGTTCCATCTGTAAGGGCATACCCTTCTATAGAAGTATCTTGCCTCGCTGAGAATTAAAAAGAAAATTTTACATTCAAGTGCTATTTCTTTTGCAGCACCGAAACTTTATATATAACATCCTAGAGCTTTGGAAAGTGTCTTAGTCTTAAGTGGGCTATGGTACAAGGTGTATGTGAAAGAATGCTTTTATCATTCAATCAGACTTTAGGGTCTGAGAAAACCCAGATGGGGTCTTAATGTGTTTGTTTTTTCATTCCAGCTCTCATACTCAGACACCAGTTTCTCCAGTTCTTTAATATTTAACTTATGCAGTCATCAGAATTATAGTAAAGGGTTAGCAGTAACTGGCCGCTCTGGTTGCTAACAGAAACCTGGCCTGCTACAGAGTGTCTCTGTTTCTCCTGGCTGGATTGCCAAATTGTAGGGGAGAAAACATATTTTTTTTTTCTTTTCCTTTTTAGGTTCTTAGTTGAGACACTCTCCTGAAAACAAAAGTCAGATTAACAAAAGAAAAACAAGCAGAGGTTTATTAACCTCAGCTGTTAAAGAACCATAACTCCTGCATGGTGACAAGAAAAAAAAGAGAGCAGTTCCAGTCTTTTAAAAGAAAAGAAAATGTGGGAAGATAGTAAAATGTGTTCCCGATTCCTCTAGTACCTGCTGGTGCCTTCTCTGGGCTGATAAGCAAGTGTTGTCCCTAGTAAGGGAAGATCTATGTCCTGCCATCAGGCAGATAGATGCTGATGCAGTGTTTTCCTTTAACTTAACAATTCTCAATATTTGGGGAGGAAATATTTTGCTTTCTTTCAATACCAACTGAGTGTCCTATAATTCAATTCAATTACGATACTATCTCCCTGGAGACAGATACTTCTGACTGACGAGCTATAAATTGGGCTTCCCACAACCGTTTAAGTTATCCGTGGGTTTGATAACTTAATAGATGACTCACAGAACTCAGGGAAACACTTAACTGTTATATATAAAGTTTTGGTGCTGCAAAAGAAATAGCACTCGAATATAAAATTTTATTTTAATTCTCAGAAAGACAAGGTACTTCTATAGAAGGGTGCACCCTTACAGATGGAGCAATGGTGAACACACACTTGGACAAGGGAGGGGAAGGGGTTCTTATCCCTGACACACGTGGGCCCCGCTGCTGTGTCGTTCCCCTATTGGCTAGGGTTAGGCCGCACAGGCTAAGCTAATTCCAATTGGCTAACTTAAAGAGAGTGACGGGGAAGAGTGGTTTGGTGGCAAAAATGGTTATGACAGAGCAGGTAATCAGAATGAGTCAGGGTGGAGCAGGTAATCGGAATGAGTCAGGGTGGAGCAG
>NW_012098932.1:783327-790518 GCF_000951045.1 Mandrillus leucophaeus | reverse complement strand
GAATGAGTCAGGGTGGAGCAGGTAATCGGAATGAGTCAGGGTGGAGCAGGTAATCAGAATGAGTCAGGGTGGAGCTGGTAATCGGAATGAGTCAAGGTGGAGCAGGTGATTGAAAGGAGTCAGGGTGGAGCAGGTAATCGAAAAAGGTTGCTTTATGAGGAAGTTAAGTTTAAAAGTAGAAGATAAAGAATTGAAAATACTGACATATTGATTCTTTGAAAATAAATTTGGAACTCATATCTAACAATCCCTCCCCTTGCATTTCCTTACAGCTTTCTTTTCAAACTTTTTAAACATATCTTGGCTTAGTTGTTTTGCTTGATTTTTCAAAAGAAGCAGCTTCTCTGGATCAGGTGATGGATAGTTAAGGAAGGTTTTAGTAAGTGCCATTTTTATGAGCCTCTGCATTGACCCATGGATGCATGGTATGACATAGCACCTGACAAGATAAGTACACCCATTAAGGCTGTGAGGGAAGTAAGAATTGAGGCTATTACTCCTTTCCATTTACTGAACCACTTTTTCAGCCATCCTGTAAAGGGGTCATTTACCTCTGAGTTGCTGGCTAACTCACTGGAGAGAGCAGTCAGACCTTGCAATGCCTTTGTTATAATTCCATTGGG
Organism: Mandrillus leucophaeus; assembly: GCF_000951045.1. Taxonomy (NCBI): domain Eukaryota; kingdom Metazoa; phylum Chordata; class Mammalia; order Primates; family Cercopithecidae; genus Mandrillus; species Mandrillus leucophaeus. The sequence goes on along the minus strand of NW_012098932.1, from coordinate 789,895 downwards.
GTGATGTTGTTTGGGAAGAAGGTGCAACATTGAGTTTTAATCATGACGCTAACTCCTCCTCTTTCTGCTAATAGCATGTCTAAAGCTATCCTATTTTCCCAAGCCATCTGGCTAGTAGCCCTTAATTGTTCAGCTATTCCTTTAACAGCAACTTTAGTGTAGTTAATAAATCACTGTTGGTTGTAGTAGATGTAGTTTATCCAATCTACATTTTTATTAATTGTCACCTACCAAAATATTGACTCAAATCCTGCAGCTATTTGATTTAGGGCTTTAAATTGATCTGGTATTCTCCTTGGGACTCTAATTGTGTCTAAATAGACGTGAGAGTTGGCAGACCCATAAGGGGCTTCTCTAGCTTTATGATGTCTTATTTTTCCTTCCTCTGGTTGATGAAATGCCAGGGTGAAAGGGATAGCCAATTGGACTAAAGCAGAAGTGCCACTCCAGTTATTTGGCAGAGTGTCCAGTAAAGGTCCACCACAATACCACCACACATCCACTCGGGGATGAGCAAGGGCTGACTGATTGATAAGCTCTTGAAAATTCTTAAGCTCACTGCATCCCTTCAGGTCTCCAAAAAATGCAAAGTTTCCTCCTTGTCATGAGAGACATGAAGTGAACTTAGTGTTGGGGGACAGAAGCTGGATGGCCCTCGGGGGCTCACCTGCAGGGTGCTGGACTTCAGGATACAGCAGAGAGAGAGAGCTTGGCACAACTTGTTACTCCAGGCTGTAGGATCCTGGAAAAGAGCTACCATGCAGCCCATACCTGGTCGACTGGAGGACCAGCCTAGTGGAAAGGGGACAATCTAGGCCTCTGGCCTGCCATGCACACAACCATAACAATTGCTTTTGTTTAACGTGCGGATGGAATATTTTACCCATTCCAACCAGGCATTTCCATCTTGGTATCCTGTCTTAACTGCCAAAGTTTGTTTTAAGTCTTTAACTTTTATGACAGCTATCTTGGTCTTGTTGTTAGATGGATGAGGAGCAATTGTTCTGTTGTAAGAGGTTTTAGAAGAAGGCTTAGAGGAAGGTGCAGGTGGTGGGAGGTCAAAGAAACGAATCTAATAGGGTTTGTCCCTGAAACCTCAGCCCCTATACCATAAAACTGGCTTAAAGAAGGCAACCGGCTTAGAAAAGGGGAAGAACTTTGAGGGTTTGAGATAATAACCTGTATAGAATTGTGCTGGTTTAGCTGACAGTTAGGGGGAAGGGCTCTCCCTCTAGTAAAATGAATGTATGCTTTTAGGAAATTACAAAAACCGGTTGGGACAGTCCATTCTTGTTCTTTAGTGGTCCACAGAATGTTGGACCAACTATGGCATGAAAGTTCTACATCGGGGGGGCAAGACTTCTGGTTGGCACTGGGGTCTTCATCGAAATCTCCCCAGATTAAATGGTCCTAGTTTACTAATGCCCAGTCTGAGGAAAGTCAGGAGGGACAGAAGTACTTTTCTGAAGTAGAGAGCTGTCTTTGACTTGGTAAGTCCCCACAGGGTATAACAAGGCAAGCATTGAATGCAATAGTTTAAGGCGAAATTGACTTTGTTATGTTAATAACTAGATGGTCAGTAATAGAGTGAGGAAAGAAGAAAGAGTAATAGAATAGATGGAAGAGAGTTAAATTTTTCTTAGCTTTAGTTTGGTAGGGTTTTCCCCTGGGACTATGGCCCACGACTCTGGAGGGGGCAGCGCTTTCTTGACTCAGGTGTGATGAGTCTATCGCCTTTTCACTGTATGAACAGCAGTCTCAGTGATTAGCAGCACAAGGTAGGGTCCTTCCCAGGCTAGCTCAAGTTTTCCTTCTTTCCACCCTTTGATGAGAACGTGATCTTCAGGCTGGTGCTGGTTTACTGGAAATTCCAAGGGTGGTACCTGCGCTAAAAGACTTTCAGTTTTGAGGGAAAGGAAAGTGGAAGATAAACCAAGTATATAATTTCTAAGAAACTGACCTTTTGTTTTAAATGGGGGGACATGAGCAGTGGACTTTCTAGTCCTTGGTGCCTTCTTACTGAGAAATTTCCTTTAGCACCTATTTTTATCAGTTTTTAGACTAAAAAAAGCCAAACACCATTTTGTATTTGACAATGATTCCTGTATGATTTTTATACCAGATAAGCTAAATTTCACCTTTATATTAGTGTGTTATTAATGTTAAAGTCAATTGTAATAAAACCTTATTAGACATATTTATCTGATTTTAATGTCTGGCCATAAGGTAAGACTTTTATAGACTCTTTTCAACCTTTTATATTTGTGTTAAAGAGCAGGTTAGTGCTTTAAGAAAAACCTGTTGTGCTTTTATTTTACTGTCCAGTTCACAGAAAAATTGGATGATACCTCTTTAACTTTAGCCAATATGTTTACACAGAACTTCCTTTACAATTAACATTTCAAAACTAGCTTAAACTGTTAAAACAAATTTTTTTCTAACCTTTTAACGTAGGTAAAAATGTACATTCTTATGCCTCCTTATAATCCTTTTACCAAAGGTATATTTTACTTTCCTTATACACCTTGGACATAAACTTTTTTCAATAGTTTTACGTTCAGGAGACTGAATTACTTTTAAGTTATACAACATTTCTTGCATAAATTCCCTTTTATAATATTTTTTTCACAACTTTTACAGACAATTCTTCGACATGCCTCAACTTTCTGACTTGTTGCAAACATTCCTTTTTTTAAATAACCAGCTAATTTATTTTTAGGACAAGAATTTACCATATAACATTCCTTTTTACATATTTTCTACCCCCCTCCTGCCGCCTTTTTTTTTTATTCTCAAAGATGATAACCATTCTTTTCCAAAGCAAACTTTCTTCATTTCTGTGGACTAGACTATTTAAGGCCACAAGATCAGAAGTTAGGATAATACATGTTACACTGTTAACTTTTAGCAAATTTTACTTTTGTTGAAAACATTGTAAGTTTGGGATTTCAATTATTCTTTGAAAGGGCAGGTCCTTACCTCCAACAAAGAGCATAGCCTAGTTCTTCTTGAAACACTGGACTTTTATCATTAATATATTGGATTAGAAACTGACACATTACATTCTCATTTGAACTAAACTTTGGTCAAAACATTGAGGGTTTGAGGATGGGTCCCTGAGTCCAAATAAAACAGCAATATTTTATCATTTGTTGCTTTTTCCTATATGTTTAGTCCTTTCATTATCCTTCCAGTGTTTTAGCATAAGACATAGTTCAGTCCATATTAACTTAGAATTGGTATAGATGGCTCCTTCCTGATTCTGTAAGTACTTTAAGGTTTGGATGAGTGCAAACAGGTTCCATGTTTGAGCAGATCAATTATTAGGCAATTTTCCTAACTCTGCTTCTACAAGAATTTCCTTATCACTTACTGAATACCCATTGTGTCTTTTTCCCTCAGTCACCTGTGAGGAACCATCTATTGTCCTGTCCTGAAGGGAGTTTCTCCTAGGTTTGGTCAGACCTTTCTATGGTAATTAATGAAGATTTAGATCCCCTGTTAGGAAACCTGCTGGGTTAAGGGAATTATCAGTGGTTAATGTTAAATCTTCTTTTTCTAACAAAATAGCCCCATACTTTAAGATTTTGGGGTTAGTAAACTACCTTTTCGCCTTTTTTTTTTCCTTAGGATAGTTCTGAACTGGTGAGCAAGGGTGTGCTCACAATGAGGTTTCCTCTAAAAGTTATTTTTCTACTTTCTTCTGCTAGGGAAGCAGTTGCCACTACAGATTGAATGAATTTGGGCCATCTGCGGGTTGCTGGGTTAAGGATTTTTGATAGGAAGGCTGTGGGTTGTCAGTGGCTTCAGTGCTTTCAGGCTATGCCCTTGTTTACACTGACAACAAGGTGGTATTGGAGTGTTACAGCATCCTGGAGAAGACCTTCAATTATCAATTGTAGGTTTTAAATTTACCCAGGCTTTTAAAGGAATAGGATACATTGTTTTCTCTTTACTACTTCTCTTTCTGTCTTCCTTTCTCTCTTTGACTTTCTGTCTCTCTCTCTCTTTGACTCCCTGTTTGTCTCTCTGTCTCTTCCTCTCTCTGCCTTTTTCCCTCTTTCCTCTCTCTCTTTTCTCCCTCTCTCTCTCTCTCTCTTCCAACCCCCCCACCCCATTTTCTCTCTCTTTGTTCTGGGATTCTTTAACCCTGCTCCCCCATACTCTTTAGGGGGCCTGTAGACAAGGACCTTGGTCTTCCAGATGGAGGCTGGGGTCCTTTAAAAGAGGGTTCTGACCCTTTATAGTTTCTGGCTCCCTGGAAACTCTGTCTAGAAGTACCTGGGTTTGGAGCCATCTGTTGGAAGGTGGAAAGCATAAGTTTTGTCTTTTGTTTCTGTTTTTCTTCATCCCTTTTCACTTTCTGAGCTTCCTTGAGAAGCTCACTTAGAGGAAAGTCTTCCCAATTGTCTATCTTTTGTAACCGTTTTGAAATATCTGGCCAACTTTTAGTGACAAATTGGAGTTTCAACATTCCTTGCCCAAGGAAATCATCCAAATTGAGGCCTGCATATTGCCTCATTTGCTCCCTCAGTGTGTCTAGGAATCTCATAGGCCCTTCATCCTTTTCCTGTTTTATATCAAATGCTTTAGAAAGATTTCAGGTTCAGGGTACTGATTCCCGAAATCCTTTTATTATTATTTCCCTTAGGTCCTACATATTTTCCCATTGATCTGCATTGTCATTGTCCCACTGGGGGTCTTGGGAGGGGAATTTGTGGTCCACAGTAGGAATGTTTTTACTGGGAGGGTGCTCCCATTCCCAAACTACCATAACAGCCCTATGAATCATACTCCTTTCTTCCCCCTGAAAAGAGGATGCCTAAGATGGATGTTAACATGACCCAAGTGTATAACTGAAGTCCTAAGAATTGGTCAGTTTGGTCTGCCACTCCGTAAGGGTTATCTAGTAGCAGTTTAAGCTCGTTTTTTAAAATTCCAGACTTCTGAACTGGTTAAGGGAGCATTTACAAAGCCAATGGCCCTCGCTTCTTGTAGTACCTCTTTCAAAGGGAAGAGGGTCAGGGCTAACCTCTTAGATATGGAGGGAAATGGGAAATTCTGAATATCTTTTTTACATTGTTCTACCTCACGCTGGAGTCCTTTTAGAGAGGGTCTTTAGGTTGGGAGGGGAACAGGCTGGTGGGACAGTAATTCCCAAAAGTCAGGGTTATAATTCCCCCTCTACTTAGAGGGGGAATTTGGAATGGCATCTGTGGCAGCAGTGGTTGTCTGAGGGGAAAGATTGGGAATACTGAGTGTCTTTAGGCATGAGAGCTGGCTCCTCTGACTTTTCATTTTGAGATGCCAGATTGGGTTCTTCCCAATTTGTTTTTAAGGGGAAAAGGAGGGCAGGTCCTTGCCTCCAACAAAGAGCATAGCCTAGTTCTTCTTGAAACACTGGACTTTTATCATTAATATATCAGATTAGAAACTGACACATTACATTCTCATTCGAACTAAACTTTGGCCAAAAGATTGAGGGTTTGAGGATGTGTCCCTGAGTTCAAATAAAACAGCAATATTTTATCATTTGTTGCTTTTTCCTATGTTTAGTCCTTTCATTATCCTTCCAGTGTTTTAGCATGAGACCTAGGGGGGTACCTGGGGTGATATCTGTGTTACCATCTTTATCCCCTTTTTTACCTGTCCTGCTTGGGGTATTTCCTATCTTGATGGTTTTGGGGTAAGGTCCAAGCTTCAATTTCCCTTACTGGAAATTTCTCACCTTTTGGGGTGGGGCTCAATTTTCCCCACTGGAAATCTCTTGCCTTTTGGGGTGAGGCTCGATTTCTCCCACTGGAAATTTTTTGCCTTTTGGGGTGAGGCTCAATTTCCCCACTGGAAATTTCTTCCTTTTCTACTACTGGAGGTTCGTGTGAGGTTCAATTCTCCCCAATGGGGATGTCTCCCATCTTTTTAACCTCTAAGCCACCCCAACCAAGGAGTACTTCACCCTGCTCCATGCCTCCACCCACCCCGCGGCTTTCTTACCTTGGTCCAGACCAAGGAAATACTTTACCAGCTCCCATGGCTTCTCCTTCCTTGGTCGGTGCACAGAGTCATCACCACAGTATGTGAGGATCCTTTAAGCTAGGTCGCTAGCCAGTTGTTTGTTTTTTTTTTCATGTGAGGTTATTCCTCGCACTGGGTAGGCCTTGATTTCTCACCCCTGAGGACACCACAAGGGGGCGGGGCACGCCTCCTCAGGAGAGAGAACCAGAGACCTTCCCCAGAGGGGAATGTAATCATGGGGAAGCCCCCAAATTGTTATATATAAAGTTTCAGTGCCGCAAAATAAATAGCACTCGAATATAAAATTTTCTTTCAATTATCAGCAAGGCAAGGTACTTCTATAGAAGGGTGTGCCTTTACAGAGGGAGCAATGGCAAGGGCACACTTGGACAAGCGAGGAGAAGGGGTTCTTATCCCTGATGCACGTGGCCCCTGCTGCTGTGCCATTCCCCTACTGGCTAGGGTTACTAATTCGACTGGCTAATTTTTTTTATTTTTTTATTTTTTTTTTGAGATGGAGTCTTGCTCTGTCACCCAGGCTGGAGTGCAGTGG
>NW_012098932.1:763716-782857 GCF_000951045.1 Mandrillus leucophaeus | reverse complement strand
CGTGTTAGCCAGGATGGTCTCGATCTCCTGACTTCGTGATCCGCCCGCCTCGGCCTCCCAAAGTGCTGGGATTACAGGCGTGAGCCACTGCGCCCGGCCTTCAACTGGCTAATTTAAAGAGAGAGGGTGAGTGGTTTGGCGGGAAATATGGTTATGACAGAGCAGGTAATCAGAATGAGTTGGGGTGGAGTAAGTAATCGGAATGAGTCAGGGTGGAGTAGGTAATTGGAATGAGTTAGGGTGGAGCAGGTGATTGAAAGGAGTCGGAGTGGAGCAGGTAATCGAAAAAGGTTGCTTTATGAGGAAGTTAAGTTTAAAAGTAGAAGACAAAGAACTGAACATACTGACACATTCTTTGAAAAGAAATTTAGAACTCATATCCAACACAAGTTACATTTACTGGTCTGTTATAAAGGATACTATAAGGAATGCAGATGAAAAGCCAGATGAAGAGATACATAGTGTGAGGTGTGGTGGAGCAAAGCTCTCACATCCTCCCTGGGTGTGCATCCTCCCTCACCAGCACCTCTAGTGTTCAGTAACCTCCATGTGTTCCACAACAAGGAAGCCCATCGAGTCTTGCTCAAGAGTTTTCATAGAGCTTGATCTCCACCCTCCCCTACTCCCACCTGCATCTCTGCCCTTTCCAGAGACTGGTAGGTAGAGCTGAAAGCTCTAACTCTCTAGTCCTCTTATCACTTGGTCTTTCCAGTGACTGGCCCTATCCTAACTAATCTCATTAGCATAAACTGAAGAGTCATCACAGGGGCCCACTAAGAGTAACAAAAGATACTCCTATTATTCAGGAAATTCCAGGTGTTTTAGGAGCTCTATGACAGGAATATGGGACAAAGACCAAATAGGTGTATTTCATATTATGCCACAGAGGCCAAAGACTGGCACGCCTACTTGTATTCTTGCTTGTTATATAATTCTAGGTTCTCAATTCTATTCCTTGAAAGTTTTGAAGGCACTGCTCAACTGACTTTTAGCATCCTATGCTGTGGATAAGAAATCTGACACCAGTCTGATTCTTCTTCCATTTTAGGTTGCTTGTCTTTTCTCTTGCCCATCAAACTACCAGAGAAAACTGGAAATCCCAAGCTACCACTTCCAAGCAAGACATAATTCCCATCAACATTCATTCCTTCTCATTCCCCCTCTACCCACACACCCTATCACACTGCTTTGCCTCCAGAACAGAAACAAGCAGCTTGGAGCACCTCTGATTCCTGGGGTTCCCAGGAGGATGCACTTGCTTACCCTTTGGCCACTAAACCACTCATATCCATATCAGAGCCTCCTGAGAGTAGGTGTTTAATAAATATGTGTTGAGTAAATCTGCTAGACACCCCTGATCCTCATGGGGACATGTTCTAAGACCCCCAATGGATGCCTGAAACTGTGGATAGTACCAAACCCTGTATACAGTATGTTTTTACCTATACATACATATCTATGATAAACTTTTCATAAATTAGAGACAGTAAGAGATTAACAACAATAACTATTAATAAAATAGATCAATTATAACAATCTGCCAGCTTCACTACTCTTGTGCTTTGGGGCCATTATAAGGTAAAATAAGGGTTACTTGAACACAAACACTGAGATACTGTGACAGTCAATCTGATAACCTAGACAGTTACTAACTGACTAATGGACGGGAAGCATTTACAGCATGAATACACTGGAAGGTTCACGTCTCAGGCAAGACAGAGTAAGACAGCTTGAGATTTCATCATGCTACCCAAAATGTACCCAGTTTGAAACTTATGAATTGTTGCCAAATGCAGTGCCATGCACCTGTAGTCCCAGCTACTTGAGAGGCTGAGGTGGGAAGATGACTTGAGGCCAACAGTTTGAGGCTGTAGTGTGCTATGATCACACCTATGAATACCCCTGCACTCCAGCCTGAGCAAGTAGCAACACCCCATCTCTTAAAAAGAAAAATAAAAGTATAAAGTGTTGATTTCTGTAATTTTCCATGTAATATTTTTAGACTGTGGTTGACCTCAGGTAACTGTAACCTTAGAAAGTGAATCCACAGATAAACAGGCACTACTATAAATGAAACTACAGTACTTGGAGCTAAAAGACCCTCTGGGCTCTTACCTCTCTCCCTTGTTTATCCAGATACAACCAGAAACCCAAACTCCCCAGGTTCTCTATTACCATAGTTCCATGGCTACCCTAATCTGATTAATTTTCCACCTTTCCCAAGTCTTTCACCTTGACCCCTGGGACTCAACTGTAAAATTCCTTCCTCCTTCTGCAACCCCAGTAACTTTTCAGTGCAGGGGTCAGTCACTGCCTCCTTAGTTATGTCATCTACCACTCATGCCATCCCTATTACCATCCCTCTCCTTATCGATGATTCTATAGTAATACCTGCTGTATTGCTGCTGTGACAAATTACGACACACTTATTGACTTAAAATAATATAAAGGTATTATCTTACAGTTCTGGAGTCTAAAATGGTTTCAGCCAGACCATGTTTCTTCTGGAGGTACTATCTTCTGGAGAAGAAGAATCCATGCAGTTCCCACACTTGTGCATCTCTGATCATGTGGCTCAGAACTGAAATGTCCAGATGACAGTGCTTCATTACAAGCACACCCACCATTCCAGTAAATCTAAAGAAGTCTCGTGCTAAAATATGAAATTTTTTAACTAAAAAGATTTTCATTTTTTTGAAATTATCAGTGTGCTTGATGCTTAAAACTGACATATAAGGTAATATAAAATGAGTGCTTTCCACCCATAAGCATTTATGTACTAAAAAGACAAGCAAGGCAAGATGTAAAACACAGAAGATAAAAATGGAAATAGTGTTGGGGCTACTATTTGACAAGAACATTTTCAAACATGGCAGGTGAACTTCAACAGGGACTGATACAAAGTAATTCACTTCAAAAATAAATATATAATCGATATTTACAGAGTAATGAATTCAGAACCATCTGTTATAAACCAGTAAGGAAGACATTATAAACTGCTAAAATGAGACACTAATCCAATATGATACAGAGGGTGGAAAAAGTGAGACATTAACAAAAGCAGATTACAAATAGAATATAAGAAAGTATCCCAGATCTGGCCGGGCGCGGTGGCTGATGCCTGTAATCCCAGCACTTTGGGAGGCCGAGGCGGGCGGATCATGAGGTCAGGAGATCGAGACCATCCTGGCTAACACAGTGAAACCCCGTCTCTACTAAAAAAATACAAAAAACTAGCTGGGCGAGGTGGCAGCCGCCTGTAGTCCCAGCCACTCGGGAGGCTGAGGCAGGAGAATGGTGTAAACCCGGGAGGCAGAGCTTGCAGTGAGCTGAGGTCCGGCCACTGCACTCCAGCCTGGGTGACAGAGCGAGACTCCGTCTCAAAAAAAAAAAAAAAAAAAAAAAAAAGAAGGTATCCCAGATCACATAGTATCTATAATGCATAAAGATCTATTTTAGTCACCTCAAGAAAGATCATTGAATTCATAAAAACAAAAAACAGAGAGGGCGTAACTAAATATCAAGAAATGAGACTCTGGTTTAACTCTGAATACCAATAATAAAAGTAATAAATATTAGTGATTCTCGTGCATCTACTGTATTTAGAAATCTAATCCATGTTACTTCATATAATCATCATAGGAATCTCAGGAGACACATGTTACAGTCTTCATCTTATAGATGATGCATTAGTCTGCTCAGGCTGCTGTAACAAAATACCACAGACTGGGTGATTTAGGCAGTATACATTTATTTTTCTCACAGTTCTGGAAGCTAGAAGGCCAAGATCAAGGTGCCAGCCAGGTTGGTTCCTGGTGAAAGGTCTTTTCCTGTCTTATAGAAGACCAACTTCTTCTCACTGTGTCTTCACATGGCAGAGACAGAGATCTCTGGTTTCTCGACAGAGAGAGATCTCTGGTTTCTCTTCATCTTCTGATAAGGACACCAGTTCTATTGGATCAACCCCCATCCTTATGATCTCCTTTAACCTTAATTCTATCCTTGGAGACTCCATCTCCAAATTCAGTCACATTGGGGGTTAAGGTTTCAATATTTGAGTTTTCAGGGGGACACAATTCAGCCCACAATAGACGAGAAACTTGAGATCTACTTCTTCACCCTACCCTGGGCCCTGGGAGGCTGACCCCTGGGAACTGTATTATCCTAGCTCCTTCTGTGTTAGAATTGGGTTCTAACACCATTGGGTGTTACTGGGAGGAAATTAGAGGGTGAGAGGTTGGGATTTTATCCCTCTGGTTCCCATCCTGCCATGCCATGGTTGAATGGTGGTTATGGCATCTGTTTGGTGATCCTTCTCCTATACCTCCAATCCTTGCCAGGATCCACTAACTATTCCCACCTGTTGTTCCTCTAGGACCAACGTGGTAATGGCTTCCCACTGCTGCTAATTCCAAGGTGCTTTACTATCCCTTGTTGTTTCTGTTATCCCAGCATACACATTTGTCAATAGTGACTTTGTTAGACATCCTTCAATTGTATCTTTTTGATGTACCATCTGTTTCCTACCAGATGCTAATAAAATAGGTGGTACCCAGGAGACAAACCCTCAAAAGAGGATTCTAAAATTGCTCACACATTTGATTAGAGAACAGATCACTTCTTTTGCAGACATGTGGTGCCATCATAATTACCCAAATTGTTACTGGTAGTGATGAGGGAGGAAGTGTAGGTCCAGATAAATTAATTGGGAGATAATTGTGGCATCTAGTTGCCAAGGCAAAAAGGTGGCACCTGTTTGGTAAGGCAGCAGAGGTCATGAGTACATGGCCAAGGAATACCAAGTGACTTCAGGACCCAGGATCATAAACTGAGTGTTGCCTGATCCTCCAAATCAGTAAGATTGAACATTCAAACATTATTCCTTTGTTAATGGAGATAGTATTTACAGGAACAGGCTCAAGCAGGTTTTGAGGACACAAATAACTGCTTGGGGAAATGCCTGAGACTCTCATGGTACCTTTTGTTGTTACTTTGCCACCTTTTTCTCAACCAAAATCTATGATTTCATGGACCTTTTTCTATGACCAGTTAACCTAAGAACATAAGCATGGGCCTAACCTATAGTTGGGTCTGCATGTTACTATATTACAGCCCTAACCCAGGGACAGCCTTGAAAGAGAGTGATGAAAATAAGTCTTCCCAATGGGTAGAGCTTAGGAGAAAAGACCATTTGAAAGTTCAATTTGCACTAAAGGAGATAGGGACTAAAATACTGGTCTACACTGACGCTTGGACAGTGGCTAAAAGATTGGCCAACTGGTAAGAATTTGAAAAAAAGAAGATTGACATTAGGTGATCTGGGAGAGAGGTATAAAATGGACTTAAAAGAACTGCCTCAGAACATGGACATATTTAAGTATCATGTATATGCCTACTAGAGGACTCTCTCAATAATCAGGTTGATGTGATGTTACTGTATCGGTGGTTTTCAAGATGGACTCCAGATTTAAAGATTCACTAGAAGGACTACAAGACTCAGAAGCCATTATAGTCATGGGTATAGTTTATACAGCAAAAAAGATACAAAACAGGGCCGGGTGCTGTGGCTCACACCTGTAATCCCAGCACTTTGGAGGGCCAAGGCAGGTGGATCACAAGGTCAGTTCAAGACCATCCTGGCCAACATGGTGAAACCCCATCTCTACTAAAAATACAAAAATGAGCTGGGTGTGGTGGCACACACCTGTAATCTCAGCTACTCAGGAGGCTGAGGCAGGAGAATCGCTTGAATCCAGGAGGCAGAAGTTGCAGTGAGCTGAGATTGTGCCATTGCACTCCAGCCTGGTGACAGAGTGAGACTCCATCTCAAAAAAAAAAAAAAAAAGATACAAAACAGGATCCATAAAGAAAAAAATCCCTCCCTACATGGTTCACAGTTAGGGTTGGCTGCAAGAGAAACTTGATAAGATTTAGGAGGCAGAAGGAAGGCTGAATAGATGATGCTCACCATTGATCATCACTGATCAAGGGCCATAAGGGAAAGACTCAGAGGTACTAGTGGTTTCCAAGTCGTCCTTGCCTGTTCTTGCTCCACATCCAGCTTACCTTCCTGTCCACCTTGACAGCACCAAGCCTTGTCAGTGACTTTTCTCTGATGCATTTTGGATCTTTACTTCCTCAGATCCTGCCACAATTACACAAGGTTTTATTTCTCTCATGTATTCCTTATTCCATAATACTAATAGTCCAAATTATCTGATTAAATCAAAGCTGATACAGGGATTGTGTTTCCTGACTTTCCAGTTCTTGACTTGAGTCTTTATGGTATCCAACTGTACTTCCTACCCTTTGAGTCTGAGATATTTCCCAGTAATAAATACTTTCTAATCCATTTCAGATTCTGGGCTATAATTTGGTTTCAAATATGCTAGATAGAGATGTCCTCAGATATGTTAAATAGAGATGTCCTAATGTAGTCAGAAATATGATACTGGGGCCAGGCACGGTGGCTCATGCCTGAAATTCCAGCACTTTGGGAGGCCAAGGTGGGCGGATCACCTGGAGTTCAGAAGTTCGAGACCACCCTGATAAACATGGAGAAACCCCGTCTCTACTAAAAATACAGAAATTAGCTAGGCGTGGTGGCGCATGCCTGTAACCCTCCCTACTCAGAAGGCTGAGGCAGGAGAATTGCTTGAACCCAAGAGGCAGAGGTTGCGGTGAGCCTAGATTGCACCATTGCACTCTAACCTGGGCAACAACAGTGAAACTCCATCTCGAAAGGGAAGGGGAGGGGAGGGGAGTGGAGGTGAGGGGAGGAGAGGGGAGATGATACTGAAGCTCAAAGGATATAGTTATGGAATATTTATCAAGAGGTTGTAGGACCCAAAGGAAGATTCCTCCTTCACCCTCTGAAGTTTTCCTGAAAAACAAGATGACAAAAGGCAGATTAATAAAGAGAAAAGACATACAAGTCTATTAACATGCATGGGGAAATCACAGAGTGATAATCCCAACCCCACAATGGGGTACAAAAGATTATACATCATCTCCAGGTTACAGAAAGAATGGGGGCTCAGAGTATGGCCAAAAATAGATTATGGTGATAAGTCAGGTTAGAGTGGCAAGACAGGTTATGGAAGAGAGAGAAGAGGAGGGTTGGCTAGCAACAGCGATCCTGTTATGCAGATGTAACTTCACAGGTACTAGCCTTCAGAGAGAAAGACAGTAAATGTTTCTCTCAGACCTTTAAGGTGCTAGACTCTGTCTTTCCTAGATCAGACAAGGGAAGACCTTCGGAGAATGAGGGACTTTATCAATACAGACTTTTTCTACAAATGCTAATCCCTCCCACAAAAGAGAGCTTTTTAGCTATTATTTTATTTCCAGCCTTTCTGAATAGTCATCTTGAACAATGTCAAGAAAATATATTTTGGAATGAAATATTTTCATTTCCTTCAGGATCACAAAATCACCTCAAATAACAACTCACTGATAGAATCATAGAGGGTGACACCAAAATTTTTTTGATGAGCCTGACATCAGAGTGAATCACAGAAGTCCTATATTCTAGGCCAGTGCTCCTCAGCCTTTTATGATTGCTTCCCTAAGAATTCATTTCAGATATTTTTGCCTGATTCCCTCCCCTCTGACATCTTAATGTCGCAGCTATACTGGCACATGTGCTGTCTGCATATCCATGCATTATATATTAAAAGAGATTTTTTTTTAATCCTTCAAGTACCAGTTTTTGCCTCCATCACATGTTCTAGACCCAGATCCACCATTTACTTTGCTATGTTTTTGATATAGTTTGTATATTTGTCCCCACCCAAATCTCATGTTGAACTATAATCCCCGTTATTGGAGGAGGGACCTGGAAAGAAGTGACTGGATCATGGGAGTGAATTTCTCATGAATGGTTTAGCACTATCCCCTTGGTGCTGTCCTTGAAATAGTGAGTTCTCAGGAGATCTGGTCATTTAAAAGTGTGTGGCCCCTCCCCACCAACTCTCTCTCTCTTGCTCCTCCCTTTGCCATGTGATGTACCTGCCCCTCTTTGCCTTCTGCCATGATTGGAAGCTTCCTGAGGCCTCCCCAGAAGCAGATGCCACTATGCTTCCTGTATAGGCTGCAGAACCATGAGCCAATTAAACCTCTTTCCTTATAAAATATTCAGCCTCAGGTATTTCTTTATAGCAGTGCAAGAACAGTCTAATACATTTTTCTTAACAAAAGCTACTATGATTTCTGAGTGTTGGTTTCCTCTTGGAAACCTGACCAGAAAGCATGGCACTATTCTCAATTTTCTGCCAATGTCTGTCCCTCCACAGATACTACCCCACTAATGACTTTGTCCTTTAGCCCACTTACAGCATTTAGTTGCACATGTGAGGGGTATATATTGGAAAATTGTCAGTTAGGTGAATGCAAAATTGAGCTACATTTTTCTTTAAACTGCCATCGATGTCACTTTCAAGGCCCCAGTCAGTTTAGAGCAGACAGCCTATTTATTCCATTCAGCAAGCTCAGAACAGTCTGACAATTTATCTGTCAGTTTCAAGATTTATCACCATCAGTCACATTGGAGTTCAAAGTCCTTTCTCCTATCCTGGGCCCCACCTGGATTAGAAACATTTGCATTTAACAGGAGGGGAAAAGTGTAGGTTCTCTGTCCTTCCACTCTACCTCTTGGTCGTTGCATTGTCATGCAGCTGCTGTTCAGCAGAATCTACAGGGAGTAGGCCCCATGGCTTCATTGTCTTTCTGTGGCTGGCAGGATATAACTTTTGAAGTTGGCATGGTTTGATCTCTCACCCAAGCAGAGTCAAATGACTCTGCCTTGTTGTACACTAAATGGTCTGTTGGTGCCCAGCTGGGCATCTCACCCATGCATACTTCTAGTGTCGCCTTACTACTGAGCAGCATCTCGAAGGGTGCAGACGAGCAGGTGCTTGCTCACAATCACATTCTTGTGTTTATCTAGGCCTTGGGGATTCCAAGGGGAAACAAGGCCAAGACCGGGAAGATTTTGTCCCTTTCCTACCTGCTCTGTTGTCTGCCACTTAGCAACCACATGAGAAGCAGGTGCCAGTTGATCCCTACATTCAGAAACATCTGCCACCTTCCAGGAAGAAGCACCTTCCCTTTGTTGGGAGACTCCATCAGGGAGGGCAGAGGTTAAAGCCCCAGCAAACTCCCTTTCCAACTCTGTTTCACTCACACCACATCTTCTGATGGGAAACCGTAGTAGGGCAAGGTGACAGCATTTATTTAAACTGAAAGGAAATAAACTATTTTATCTTTTGTCCTTGGCTCTGAGTTTTCTCCACTATAACGCAGCACATCTCACTTAGCCAGCAAGTGGGGAATATGGAACTCAGCAGCAGCCTGTAATAAAAACCGTGACATACATATGGTATTGGGATTTACGAATCATGTCTTTTCCTTTTTATTTACTTATTTATTTTTAAAGACAGCATCACCCTATGTTGCCCAGGCTGGCCTTAAGCTCCTGGGTTACCTCCCCAGTAACTCGGACTACATGCATGTGCCACCATTCCTGGCTCATCCTTTTCGCTCTCCTATGCTCTAAGACCTTAGAAGCAGAGAACTTAACAATTTAACACTTCAAACTAAGTTTTATGTATCTACTTCCCCTCACTTGTATCTCTCCCTGTATCCTATTGCTAAATTAATGATATAATTATCCACCCAATTCAGAAGGATTACTCAAGGAGTCTCCCTCATTCTTATCAGCTACATTTGATCAATCACTCAATCCTGCAAACTCCACTTCAGCAATATATCTCTGTCATAATCCCCTCTGTGTCTTTCTACTGGCTTAATTCCAGCCTTTATCGCCTTTTGGTTGAACAACTACAATAAATTCCTCATTAGCGTCCTGGTCCATGGAACCTCTCCCTTCCTACACTGCCACAAGAGCATATATTTTCCAACGATGTGATCAGATTCCTCCCCTGCTTCAAAATATTTGACCCCTGTGGAAACAAAAATACAAGCCCTTTACTTGAGAAAGGAAAATATGAAATCAGACATTTTTATTCTAATATGGAGAAAATAACCTTTAATAGGGACCTTGAAGAAATCTTGAGTCATTGACTTCAAGATTTTTATTCCGGTACTGTGTTATAAATCCTTTCTCTCTGCTGATAACAAAAGTTCTAGAACAAAAGACTACCACTGAAGGAGCCAAACAGAAAACCTATTTGCTAGCTAATGAAATAGGGCATAGATGAAAAAAAATTAAATTGGTCATGCTTAATCTGTTCAGTTTCATAAGTGAGATTTCTCTAATGTTTTCCTGCCATTTTCAGTGCAAAGAGATAAGACTTGTGTTGCTGCCAGACTCTTTTATTATCCACATAGAAGGCAGGTCTTTATATTTGTCAAGGTTTACATGATTAGGAATCATAAATCACAATTAACTACTGCTTAAGAGATAAAGGTTCATGAATTTTGCATGCTGTTAATCACCTTATCACCCTTTCATGGTTTTAACCTGCTCTTTCTTCACGGTATTATCACATTATATTTTTTCTGTGTTCTGTCTCTACCAGAAAGTAAAGCCACAGAGCAAGGACTTTATTTTGTTAAAATGGTGGTTGCACACACGTGTTTGATTCATTTGTTGTTTTTTGGTTTTTGATTTTGATTTTTTGAGACTGAGTCTCCCTCTATCCCCAGGCTGGAGTGCCGTGGCGGAATCTGGGCTCACTGCAACCTCTGCCTCCCAGGTTCAAGTGATTCTCCTGCCTCAGCCTCCCAAGTAGCTGAGATTACAGGTGCCCATCATGCCCGGCAAACTTTGTATTTTTAGTAGGGATAGGGTTTGGCCAGGCTGGTCTTGAACTCCTAACCTCACATGATCCACCGGCTGTGGCCTCCCAAAGTACTGGGATTACAGGCTTGGGCCACCATGCCTGGCTGATTCATTTGTATATATTTCTAGAACACAGCTTGGTACAAAGTTGAGCATTCAGTAAATATTTGTTGAAATAGAGAATGAATGAACTCCCATTCACAATAGCTTCAAAGAGAATAAAATACCTAGGAATCCAACTTACAAGGGATGTAAAGGACCTCTTCAAGGAGAATTACAAACCACTGCTCAGTGAAATAAAAAAGGAAACAAACAAATGGAAGAACATACCATGCTCATGGATAGGAAGAATCAATATTGTGAAAATGGCCATACTGCCCAAGGTAATTTATAGATTCAAGGACATCCGCATTAAGCTACCAATGACTTTCTTCATAGAATTGGAAAAAACTGCTCTAAAGTTCATATGGAACCAAAAAAAAGCCTGCATTGCCAAGACAATCCTAAGCCAAAAGAACAAAGCTGGAGGCACCACACTACCTAACTTCAAACTATACTACAAGGCTACAGTAACCAAAACAGCATGGTACTGGTACCAAAACACAGATACAGACCAGTGGAACAGAACAGAGCCCTCAGAAATAATACCACACATCTACAGTCATCTGATCTTTGACAAACCTGACAAAAACAAGAAATGGGGAAAGGATTCCCTATTCAATGAATTGTGCTGGGAAAACTGGCTAGCCATAAGTAGAAAGCTGAAACTGGATCCTTTCCTTACTCCTTATACGAAAATTAATTTAAGATGGATTAGAGACTTAAATGTTAGACTTAAAACCATGAAAACCTTAGAAGAAAACCTATACCATTCAGGATATAGGCATGGGCAAGGACTTCATGTCTAAAACGCCAAAAGCAATGGCAACAAAAGCCAAAATTGACAAATGGGATCTAATTAAACTAAAGAGCTTCTGCACAGCAAAAGAAACTACCATCAGAGTGAACAGGCAACCTACATAATGGGAGAAAATTTTTACAATCTACCCATCTGACAAAGGGCTAATATCCAGAACCTACAAAGAAGTCAAACAAATTTACAAGAAAAAAACAAACAACCCTATCAAAAAGTGGGCAAAGGATATGAACAGACACTTCTCAAAAGAAGACATTCTTACAGCCAACAGACACATGAAAAAATGCTCATCACTCGTCATTAGAGAAATACAAATCAAAACCACAATGAGATACCATCTCACACCAGTTAGAATGGCAATCATTAAAAAGTCAGGAAACAACAGGTGCTGGAGAGGATGTGGAGAAATAGGAACACTTTTACACTGTTGGTGGTACTGTAAACTAGTTCAACCATTGTGGAAAACACTGTGGTGATTCCTCAAGGATCTAGAAGTCGAAATACCATTTGATCCAGCCATCCCATTACTGGGTATATACCCAAAGGATTATAAATCATGCTGCTATAAAGATACATGCACATGTATGTTTATTGCAGCACTATTCACAATAGCAAAGACTTGGAATCAACCCAAATGTCCATCAGTGACAGACTGGATTAAGAAAATGTGGCACATATACACCATGGAATACTATGCAGCCATAAAAAAGGATGAGTTTGTGGGACACGGATGCAACTGGAAACCATCATTCTCAGCAAACTATCGCAAGAACAGAAAACCAAACACCGCATGTTCTCACTCACAGGTGGGAATTGAACAACGAGATCACTTGGACACAGAAGGGGGAACATCACACACAGGCGCCTATTGTGGGAAGGGGGGAGAGGGGAGGGATAGCATTAGGAGATATACCTAATGTAAATGACGAGTTAATGAGTGCAGCACACCAACATGGCACATGTATACATATGTAACAAACCTGCACCTTGTGCACATGTACCCTAGAACTTAAAGTATAATTTTTAAAAAATAAATAAAAATAAATAAAATCAAGAAAAAAAAAAAGAAATAGAGAGTGAAAAAGAAAGTAACTCCTTTTCTTATTCCACAACCAGCGCTTCACCTATCAAATTACAGGCAATGGAAACAACTTAGTCCTCAGAGCAACCCTGGGTGCCAGGCGCAGGCAGCTGTCATCAGGCCTATCACACAGGTTTAGGGTGAAACTTGAAAGTGTACACGGGAAAGTAAAAAAGCAATGAAAAAACCATCTAGAAAAAAATCTTTTCTGGATTTCACGATCTAACCTTTTGCGTGAGACCCCAGAAACCGGATGACTCCGCTCAGAGGCAGTCACATTTGGAACCATATTTATCTCACAATAAATTAAGGGACAAAAAGTCCTTCAAACAGAAAGGAACGGAATAAACGGAATAATTTTTAACTCTAACATTACTTTCTTTCAATTTTTACATAATTCTTATATCTGCGGCGAGTGAAAAGGCTAAAACAAAAGCAAAAGAGACCTCCGCTGCCCAGAACAAAGATGGCCGAGACGACTCCCAGGCCCACACGCAAAATGGACGCTGATTATGACGTTCCCGGCAACAATCCTCAACTGGCCCCGCCCCACCAATTTGGAACTCCGCCTCCGTAACCCGGAACCCCTCCTCCCCCACTGTGCCCGCGTTTCCGACAGAGGCCTGCCAGTGATTGGCTACTCGTACTATTTACCTCCTCTCGATGTTGCGTCATGCAGTGCGCTGGCGGAACTGTGCGCTTTCAGACCGTAAGGAGCGTGCTGGGGGCCCGGAAGGGAAACTACGCAGCGAAGGTGACCGGGGACCAAGGTAATGCTCCGGCTGGCTGGCGGGCGCCCGGGATCCCCGGTGCTCCTGACAGCCGCCCTCACGGGACCGCTGGGTGCGGAGGGAAGGGCTGGTAGCAGCGGTGCTGCTGGGTGCGTCAGGGCCGGCCTGCGCGTTGGGGTCGCAGTCCTGTGGGTGACCCAGTGGAGAGGGCGGCGGCCACAAGGTCCTGCTGAGGCGCGCAAGGGCTATTCTAGCTGTGCTTCTGTCCCGGGGCAACAAGGTGCTGAGTCATCCTTGCGGCCAGGCTGTGCAGCCGCTGCGCTGGTAGCGGCACCTGGGGCGCGGACAGAGGTGTTGTGGGTTGACGTGGAGGTTTGCTGCCAGGTTCTCATCCGAATCTAGCGGGCTGGGTGAACTTTCTCGGGGACCAGGCACCCAAACTCATCCAATGCTCACGGAGGCATAAGCCCTTGGATTAGGGTCAGTAGTATTTTCCCCATTTTGTAGCAAAGACATCTGAGTCTTAGAGATCCACACCCCTCACAAGGTCAATTCTAACGTGTCAGAAGTGGGATTCCCACTCTGGGCTGTTAGGCCACATGGAGGTCACTCTGAGCTGGACCTCTTCAGCCCCACCCAGTGGACTGAGTACTGAGAAAGATACAGGACAGCCGTAGGTTGAGATGATGTAATGGCACGAAAGTTCCAGAAGCGCTGGGTGTTTTCCCAAAGGCCAGGTGCCGAGTATTAAGATCCTTCAGTTCAGTTGCAGAGCTCGGAGGACGCTCGGGTATCTTAAAACAATAGTTCTTAGCTTTTGGAGTGTTCGTTAAAACACATATCCTTGGTCCTATTCCTAGAGCTAGAATCATTAGGAGCAAAGAAAGACGCAGGAGCCTACATTTTAAGATACGTCTGGGTCACTTTCAAGCAGGTAGTCCAAGGGTCAACGCTGTAGTCTGAACACTAGGAATCGTTATGTTACAGATGGGGAAATGGACCCAGAAGGATATCACTTGCCTGAAATTCACTACAAATCATTGGCAGAGATGGGCTGGTAGCCCCAGTTGGTTTGCACTTGTCATTTCATTCTGACCTATCATAGTCACCTCACTGTAGCATTACAGAAGCGCTATCCGCTGACTTCTGGTTGACCACCCATCTAGTATAATGTGCCCTGGAGCTAAGATAATCCAGTTTTTAGCATGCTTTTCTTTTGAAGACACCATTGAGGGAGTCTAATGTAAGGGAAACCTAGTTGGTAACCGATTTTACTTTGAAAGACTAAATGTCCTTTACGCATTATAGTAGGACATATAGAATAGGTTAACTTAGAATATTTTTATATCTTATGTTGAAGGAAAGTATTATTTGGTATGATTAGCTGAAATTCATATAGTTGGCTTCTTTTAATATGTTTTAGCTTTGTAATGCAGAAGAGCTATTCATGTCTCTTTAGATGACACTATTTCTCTGACCAAAAGTTATGTAGATTCTTTTAAATTTTCCCACTGGATACTGGTATGAATCTTAAGCCAAAACTACATTTGTAAAAGCCAACATAGACCCGGGTGTAATCACATCCAGTTAACAACCATTCTGTGTTACACGTAATTTTTGCAATCATCTATTTTATTATTGGTCAAACTGGGACTTAAACATAATTTGTTCCTCCATCCTCAGCTGTGTTCTCTGGGATGGGTTTCTTGCATTACCAAGGGATGATTGGGCAAAGAATTCATCGCTGAAAATTAAAAAGGTGGCTGTATTTCCTTTTCTACTAAAAAATAGTTTGTTCCTTCTTGACTCTGACTGTCATATGTCGTTCTCTTAATTGGTTAGTGGATTGTTTTGTTTATGTTCTTTTTGTTGTTTTTGCCTTTTTTTACTAGCATTTCAGATCTGCTTGGTAGACCTGGTGCACCACCACCATGTTGGCTGCAAGGCTTGTGTGTCTCCGGACACTACCTTCTAGGGTTTTCCACCCAGCTTTCACCAAGGCCTCGCCTGTTGTGAAGAATTCCATCACGAAGAATCAATGGCTGTTAACACCCAGCAGGGTAAAGATAATCTGAATGTTTTTATATTGCTGCTTTTTCCATTTGTGCCCTTTCTTTTTGGCAGAGTGTGGCTGCTCTGCCTTTAGTGTGTTATACGTCAATTGGCCCTGATAATATCCCTGTCAGCTCTTTCTCCCCATTAGTTTGTATCATTCTGGTCCCTCCTTATCCCATATGAAAAAGAAAATGAATTTCTGTAACTTTGCTTTTGCTTACAGCTTCTGGAGTTTCTGATTTAGAAAATTTAGAGTACATTGTGAGGGATTGAGAGTTATGTGGTGTAACGGAGATCCTGGAGCACATAGTCAGAAGTTTAAGAACCCAGGGATATTACCAGTTGGCCAATAGCTTATTAATAAATTATTAAAGAAATTATCTCTTTAGAGATTGATAATATCTGTCAGATTAGATGAAGGGATGGCCTACCCCTCCATACCTGTGGACGTTTCTCGTTAGGTGGAACGAGAGACTTGAGAAAAGAAATGAGACACAGAGACAAAGTAGAGAGAAAGAAAAAATGGGCCCAGGGGACCGGCACTCAGCATACAGAGGACCCACACCGGCACTGGTCTGAGTTCCCTAGTATTTGTTGATAATTATCTTTACCATCTTAAAGATAAGGGAGTGGCAGGATAATAGGATCGTTATAGGGAGAAAATCAGCAGTAAGACATGAATAAAGATCTCTGTGACATGAATAAGTTTAAAGGAAACTGCTCTGCCTTGATATGCATATGCAAACATCTCCATAAACCTTTTAGCAGCATTGCACCAGCAAGTCCCACCTTTTGCCCTAAGGCGGTTTTCTCCTATCTCAGTAAACAGAGCATATAATGGGATTTTACACCAAGATGTTCCATTGCCCAGGGATGGGCAGGAGACAGATGCTTTTCTCTATCTCAACTCCAACAACCGCCAAGAGGCCTTCTTTCCTCTTGTACTAGTCCTCCTCAGCACAGACCCTTCACGGGTGTCAGGCTGGGAGACGATCAGGTCTTTCCCTTCCCACGAGGCCGTATTTCAGACTATCACATGGGGAGAAACCTTGGACAATACCTAGCTTTCTTAGGCAGAGGTTCCTGCGACCTCTGGCAGTGTGCCTGTCCCTGGGTACTTGAGATTAAGAGAATGGTGATGACTTTTAACCAGCAAGCTGCCTTCAGGCACTTGTTTAACAAGGCACATCCTGCACAGCCCAAAATCCGTTAAACCTTGAGTCATCACAGCACATGCCTCTTGCAAGGACAAGGTTGAGGGTAGGGTCACAGATTAACAGCATCTCAAATGCAGAACAAAATGGAGTCTCTTATGTCTACTACTTTCTATATAGACACAGTAACAGTCTGATCTTTCTTTTTTCCCCCCATATTAGAAAGAAACCCATCTTTATAATAGATTTATGTTCTAGCATTCAAATTATAAGGTTTAAAGTGAGGTAATGAGGACAATATACAGAAGCTAGAAGGAGACTTTTTCTCTTTTAAATTAACTGTTCCGCTGTTGAAAAAGAGCCAAAATGGAGGTAGTAGTGTTTCTTCCTCTTGGCTTTGTGTTAAGGAAAGATGCCTTTCTTGAGTACATATCCCAGATGACGAAATATAGCTAATAATGCTTATAGAATGAATTTCTTAAAAATGCTAATAGATTCTCATCTTGATATTTGGTTAGGATTTAAAATAAATAATTCTAGGTATGTAAATCTATAGCTTGTAAAAGAAACAGTTTTTCTGAAATTGAAACTAAGAAGAATATAATGAATTACTACCAAAGGTGGAGCCCAGGAAAGGTATACATTTACTTATTTAGTTTTGCATTTAGTTTTTTAAGTTGGCTAATAAATTTTCATAGTGAAGTTACGTATATAGAAAGTACCAACTTTCTTTAACTAGAGTTTTCTAATGTAAAGAGATCTTGCATTTTATTTTATTGATGTCTGTTTTCATGTGGGTGGTCCATGTCTTTGTTTGCATGTGTGTCAGGAATATGCCACCAAAACAAGAATTGGGATCCGGCGTGGGAGAACTGGTCAAGAACTCAAAGAGGCAGCATTTGAACCATCAATGGAAAAAATATTTAAAAGTAGGTGGCTGTCTTATTTTTTAACCTAGAATCTATGGATATGTTTTAAGAGGTCCATGAACAACTTCCTAAAAACATATGTGTATTTGTGCATTTTCTGGGAAGACCACATCATTATTCTGAGATCTGACAATCCAGCAAAGTTTGGTACTTTGCACTGGATTCAGTGGTTATCAGTCATACTTATTCCAGTGGAAATTTTACTTTCCCTTTTTTTAAAGAAAAGGATTATTAATATGCCATAGTCCAAAAGGTATAGTCTGTTGAGAAAGTTCATTTTAAGTGTGTAGAATCCTCATTCAAGCATATAATATTTGTATATGTTTCAGATTAGGAATAAATCGCGAACACATAGATGTTAGTAAAAGCCTAGCTGTCCAAGAAGAGTCCTTTAACTGACTGCTCACATAGGGCCTCAGGAGGCAGTACTTTAACGTATTGCCAGCTTGGTTCAGTTTGGATATCAGCTTCGCAAGTTCAGAAACTAGATTGTTAATCATCCTAAAGCTATTCAAAGAATACCACTGCTCCTTAATAATCTTACAAAATGTCTTTACAATGGGAGAGAGCCCTAATCAGTATCCTTCAGGTCATTTCTTTCTGATTTGACCCTAGAGACCAAATCATGCAAATTATGTAGTGACAGCCTGGTATAATATTCTTAGTAAACGAATTAGACTAAAAGAATAAGATGCACTTTATGAATACCTCTGTTGAGTTAGAGTTGATAAGTTAGTTGTCTGTCAGTACCCTAAAACAGGAGCCTCCTCTCATTTGATTCTGCTGCATAAACACTGATTATATTTTCTTTCTGTTTTTTCTTGATTTCCATGTAAAGCATCATTTGTGTTAATACCAGACAGTGTGGTATGACTGTTAACATTTCCTTCTCATTTTTTACTCTCCATGAATGTCATGTGAATATATTTCAGCCTCTTATTAGTAAAATAGTGTGTGTCACAGAAGTAGCTCCACATCTACAGACATACTGCCCCCTCAAATATTGTTGGAGTGAGGTTGAAGATTCACCAAGTCTGATTCTTTCTTTTTGGTACTGATTTTTATACCTTTGTTTCAGGAGTGTTTTTTTTCTACTGGTTACCTAACATTGAGGCAGTTTCTGTGCCCCATATGCACTGATTATGGCTGTTATTAAATATGATACATTATTTGATTCCCTTCATAAATATTGTGAAGGCTTTGTCCAGATGTGCCAGTACTAACCTGCATTTCCTTCTGTGTTCTGCAGTTGATCAGATGGGAAGATGGTTTGTTGCTGGAGGGGCTGCTGTTGGTCTTGGAGCATTGTGCTACTATGGGTTGGGACTGTCTAATGAGATAGGAGCTATTGAAAAGGCTGTGTAAGTAAATTGTTTTAAGTAAATTGTTCCTAAACAACTCCAACCTCAAAACAAAAATTCCAGTTTTCTTTTCATTCCTATCTTTAGTCACTTTGGAATGTTTTGTGTCC
>NW_012098932.1:744000-762666 GCF_000951045.1 Mandrillus leucophaeus | reverse complement strand
ATATGTGCTTGTATATTTTATCTCATTTAATCCTTACAGTAATTCCCAGGTATTCATAATTATTTCCATGATAAATGAAGTGAATAACATTTAAAGTAGAAAATGATTTATCGCGAGGTCGCCCACCTAGTATATGACTCAACCAGAAATCAAATCTGTAATTTTATAAATTAATCATGTCATGTTTCTTACAGAATTTGGCCTCAGTATGTGAAGGATAGAATTCATTCCACCTATATGTACTTAGCAGGGAGTGTTGGTTTAACAGCTTTGTCTGCCATAGCCATAAGCAGAACGCCTGTTCTCATGAACTTCATGATGAGAGGCTCTTTGGTGGTAAGTCAGCTGTTTTTGTTTTCCTTTTTCATCTGAAGATCAAAAGATCAGATAAAATATATTGGAGGGAAGGGGGTATTAAATGGAAAGAATACTGTATTGAACAAGTTTTTGTTCAAATAATGTATGAATTACAGGTTGAGCATCCCTAATTTAAAATCCAGAAATGCTCCAAAATCCAAAACATCAAAATCCAAAACATGTGTAGTGCCAACATGATGCTCAAAGAAAATTGTAGCACTTCACATTTTGGGTTTTTGTATTAGGGATCCTGAACCCTAACAACAATGAAATATACTGATAAATAGTCTGAAATCTGAAGTCTGAAACACTTCTGGTCCCAAGCATTTCTGATGAGGGATACTCAACCTGTATTAGTGCAGCTGAGATAAAGTAGGAAGTTCATTCTGGGTAGGTCAGCTATTATTCTTTATTAAACATGTATTCTAATAATACCGGAGGAGTTAGAAAAGGACAATGTTCTTGTCTAGCAGCAGATATCAAACAGCCTCTAATTTGTAGCAGTTTACTAAAAAACTAAAGCAAATGCAAAATCATCTTAGAAGTCAGACGGAAATGCCTGTTACAAAAACCTAGCCATTTTATGCAGTTAAGGGTAGAATAGTGCTGCTGCTACTATTCCTAAGATTCTTGACCTTATAGAAGATTTTTATATTTAATGAGTTTCTCTAGAGCCCTTGTTATTTTGCTAGATACGAGAATTTGAATATGTGTGCCCTATTCTGCTATTTGGTAGAAGAGATGAACTGGAATAAGTGGCACAGATACGCAGTAAGAAAGTGCAAAGTCAGCCGGGCGCAGTGGCTCAAGCCTGTAATCCCAGCACTTTGGGAGGCCGAGACGGGCAAATCACGAGATCAGGAGATCGAGACCATCCTGGCTAACCTGGTGAAACCCCGTCTGTACTAAAAAATACAAAAAAAAACTAGCCGGGCGAGGTGGCAGGCGCCTGTAGTCCCAGCTACTCAGGAGGCTGAGGCAGGAGAATGGCGTGAACCCGGGAGGCGGAGCTTGCAGTGAGCTGAGATCCGGCCACTGCACTCCAGCCTGGGCGACAGAGCGAGACTCCGTCTAAAAAAAAAAAAAAAGAAAGAAAGAAAGTGCAAAGTCAGTCAAGAGTTTCTGTCTTGAACAGTTAGGCAAGGTCCATGAAGGAGACGTTTGTTTAATCAGGGTTGTTGAAGGCTAACATGTTTCATTTATTTTAGAGTAGACAAGAGGGCCAAGTGTAGTGGCTCACACCTGTAATCCCAGCATTCTAGGAGGCTGAGGCAGGAAGATTGCTTGAGCCCAGGAATTTGAGACCAACCTGGGCAACGTAGTGGGACACTGTTGGTAACCATTTTTAAATAAATACAAAGTTTTAAAAATTTAAAAAAAAAAATTTTAAGTAGACAAGGGCAGTCCAATTTTACCAATTTAAGCGAAGAGGAGGTAGGAAAACCTAATTTTAGAGGTGACTTGCAATCCCATTAGAGGGAAATTCAAGTGTTTGAGGTCTGGATGTTGAAGAAGACATCATTAGGAAGGATATGATTGTCAAGCTGAGGAGAGAACGTAAGCAGTCGGAGGCCATTGGAGATACTGGAACAGCAAAAGCGTGATTTATATTTGAGTTTTTAGAACCAATGTGGAAGAGACATGGAGCAGCTGTACCAGCTGTGCCTTTGTAAGATCTGAAATGAGGGATGATAAGAACCTGAACTAGAGTAGAGTGTGAGACTGGAGGGGAAGGAGAGTTAGGAGAGTTCATGTAACATGGATTCCCCACATAGGGACCAAAATCCATAATATTTTCACTGTATTATACTTTACTAAAGGATAGCTATTAACAGTAGCATAGCCATTTGGACATTTATGTATTTTTAGGATGATGCTTTTCACATAGATGTCATGAATCTCCCAGCCCAGAGGTTCACAAAGGCACATAATGTTCTCACTGGGGATGTCAGTTTTAATCAAAAGCAAATAATTTAAAACAATACTTTTGTAATAAACATGGCAATATTTACCTAAAAATTTAGGCTCTAAAATGAGGCTTCAAAGAAGTTTTGTGTTTGGGCCATATCCCAGTCCCTTCTGGGCAAAAGATTACCCTCTTCCACTGTTAGTAATACAGAAAATACTCGGGAAAGACAAAGATAAGTGTTAGAGAGATGAAGATGTAACCTTTTGGGTGTGACAGACATATATATACAAATACACACATAGACATGCAGATAATGTCAAAGATTGTCCCAAGTGCTTCTGGGTAGCCAGGGTACCTACTAGAAAAAGCTTTTGAGATGATGAGACAATACTTCAGTAAGTCGACCAGATATGGAAGTGGAGGTATTCTTAGGCATCATGGACTGAATTAAGGAGGCTGAAACTTTGGGGCATGTTGGCAGCCCTGCCAGTTCAGTGTGGTTGGAATGAAGAGTTTGGAGTGAGACTGGATCATAAAAGATCTTTAAAAAATTTAATTGCAGTAAATATCCCAAAAGTGCTGCCCACAGAGG
The DNA here is from genome assembly GCF_000951045.1 of Mandrillus leucophaeus. Classification (NCBI taxonomy): domain Eukaryota; kingdom Metazoa; phylum Chordata; class Mammalia; order Primates; family Cercopithecidae; genus Mandrillus; species Mandrillus leucophaeus. The sequence goes on along the minus strand of NW_012098932.1, from coordinate 759,808 downwards.
ATGTGTGAAATAGTTTGTAGTAATTATTTCTCATTAGAAAATGGTGGAGTGGAGCTTGATATGCTTTTCTCTTTAATGTTTTTTAAAAATAGAGACTAGGTCTCTGTGTTTGCCTAGGCTTGGCTTGAATTCCTGAGCTGAAGTGATCCTCTCACCTCAGCTTCACAAGTAACTGACACTACAGGCACATACCACCGCACCCAGCTCAGTATGCTTTTTTGTGTTAAGATTTTCCCATTCTTGGCAAAACCAACTGTTTTGTTTACCTGTACTTTATATTAGAGGTTGAATATTTGATGTTCATGGGTGAGACAGATGATACAGGTGAGTGAGGAGGCCTGGTGTGTCACACAGGAGATTGTTGACATCTAGAGGTTACTGGCATCTAGAGTAGCCTTCTCAACTAAAACCATTCACCATGTTCTTTTTTTTTTTTTATTTTTTTATTTTTACATAGTTTGCCAAACAAAACATCTGTGGCCTGATTCCAAGGGCTACAGGTTTGCAATCTCTGATTTAAATTTCTTGAAGATTAGCGCTGTCTTTTTTCCATTACATATTAGTACATTTCTTGTCATACACGAGGAATATTTAAACATTATAACACTGGAAATCTAAGATAGGCAAAGAAAAGGAATGAGGACCAAATTAACCATAAACCTGGAAGGGTAGAAGTATAGAATCTTATTTCTCATTTTTCTTTTCCATGTGCTGTGATATCTACTTTCTATTTTTCAAGTCTTCATTTAGCAGATATGCAGTTCAAAGCTATATGCTATATACTTTCTTTTTTAAAAAAATTAATTTGTAAGCTTGACTGATTTTAAAGAAAATCCTATTTGTGCTATACAAAAATATATTTTTTAATTAAGAGTTAATTATCTTGGGATCCCTAACGGGTTTTTGTTTCACCTCTGCCCAACAAAAATAAAATTGTTAAAAGATGTGATGCCAGTCCAAGCTTAAGTCATGCATTTGAAGCCGTCTGCAAAACCTCATATGTGGCAGTAGGGGGCGCTCATGCTAACTTAGCCAAAACTGTGAAATAAACCCAGAGCTTTTAATGTGGCAGAAAAATAAAAGCTTTGATTTTTTTTTTTTTTTTTTTTTTTGAGATGGAGTCTCGCTCTGTTGCCCAGGCTAGAGTGCAGTGGCACGATCTTGACTCATTATAACCTCCACCTCCCCGGTTCAAGTGATTTTCCTGCCTCAGCCTTCCAAGTACCTGGGACTACAGGCATGCACCACTGCACCTGGCTAATTTTTGTATTTTTAGTAGAGACGGGATTTCACGACGTTAGCCAGGCTGGTCTCGAACTCCTGACCTCAGGTGATCCACCCACCCCAGCCTCCCAAAGTGCTGGGATTGCAGGCATGAGCCACCACACCTGACTTTAAGCTTTGATTTATTATCTTTAACATTTTTACAACTAATGTATTAGAAATAACTAATTGGACTTAAAACCTGTGGGTTTCTGCTTTGTTTTCATATAAGGATCAGTTTTTCTTAATAGTATTTGTCTTTCAGACAATTGGTGTGACCTTTGCAGCCATGATTGGAGCTGGAATGCTGGTACAATCAATACCATATGACCAGAGTCCAGGCCCAAAACATCTTGCCTGGTTGCTACATTCTGGTATGTTCTGTTTTAAATTGTTATGAGACAACCTTGACTACTACCTTTTTTAGGTGGCTCTTCCCAATTGTAAATGACCTACATGGAATTTAAACCTCATGTTTAGAAAACACAATTTTCTTCAGTCATTACTGGCTGCCTTTTTGCCAGACCTTTGCTTCGAAAGGTTGATTTTGCTCCTAAGACCATGGACATCTTCAATACGAAACTTGGTGTCTTCTGACAGTCTAATATATGCAGAGATTGACTTTTGTGTGTTTTGTTCAATACCAGGAGGGCTTTATATCTAGTATGCATCATTTGAGAGTTGTTTTTGTCTGGTATATTTAGAAAAATTAAAAACTGAGGATAGAGAAAGTTGTGCTAACAATATTGCTGCAAAATACAAAAAACTGAGAGGAGTCCTAACAGAAGTGTTCTGTGTAGAAATTTCACCCACTGTTTTGCCTAGAGCAAAAAGTATTTTTAAATTATTCATCATCATGAGATAGTATACCTTACTAACCGTATAGCTTGATCTAAAAATGTTACTCTTTAGTGTTGAAAATTCAGTATAAAGATAGCTTTGTGCCTAGTCTGTGAGGTAAACTGCATTTAAGTAAAAGGTAACTTATTCTGCTTAACACTGAAATAATGCATTATCTAAGATTTTTTTCAGTTAAGGAGTTGGTAAAATTTTTACTGTAATTTTTATGAAATTATTTATAAATATCTGACAACTAAAATTATTTATAAGCTATTAGCAATCCTTATTATGTAAAGCAACAGCAGTGTCTGTCTTAGAAGTTCCCACACTTTAAGTTTATCATCGTATGCTTTTCGCTTTTGATAGTAGTAGGTTTGACCTTGAGTTACTTGTTTTAAGCTTCTTTATCTGAATTATATGAATGTTGTAGAAACTAGTGGTAAGATCAGATTGAAATAGCTGCATGGAATTTGATGGTTATTAAATAAGTAGATTAGTGTTTGCTTGTGAGTGTGATTGATTAGGAATAGTGTTAATGTTGTGATACAGAATTTGAGTAGTCACCAGTTTGGGTTGTAGAATTTGATGGGGGTAGTATCATCTAAAAGGCAGAACTTTTTGAATCATAGTGCTTAAACAGTAAGGTATAATATCAAGTGGCATGTTAATGATATTTTCCTTTTGCTTGTTATTTAGTAAATACTTAATGAGCACTTGCTCTTTCTCCAGGTGTGATGGGTGCAGTGGTGGCTCCTCTGACAATATTAGGGGGTCCTCTTCTCATCAGAGCTGCATGGTACACAGCTGGCATTGTGGGAGGCCTCTCCACTGTGGCCATGTGTGCGCCCAGTGAAAAGTTTCTGAACATGGGTGCGCCCCTGGGAGTGGGCCTGGGTCTCGTCTTTGTGTCCTCACTGGGTAAGCTGCTATGTTTTAACACTTAATTCTTGGTGCATAGTTTCTTGTAACCTGAAATACTCCAATATCCTAATTGACCGAGTCATTTATTTTAAAAGTTTTTTTAAAGATTGATGCTAATTTGACTGGATTTTACTATTGGCATCATATAAAAATCATGGCAACATGGTCAACCATTATTACTGGCTTTACCAAATACATCTAAAATGGGAAAGTTGGTCTGAGAACATGAATATTGTTCTGGTGCGATGCAAGAACCTTCCTGTGAAATGGGCAAGTGGCTCATTGGAGGAATGAGTATCATGGATTTTGAACTAATATAAATAAGATTAGACAGTACGTATACCTAGATGTCGTCTTACCTGCACAGTATACCAAGGAGATTTTTTTTAAGTAATATAAATCATAAACTCAGTTATTCGAAATCCTTTTTTAAAAAAATCTTAATTGTTTTTGCATTTTGATTTCAGGATCTATGTTTCTTCCACCTACCACTGTGGCTGGTGCCACTCTTTACTCAGTGGCAATGTATGGTGGATTAGTTCTTTTCAGCATGTTCCTCTTGTATGATACCCAGAAAGTAATCAAGCGTGCAGAAGTGTCACCAGCGTATGGAGTTCAAAAATATGATCCCATTAACTCGTAAGTAATGCTTTTTACTTAACACTGTTACTCTGTCACATAAGGATGCTTGTGTGTATTTGATCTGTTTTGTTTTATGGCCATATTAGTTTTCTAGGGATACTGTTAACAAAGTATCGCAAACTGGGTGGCTTAAAACAAAACTTGATTCTCTTGTAGTTCTGGAGGCCAGAAATCTAAACTCAAGGTGTTAGCAGGGTTGTACTTCTGAGGGCCCTGAGGGAAAATCTGTTCCCTGCCTCTCAGCTTCTTGTTACTGCTGGCAGTCCTTGACATTCCTTGGCTTGTAGATGGATCATTCCAGTCTCTGCCTCCATCTTCACATCGTGCTCTACCTGTGTACCGGGGCTTAGGATTTCATCATATTTTGTTGTGGGGGCGGAGGAGGGTCACAGCTTAAACCACACCAATGGCTTTGTCAGATTTCCTATTTTACTTTTGTTGCAGTTTGGTCTGTTCTGTTTAGTAAACTATCCAAAAAACCTCTGATTATATTGCAACTTAGTGCATTCTATTATCAGAATATTTTGTCTATTTTTGTGAGCCAGCCTCAGGGTACAATAAATAACGTGCTCTTATTGGTTAGTTAATTTTGTTAGTGTATTTTGCAGACTTTAAAACTGAAGAAATGTATTAGTCAAGTATTATTTATTGGAAAAGGTATATAATTGACTTGCAATTTTTAATAGAAAAGCCTATTTTATACTTCTAGAAATTAGAAACTCTTCAGTATAAAGATTCTAGTTTCAGAGATAGGCAACTTTAGTTGGCATTGTTATTACGGGTTTTTTTTTCTTTTTTCTTGGAGTCTACCAAAGTAGGTTATTTTATTTAAACAATTTTCTTGAGTCAGTTTCATTGTGTCTGTCACATTTTTTTTAAAGTAATTTGATTTTCTTTATCTAAAAATAAAACTTAATGTAAAAAAGTTGCTATAAAGCTTACAGATCTGTGGAAGTTTTCTTTAGGGGGTGAAGTGGGTCTTTTATATTAAAAAATGCCAGACTTGTGTCTAACAGGTTTTAATAAAAGTGTTTCTTTGGTCTTGTTTTGATTATTTCATTGTCTGCCACCTAGTTTTCTTTGCAAGTTGATATATGCAGAGTGTCAGAGAACAAAATAATGATTTTTTTTAAACTGCTCTTTAACATTTAAAAGATGAGTCTGCCAAAAGGAAGACCTTAACTATTTTCTGGTCTAGGATTTCATTAGTTGGCAGTTAAACATCTTATTTTTAATTTCCATTTTATATCACTAAGACAAATAGTATTGCTTTTTTTCTTTTGTATATTAAGAATTCATCATCGCTATTAGAATTGCATCATATGTAATGGGCATAATTTTCTTTTCTAGGATGCTGAATATCTACATGGATACATTAAATATATTTATACGAGTTGCAACTATGCTAGCAACTGGAAGCAACAGAAAGAAATGAAGTGACTCAGCGTCTGGCTTCTCTGCTACATCAAACATCTTGCTTGTTTAATGGGGCAGATATGCATTAAATAGTTTGTACAAGCAGCTTTCATTGAAGTTTAGAAGATAAGAACATGTCATCATGTTTAAATGTTCCAGTAATGTGATGCCTCAGGTCTGCTTTTTTTTCTGGAGAATAAATGCAGTAATCGACTCCCAAATAAGCACACACATTTTCAATTCTCATGTTTGAGTGATTTTAAAACGTTGTAGTGAATGTGAAAACTAAAGTTTGTATCATGAGAATGTAAGTGTGTTTTCTACTTTAAAATTTAGTAGGTTTGCTAAGTAGGTAAAATTTAGCAAACCTGTGTTTGCATAGTTTTTGGAGTGCAGAATATTGTAATTAATGTCATAAGTGATTTGGAGCTTTGGTAAAGGGACCAGAGAGAAGGAGTCACCTGCAGTCTTTTTTTTAAATACTTAGGTCTTATCACGTATGTGATTGGTGAGGAGCCAGTAAGAAACACCTGGGTATTTGGAAACAAATGGTCATTGTTACATTCATCTGCTGAACTTAACAAAACTGTTAATCCTGAAACAGACACAGATGATGCATTCTCCTGCTGTTGCTTCTCAGTGCTGTCTTTCCAATATAGATGTGGTCATGTTTGACTTGTTAGGAAAGTACAGAATGTTAATCATACAGAGAATCCTTGATGGAATTATATATGTGTTTTACTTTTGAATGTTACAAAAGGAAATAACTTTAAAACTATTCTCAAGAGAAAATATTCAAAGCATGAAATATGTTGCTTTTTCCAGAATACAAATAGTATACTCATGATTGCTAAGTGTTTTTTATTTTTGCATATTTATTGAACTGTCTAATTGAATACAGCTTGCTTTTGTCATCTCTTCAAGCTTTGAAGCCTTTATAGAAAAGCCTGTTTGTGGCTTACACTTGAAATTATGAAATCAGTTTTTCTCCTAAGACTTTTGGTTTCTTGCATTCCCTCTAAGACTAAGCACTAAAAAGCAAAGCACACAGAACTAATTCTGTCTTAATGAAATATATCAACCCAAAAGCTTAATGAGGGAAATTCTTCATTAGTTTCCCCTAGCAGAATTTTACTTCTCTTACACTGCTACACCATTACTTTCTTGAGACATTCGTAAGTTTTTTGATACAGAAGAGTTATTTTTGTCTTTATGAAGTCTTTATGTCTTTAATGAAGGAAAAGAAGTCTGTACGATGACTGAGATGATTGCTATTTTTGACAAATGTTTATTACAGTAATCCAGAAGTAATAATCATCTCCAAGTACATAGGATGCTTATTTCTGAAAGAAAGGTTTCAGCCAGGTGGTGATGGGTCTGATTTTTCCTAGTGAATCATATGCATGCCATTTGAATAGGGATTTGTTCAAGAAAGCAACTTAGTTTCTTGCCAGTGTAGTATAGTGCAATGTGATAAGTACATGATACTTGTAGCTAGACTACCTCTATTTGAATCCCAACTCATTTCTTATGTGACCTTGGGCAAATTACTTAACCTGTGTGCCCAGTTTCCTCTCCTGTAAAATGAATATATTGGAACCTGTCTTATAGGGTTACGGTTAAATGTGCAGGCACTTAGTAAGCATTACATAAGTCTTAGCTATTGATGCTCTTTTTTTTATTAGTAAAAATGTAAATGCCAATTTTCTATTTTTCTCCACCCCATCCTGATACCCATATCAGTATGATCTTAAAGTGCCTTGTTTTCTTTAAGTCACCTTTTAGAACCCAAAGTTTATGTCTTTTTTAAATTAATATCACTCACACACAAAATGATACAATTTCAGTGATGGTATCAGGCAGTTTATCTAGAAAACCAAGGGTTTTTTACTGTTTTACTTTTTTTTTTTTTTTAGTAGAGGGGTTCAGTTTGGTCTCGAATTGGGCTCAAACAATCCACTCACCTTGGCCTTCCTAAGTGCTGGCTTTACTGGCTTGAGCCACTGCCCCCATCCTGGATCGTTTGTTGTTGTTGTTGTTAATGACATTATGTTATTGGACTTCTGACTTTGCTAAGCCAATGAAGACTATGTAAAATAACATATAAAAGGTGGCCGGGTGCGGTGGCTCACGCCTGTAATCCCAGCACTTTGGGAGGCCGAGGCAGGTGGATCATGAGATCAAGAGATGGAGACCATCCTGGCCAACATGGTGAAACCCCGTCTCTACTAAAAATACAAAAATTAGCTGGGCGTGGTGGCGCACACCTATAGTCCAGGTATCAGAAGGCTCAGGCAGGAGAACCGCTTGAACCAAGGAGGCGGAGGTTGCTGTGAGCCAAGATGGTGCCATTGCCCTCCAGCATGGCAACAGAGCAAGACTCCGTCTCCAAAAAAATAAATAACATATAAAAGGTAAGCTGATATATAAAATGTGGTCATTTGTAAAATATACTAGTTGTAAAATGGCAATAGAAAAAAAATCACTAGTTTCTTGGCTCTTGTTAACATACCACAGAGTAGTTTTGTTTTTGTTTTTTTTTTCTCATTCACAGCAAAGTGTAATGTCCTGCAAAGTGATAGGCTTTAGGTAAAAAAGGAAAATGTCTATTTTTCATTTTCTGACATCATCTGAAATACTAAAGGATAAATGAAACGTTTTAAAATAATCCCAAGAAAAAGGCCCTTCCAGTTGTTGCTTAAAATGGTATCTACTGAACAGTCAGAAAACATGAATTTTTTATGTAACAGGTACCATGCTAGCTGGGCCCAGGGGAGGCAATGATGAATAAAAGTAATTGCCTTCTAAAGCATATCAAATCCGTGTAAACACGGCCATAGGCCATTGGATGAGTGTCACAGAAAGGTAAGCAAAATGAAATGCAGACTGAATAAGTTTCTAAGATGACCCAGGAGGAAATTTTTGAGAGTAAGAGTAGGTAAAGCACATAGAAAAAGGTAGTATGGGCATTTTATAAAATGGATGATTGATGGAGGAGGGTTGCAGGGAGAGATGGACAAAGTGGAAAAAGATGGTAAGAAATGGAAATTGTCTTGAAGCTGGATTTCCTCTTGCTGTGGGTGTGTGCTTTGCCTGACACGTTAAAACCTCCAGGCGTGGTGGCTCATGCCTGTAATCCCAGTGCTTTGGGAGGCTGAGGCAGGAGGATTGCTTGATCCCAGGAGTTCAAGACCAATCTGCACAACAAACCCATCTCTACAAGAAATTTTAAAATTAGCAGGATGCGGTGGCGCATGCCTGAAGTCCCAGCTACCGAGGAGGATTGCTTAAGCCTAGCAGTTCGAAGCTGTGGTGAGCTGCGATTGTGCCACTGCACTCCTGCTGGGCAAAAAACTAGGAAGACGGGTAGGCATGTTTCCCTTGAAATTGTATCTGGGTGGGATGTGTCCAGGTTAAAGGTACTGAAACTGAGTGATACCCAATTCTTGTATAATTCCAGTGGGGTAGGATGGCCCAGCTACACTAGTAATAGCTGATGTTTGAATTGAACTCTTTGCCCAAAGTTTGATCTTTGCACAAGGTCATATGGCTGGGAAGAAGAATCAGATAAATTCCCTAACCAATTATGCCGGGAAGATAGATGATAGATCTAAAACCGTGTTTGACACAACCATATAAAAGAAAGCAAGCTTGTCTTTACAGAGTTAGCTAGGGGCCATTATCCTATTACAAACAACAAATTAACCCAGGAACAAAAAGCCAAATGCCTTCTGTTCTCACAAATGGGAGCTAAACATTGGATACTGATGGACATAAAGATGGCAGCAGTTGACACTGGCGATTCGTAGAGGAAGGAGTGGGGCAAGGGTTGAAAAATTAATGGACGCTGTGCTCGGTATCTGGGTGATGAGATCATCGGTACTCCAAACCTCAGCATCACGCAATATACACAGGTAACAACCTGCACAGGTATTCCATGAATCCAAAGTAAAAGTTGAAAAAGTAAAATTTTGTTTGAGAATTACAGAAGCACTATGTAAATTAAATAGGTTGAGGTTCTATTAAATTGTAAGTCACTTTTAAAATCTTGGGAATCAGTATTCTGAGTAAATTAAAGGAAATAGAACATGAACATTTTAGTTTTTTGTGAAAAAAATTGACCTTAGTGAAGGATAATGGAAATCATCGTGCCTTCCTCACATCTATTTCTTAGGGTACAAAATAGTCGTTTGTTGTATTGCCCAGTCCACTCCGAGCTACAAATCAAACCATTTTTTAAGGTCAATTTAATCAGTAACATGAAATCCTTCCTTAAATGCATTCCATTTTTAACCAGCACAAAATGGAAACGATTTTTCAGGAATAGATTAGAAAGCTACGACCTTGAGGACTTTGCGCCTTTAAAGTAAGATTCTTTTTGAAGCGGTTCAGGAAGATGGATGGTAAACATTCATTAACATTTGAGAACCATGAAGAGAGTATTTTTGCCAGAAGCAAAAATGAACCTAAATGGAAGACTGGTTGGGGAGGAGAATCATAAGGACCATTCTCGCCCGCATCTCATGGGCTGCTGCCCAGTTAGCATGAGGGGAGGCCTTGCACAAGCTCTTCCCCTCAGCCTCAGCATCCTATTCTGCCTTGTTTGCAGCTTGCATCAGTCACCCAGTGCAATGTCAGTCTTCTTCTCAGGGGACTTCTCAGCCTTCCACCTTCCATAGAGAGCTTGATGGGTGGTGAGGTTGTTACAACCTCCCTGGATATAGATAGAAGTGCGGGGATCCCTGTGGCTACACTCAGAGATAAAATTAATGTGTTCTGGCAGGACTGAATGGACATTTTTTCTCACAACTGTATACACAAGTTTAGTAGTTTTTAAACCTTCATTTTATGCTTTCCACTGGGCAATTTTGTAAAAGCGGCATGATGACCCACAGGTGTGTCAGTGGGCCATCATTCCTCCAAGTTAACCCTCCATATGGCTGACGTGGATTTTCTCACCTATGTGTCCAGAGTGTTTACACAGTCAACAGAGAAAACAGGCCCATGGCCATCTCATTGGAGGAATGCTACAGGTTTATTTTATTTGCTTAGTAGTTGTATTATCTCATTTCTAAGATACAGCATTTTTTTGCGTTTCACTTCTGAAGTGCATATTCTATTTCAGGATTTTTTTTTTTTCCAAAACTAGAATGTCTTAAAGTCAGTGGCATTTTAAAATGGAAAAAATTCTTCGGTGGTTTTCTTTTTCCCATGATTTTCTAATACTTCACTGTCCTGTAAGAACAGGTATCTAAAGCATTGTCTTTTGATAAATGACCTCAGTAACTAATTATTACTTACGATTCAGAGGGGATCTTCTGAAGTACAAACAGGCTGACCCCACCCAGTTATGTACTTTTTTGAAGGTTTCTTTCTTTTTTTTTTAATTATAAGCTTAAACAACAAAAATTTATTTTCTTACAGTTCTAGAGGCTTGAAATCCAAGTCCAAGGTGTCAGCATGTTCTGTATCTGGTGAAGGATCACTGTTTTTTTTCTGAGACCGAAGTGCTGGCATTACAGGCGTGAGCCACCACACTCAGTCAAGGATCACTTTCTAGCTTGTAGATAGTAGCCTTCTTGCTGTGTCCTCACAGAGTGGCATGGGGGGAGGAAGAGAGAAGGCCCAGTTACGTACTTTTAAGTATGCAGGTTGAACAGACTGAGGTCAGCAACACAGAATGACTCCCAAACAGGAATATAAATGGACGTTAAGAGAGGGCACGTTACTGGTTTGGTGTGATCTGTTAGTGAGTAGAGTGAGGGATTTAATAGGTTCATTCCATTTGGTACACCTTGAGGGAATGAACTCTTGGCACCAGCTGTGGGGAAACACAAGGATGAATGGCTGGAAACCCATCATTCTAGAAGACAGCATTCAATGAGCAGTGGGAGTGGGCAGTTGCCAGGAGGGATCTAATTCTAGTGAGAGAAGGCAGTGCTGAAGGCAGAAGTCTTTACTGTGGGTGGGGAATGTTAATCATTAGAAGCCACTGTTTTAAGAGATTAAATCAACATTTATTAGACACTCTAAAGTATACAAGAGTAGTTAAATGATAAGAAATAGCAACACACTTCAGTGACTCAAGGTAATTATAAAATCATTATCCGGAAACTACAAAAGGTTTATTCAGACTAATTGCCACAGGAGTTCAGAGGAAGGAGGCAAATACGAGGAGTGCATATTGAGACATCTGAGTCCACACATGCCAGCTCAGAAAGGTTGGTACTTTGTGAAAAGGGGAATGTCTGGCCCAGCTCGCATGTGTAGCATCATGGGGAGTTCCTGACCTCCTTTGCAGAGAACCCAACCTTCTCTGCCTGCAAGACCCTGACAAAAATGTGGGTATTCTTGAAAAGCTATAAAATGTCCTCCAGGACTCTGCTGTGTGACAATCAAATGACGCCACCCTTAACTACACTGTTTCTCAGAAGATGCAAGCATGATTGCCTTCCTCATTTAAATAGAACAGTTATTTAAAAAGAAGTTGGAGAAATTATGACATGACTTTCACTGTTGTTAATTCTGAGTGGCAGAAAAAAAATGGGCATTTGATAAGAAAATGGGGCTTTTGGTATCATTTTTAGTATATTATAGCTGCCCTTAAGTAATTTTTTTTAAAGGCAAAGTGCAAATGGAGAGAAAATGAAAATTATGGAAACACTTTACGAGGAGCTTTCCAGACCTTGGAACTAGTGGAAAGGCCCAGGAAAGCAGAGTCTCTCCACCCTGCGGAACTGAACCCAGGGCCTTCAGCGTCCTCCTAGCCTGGCTCCCTTCTGTGAGGTTAAGTTTACCCCCAGAGTACATGGCCCTGGCTGCATCTCCCACATCCCTGCCCTTTCCTGGGGGTGCTAGGTGTGGGGGTGAAAATGCTGAGGCAAGGTGACACATGTCTGCTGGGAAGCCTGCTGTCAAATTGCAAAGTGCAGAACAGACGCCGACAAACAGGATCCATTCCAGCCCTACCTGCAGTTTTCCAGCTCTAAGCACTGGCAATAGAGGAAGGAAAGCTTTGGCGCTGCTAATTTTCCTTTCTACACAACCTCCCTCCCTCCTGCCCGAGTTCCTCCCGCACTTGCTCTATTTGTCCTCTCACCTTTCTCTGTCAAAATCTGCACTTGGATATGGGCCTAGGATCAGTCCTTTGGACCTAAATTTCAGTGTGTGTGCTTCCTTTGCCTCAAATTGTGGCAAGAAAAATAGTCGTTCCCCATTAAAGCAGTATCAGCTATCCTTGAGCACAAGTGGGAGGTGGGGTACTTTTTGGAGGTGGGGTATTTTTTGGAGACAGATTGCTGTTGAAAAAGGAAGGAAGATCAGCAGTCCCACCACTGGCTATATATTCTAGGGGAATGAAATCAGTATCTCGAAGAGATATCTGTACTACTATATTTATGACAACACTATTCATGATAGCCAAGATATGGAATCAAGCTAACTGTCCATTAACAGATGGATAAGGAAAATGTGCTATATATACACGATGGAATGCCACTCAGAAAATGCCTTTAAAAAGAATGAAATTCTGTTACTAGCAACAAGGATGAACCTGGAGGACCTTATGTTAAGAGAAATAAGCCAGGTACAGAAAGACAATGCACGTTTTCATTTCCATATGGGATCTAAAACTCACAGAAGCGGAGAGTAGAATGGTGGTTACCAGGGGCTGGTGGGTGGCGGGGAATGAGGAGATGTTATAAATGATGTGTATTTAAGGTGATGGATATGGTAATTAGTTTGATTCCATGATTCCACACTGTGTACATATAACATCACTGTGTCTGCCATAATAATATATTATTATAATTTATCAAAAAATAATTTTAAAAATAAACTTCATTATCATATTATAAATCAAATAATGAGAATTCTGCAGAAACTGGAAATCTAAGCCAGTGGTTACAAGGTTAACCAAAAAGATCCAGAAGTTAAAAAAAAAAAAAAATCCTGGGAAAAAGTATTACATTTTGGATCAGTGTTAAGTTCAATTTCACTAGAATTTCAGAGTCAGAATGGCCTTGTTAGTTGAGTGTTCTAAAGTCTTTTTTCCGTAGTCAGGTACGATGGCATGTTCTTATAGTTCCAGCTGCCTGGGAAGCTAAGGTGGGAGGATCACTTGAGCCCAAGAGTTTGTTGATGAAAAGAGTTCAACTCTGTAAAATATTTGAAGAGATTTATTCTAGCCAAATATGCATGACCATGACCATGACCCATGACAGAACTCAGGAGATTGTGAGAACATGTGCTCAAGGTGGTTGGACTATAGCTTGATTTTGTACATTTTAGGGAGACATAAGACTTCAATGAATGCAGGTAAGATATATATTGGTTCAGTACAGAAAGGTGGGACAACTTGAAGGGTGGGGGGCTTCCAGGTCTTAGGTGGATTCAAAGATTTTCTGAATAGCAATTTGGTTGAAAGTTTATCTAAAGATCTAGAATCAATTGAAGGGATTGTGTGGGTTAAGATAAGAGGTTGTGGAGACCAAGGTTCTTCTTATGCAGATGAAGCCTCCAGGTAGCAGGCTTCAGAGAGAATAGATTATAAATGCTTCTTATCAGACTGGGTACTAGACTCTTAGTTAATTTTCTCCTGGATCAGGAAAAAGACCTGGAAAAGGATGAAAATCAATTCTATGGAATGTTGATTTTCACCTCAAGAGACAGATTTGCAGGGCCATTTCAGAATATGTCAAAGAAATACATTTTGGGGGTAAAATACGTATTTTTTCAGGGCCTGCTAGCTGTCATATTGCTACAAAGAGTCTTTTGTCAGTCTTCAGGTCTCTATTTTAATGTTAACACTGGTTGACTGTGCCTGCATTCTAAAGGGAGAAGGGGGTAATGAGGCCTGTCTTCCCACCCATTCCCATCATGCCTGAACTAGTGTTTCAGGTTTACTTTAGAATGCCCTTGGCCCAGAAGAGGAGTCCACTCCATTGGTTGGGGGTGGGGCTTAGAATTTACTTTTGGTTTACAAGTTTGAGGCTGCAGGGCACTGTTATTGCACCCGTGAATAGGCACAGTACTGCAGCATGAGCAACATAGTAAGAGGAGACCCTGTCTCAAAAAAGTAAAAGCCTTTTATCCTTAACTATTGTAATACTCAATTATAATAAACATGGGGGGGTAAAGAAAAATTGAGAAAGGAAGAGAAAGCTATGTACCCCACTTCTGAAAATTGGCCACCTAAAATAATAAAAAAATTATGTTCATATTGCATGGCACGTTGAACATTACACTCTCATCCAGTGAATCTGTTCCTCTCCAGCTGCATCTACTATTTTACATTCATAATAACAAAGGCACAGAGAAGTTGAACAACTTGTGCTGGTCACACAGCTAAAACATAGGACAGCGCTGGTTAGAGCATGGATCGTGTGGCTGTGGAGCCTGTGCTTTCTTAGCAAGTGTGGGGGAGGTAGAAAGACACCAAATACAAGAGTCCTGAGTCCCCTACTTTAGGCTGAAACTTGGACTGGATGTGAAGGGTTGGGGGCAAAAGACAGAAACTCCAGAGAGAGAGAGAGAGAGCAAGGCCAAACATGAAGGGGGTATGCCCATCAAGGGCCCGGGGTCTGGTTTCACACATGCTTCAACACCAACCTAGAGTGACCATGGGAGAATGAAAGACATTGCCTTCTAGTGTCATCTTTGTGGCATAGTGGACATCATGACATTTCAGCACATTCCCTGTGGAGGAGCCTGCAGGCCTGCTAGCTGCTGCCATAGTGAGGCAGGGTAGCCCTACCACCAATGCTGTGGTGGACAGATCAACCCAGGGTACAGGGAGACGTGAAACTGTAGCAGGACTAGTGGCAGACAAGACTCCTCAGACACTGAGTTAAAGAAGGAAGGGGTTTTTTTGACCAGGGGCATCAGCAAGACTCTTGTCTCAAGAGCCAAGCTCCCCGAGTGAGTAATTCCTGTCCCTTTGAAGGGCTCACAACTCTAAGGGGGTGTGTGTGAGAGGGTCATGATTGATTGAGCAAGCAGGGGTTACATGACTTGGGGCTGCATGCATCTTTAATTAGATGGGAACAAAACAAGATAGGGATTTTCATAGTGCATTTCTATACAATGTCTGTAATCTATAGATAACATAACTGATTAGGTCAGGGGTACGGAACTGGGCTGTCTGCCTGTGGATTTCATTTCTGCCTTTTAGTTTTTACTTCTTTCTTTGGAGGCAGAAATTCGGCATAAGACAATATGAGGGGTGGTCTCCTCCCTTATTCCCCCCTTTTGAGACTCTCACTCATTTTATTAGTGGGAGTTCCCACTTTCATTTTCGCTACCCATGTCTTCTTGCAAGACAGATCCATAGTGATTCATATAGTACACTTGTGCTGAAGCATTTTGGTGAAATAAGGTAGCGATCAAGCTTTTTATCATTCGAAGAAGTACAGGTAGCAAACAAGGGAGCAGTAAGTAGGTTCCTATTACTATTATAACTCTTATTATAAGAGTTTTAAATCCTCCTAGCGCTGGGAACTGTTTTCTAAACATGGCCATAGGATCAAATATATGCCACACTTGCATGGGCACATGTGCCGGTTTTGTCATATCTCTAACCATGTCTTCAACTACTTACCCTTGATTATCTATGTGTAGGCACCAATTAGTAAGGTTAAATTTCCTACAGATCCCTCCTTCAGCTGCTAGCAAGTAGTTGAGAGCTAATCTATTTTGATAGATAGCATTTCTCATCTGAGTTTCTTGC
>NW_012098932.1:740626-743349 GCF_000951045.1 Mandrillus leucophaeus | reverse complement strand
TGGTGTAAGCTCAATGTCCATATATCCAACATAATCCAGTGGGGCTGCCCAGTCCCGATGGGACTCTGGGTGGGTCCACACAGTTTGCAACTTTGGGAATTTACTAAATGGATTTCTCTCTGTGTGATTTGAACTCCACCAAGTGACTGTTTTTGTGGTACCATTATATAGTTTATGTCTCAGACAACTAAGTCCTCCTACAGGGTGAGTGAATTCTTTCCCTTCTCAAGCTATGCGATGTTGTCCAATAATTGAGGCTTTTAGGACCTAGAAATTATTAGGGTGATTCTTTTGAGCTGGGAATTCATCAGAAACTGGGTCTGTAGGTACTAATTCTTGGGCTTCCTATGGCCATTGATCTCTTTTTACAGTTCCTCCACATACATAATATGAAGTGACATTGAGAAATTTGGCTACATGCTCGGCTAATTGCAAAAACAAATTTCTAGTTTTTCCTGGAATTTCTGGTACTGGCACTTTTAGTTTATCATAGAAGCTTTGAAATACTGGCTCAGGACAGCGTTTATAAACTTTTTCTCAAACCACAATATTTATTTGAAGATCCAGTCTAGCTCCATCAATTTTTAGGGTTACATGTTCCCCCTTTTTTCCAGCAAGGATCAAGGGGATTGGTTATTACTAGCTTTAAGGGGCTACATTGCCCCTTAATACAGAAAGGGTCATTTTTTTCCTTTCTGAAGGTGGACTGGATCCTTTTCATGTTTTTTATTTTTTTTTTAATCCAAGTGGCCTAAATGACACAAGACCAGTATTTACATTTATTTCCACACAGTCCTAATTTATGACAGATGTACTTATTTTCTGCCATATAGCCTCTTTTCTAATTAAGAGAACTACACTTTATTCCTAACTTATTACTATTAATGACAGCACAGGCATCAAATTTTAAGGTGACTTGTTTGGGCACCCTTTTTTTTTTCTGTGTTGGCTAACACTTTACTCGTATCATTTATGAGCCCCTACCAGTCTTCAGTTCTTTATCTTATTTTAAAAACTGTGGTCATGGGAGGCTCAGATGGGTCATAACACACATCAGGTTGGCCATTTCCTGGGCTACATACCTTGTATAGAATGACAGTATGCAAGCAAGTTCTTTTTAGAATTCCAGTACACTTATAATAACCATAAAATAATAGGACTGTAGCAACCTTTTGTCCTACCTCAGTGACTTGATGTATACACTGGGAACAGCCCTCAGTCTGAGGAAGGTCAGTTTAAGTCCTTACTGTACAAGTCCAAATTTTAAGGAAAATGAGTCCCACAATAAGTTTCCTCATGCTTCGGCTGTGTGTGGACCAGTCAGCTTCTGGGTGTGACTGAAGCAGGGCTTGTCGTCTTCTTCGGAGTCATTTTGCAGGGCTTGGGGAAGCTGCTCTCATCCATGTATTGTTCACAGTCTACTGATGTTTAAGGATGGTCTCGGAGGTTGGACCCAGTAGAATAAACTGAGTCCAACGCCTCTACACAGTTATGTTCAACTGGGCTCTCTAATACCGGGAGCAAGGTGGCAGGGTTTAGGGTGTTGCAAACTTCAATGGTTATGTGGGGATTTTCACATAGCAAGTTTGGTACTTGGTTAATCTAGCATTTGTTAACCAATGATGTCCTTTGGTATTTATTAAAGTTACCACAGCATGGGGGGCCTTTATATTCAGGTTTTACCTAAGGATTAGTTTATCTGCTTCTTGTGCTAACAGGGCCGTTACTGCTAGGGCCCTTAGACCTAGGGACCAGCCTTTGGAAACCCTGTCTACTTGTTTTGAGAGACAGGCCACTGGCCTTTGTCAGGGCCCCACAGTCTGGGTTAAAACTCCAACTGCCATTTTTTTCTCTTTCTGACACATAGAGTGTAAGGAGTTTTGTCAGGGCAGGTAGCCTCAGGGCTGGGACTGATGTGACTTTTTCTTTTAATTCATGAAAACCTCTTTGCTGTTGGTTGTAACAGATGTAGTTTATCTAATCTACATTTTTATTAACTGTCACCCACCAAAATATTGACTTAAATCCTGCAGCTATTTGATTTCCAGCTTTAAATTGATCTGGTATTCCTCGTGGGACTCCAGTTGCATCTAAATAGACATAAGAGTCGAAAGACCCATAAGGGGCTTCTCTTGCTTTACAATGTCTTATTTTTTTTCCTTCTGGTTGATGAAATGCTAGGGTGAAAGGGATAGCCAATTGGACTAAAGTACAAGTGCCACTCCCGTTATTCAGCAGAGTGTCCAGTAAAGGTCCACCACAATACCAGCACACATCTGCTCGGAGATGAACAAGGGCTGACTGATTGATAAACTCTTGAAAATTCTTAAGCTCACTGCATCCTTTCAGGTCTCCAAGGAACGCTAAGTTTCCTCCCTGTCATGAGAGACATGAAGTGAACTTAGCGTTGGGAGACAGAGGCTGGATGGCCCTCGGGGGCTGACCCACAGGGTGCTGGACTTTGGGATATAGCAGAGAGAGCTTGGCATGACTTGTTACCCCAGGCTGTAGTAATTCTGGAAAAAAGCTACCAGGCAGCCCACACCTGGTCAACTGGAGGACCACCTTAGTGGAAAGGGGACAATCTGGGCCTCTGGCCTGCCATGTGCACAAGCATAACAATTGCTTTTATTTAATATGCAGATGGAATATTTGATCCATGTTAACCAGTCATTTGCATCTTGGTATCCTGTCTTAATAGCTAAAGTTTGTTTTAAGTCTTT
>NW_012098932.1:711585-738896 GCF_000951045.1 Mandrillus leucophaeus | reverse complement strand
CACATCAGGTTGGCCATTTCCTGGGCTACATACCTTGTATAGAATGACAGTATGCAAGCAAGTTCTTTTTAGAATTCCAGTACACTTATAATAACCATAAAATAATAGGACTGTAGCAACCTTTTGTCCTACCTCAGTGACTTGATGTATACACTGGGAACAGCCCTCAGTCTGAGGAAGGTCAGTTTAAGTCCTTACTGTACAAGTCCAAATTTTAAGGAAAATGAGTCCCACAATAAGTTTCCTCATGCTTCGGCTGTGTGTGGACCAGTCAGCTTCTGGGTGTGACTGAAGCAGGGCTTGTCGTCTTCTTCGGAGTCATTTTGCAGGGCTTGGGGAAGCTGCTCTCATCCATGTATTGTTCACAGTCTACTGATGTTTAAGGATGGTCTCGGAGGTTGGACCCAGTAGAATAAACTGAGTCCAACGCCTCTACACAGTTATGTTCAACTGGGCTCTCTAATACCGGGAGCAAGGTGGCAGGGTTTAGGGTGTTGCAAACTTCAATGGTTATGTGGGGATTTTCACATAGCAAGTTTGGTACTTGGTTAATCTAGCATTTGTTAACCAATGATGTCCTTTGGTATTTATTAAAGTTACCACAGCATGGGGGGCCTTTATATTCAGGTTTTACCTAAGGATTAGTTTATCTGCTTCTTGTGCTAACAGGGCCGTTACTGCTAGGGCCCTTAGACCTAGGGACCAGCCTTTGGAAACCCTGTCTACTTGTTTTGAGAGACAGGCCACTGGCCTTTGTCAGGGCCCCACAGTCTGGGTTAAAACTCCAACTGCCATTTTTTTCTCTTTCTGACACATAGAGTGTAAGGAGTTTTGTCAGGGCAGGTAGCCTCAGGGCTGGGACTGATGTGACTTTTTCTTTTAATTCATGAAAACCTCTTTGCTGTTGGTTGTAACAGATGTAGTTTATCTAATCTACATTTTTATTAACTGTCACCCACCAAAATATTGACTTAAATCCTGCAGCTATTTGATTTCCAGCTTTAAATTGATCTGGTATTCCTCGTGGGACTCCAGTTGCATCTAAATAGACATAAGAGTCGAAAGACCCATAAGGGGCTTCTCTTGCTTTACAATGTCTTATTTTTTTTCCTTCTGGTTGATGAAATGCTAGGGTGAAAGGGATAGCCAATTGGACTAAAGTACAAGTGCCACTCCCGTTATTCAGCAGAGTGTCCAGTAAAGGTCCACCACAATACCAGCACACATCTGCTCGGAGATGAACAAGGGCTGACTGATTGATAAACTCTTGAAAATTCTTAAGCTCACTGCATCCTTTCAGGTCTCCAAGGAACGCTAAGTTTCCTCCCTGTCATGAGAGACATGAAGTGAACTTAGCGTTGGGAGACAGAGGCTGGATGGCCCTCGGGGGCTGACCCACAGGGTGCTGGACTTTGGGATATAGCAGAGAGAGCTTGGCATGACTTGTTACCCCAGGCTGTAGTAATTCTGGAAAAAAGCTACCAGGCAGCCCACACCTGGTCAACTGGAGGACCACCTTAGTGGAAAGGGGACAATCTGGGCCTCTGGCCTGCCATGTGCACAAGCATAACAATTGCTTTTATTTAATATGCAGATGGAATATTTGATCCATGTTAACCAGTCATTTGCATCTTGGTATCCTGTCTTAATAGCTAAAGTTTGTTTTAAGTCTTTAACTTCTATGATCCTCCAGTAAAATGAATGTATGATTTAGGAAATTACAAAAACCAGTTGGGGCAGTCCATCTTTGCTCTTCAGTGGTCCACAGAACGTTGGACCAACTGTGGCATGAAAGCTGTACATCGGGGGCAAGACTCCCGGTTGGCACTGGGGTCTTTATCGAAATCTTCCTGGAATAAATGGTCCTAGTTTACTAATGCCCAGTCTGAGGACAGTCAGGAGGGACAGAAGTACTTTTCTGAAGTAGAAAGCTGTCTTTGACCTGGCAAGTCCTCACAGGGTATAACAAGGCAAGCATTAAATGCAATAGTTTGAGGCAAAATTGAGTTGGTTATGTTAATAACTAGACGGCCAGCAATAGAATGAGGAAAGAAGAAAGAGTAATAGAATAGATGAAAAGAGTTAAATTTTTCTTAGCTTAATTTGGTAGGGTTTTCCCCTGGAACTATGGCCCACGACTCTGGAGGGGGTGGCGCTTTCTTGACTTGGGTGTGATGAGTCTATCCTTTTTTGCTGTATGAACAGCAGTCTTGGTGGTTAGCAGCACAAGGTAGGGTTGTTCCCAGGCTGGGTCGAGTTTTTCTTCTTTCCATCCTTTAATGAGAACGTGATTTTCAGGCTGGTGCTGGTTTACTGGAAATCCTAGGGGCGGTACATGTGCTAAAAGACTCTTAGTTTTTTGTTTTTTGTTTTGTGAGAAAGGAAAGTGGAAGATAAACCACATATATAATTTTTAAGAAATTGACCTTTTGTTTTAAATGTGGGGGCCTTGGCAGTAGACTTTATAGTCCTTACTGCCTTTTTACTGAGAAATTTCCTTTAGCACCTATTTTTATTAGTTTTTAAACCAAAGAAAGCCAAATACCATTTTACATTTAACAATGCTTCTCATATGATTTTTATACCAGATAAGCTAAATTTTATCTTTATATTAGTGTGTTATTAATGTTAAACCTAATTTTAACAAAACCTTGTAGACATATTTATGTAATTTTTAATGTTTGACCATAAGGTAAGATTTTATAGACTCTTTTTAACCTTTTATAATTTTTGCTAAAGAGCAGGTTGGTGCTTTAAGAAAAACCTGTTATGCTTTTACTTTAACGTCCAGTTCACAGAAAAACTGGATGATACTTCTTTAACTTTAGCTAATACGTTTACACACAGAATTTTCTTTGCAATTAACATTTTAAAACTTGCTTAAACCTTCAAAACAATAATTTTTTAAAAAACTTTTTAATGTAGGTAAAAATGTACATTCTTATGCCTCCTTATAATCCTTTTACCAAAGGTATATTTTACTTTTCTTATACACCTTGCACATAAACTGTTTGTTTTTTTCAATAGTTTTACATTCAGGAGGCCTAGTTACTTTTAAATTATACAACATTTTTTGCATAAGTTCTTTTTTTAACACACTTTTTTTATAACCTTTTTTTTTTTTCTTTCACGACTTTTACAGGCAATTTTTCAACATGCCTTAACTTTCTGACTTATTACAAACATTTCTTTCTTTAAACAACCAGTTAATTTATTTTAGGACAAGAATTTATCATATAACACTCTTTTTATATAAATTTGCCTCCCCTTCACCTTTTGTTTTTCGAAGATAATAACCATTCTTTTCCAAAGCAAACCTTTTTTTATGTCTGTGGACTAGACTGTCTAAGGCCACAAGAATAGAAGTTACTATAATACATGTTTCACTGTTAACTTTTAGCAAACTTTACTTTTGTTGAAAACCTTGTAAGTTTGGGATTTTAATTATCTTTTGCTATCAATAAGACCTTGTTTTGTCCAAATTAGAATTGGTATGATGGCTTTTAAAGGAATAGGGTACACTTTTTTTTTCTTAACTACTTGTATATCTCTCTCTTTCTTTCTCTCTTTGACTTTGTCTCTCTCTCTTTGACTTTCCTTTTGCCTCTGTCTCTTCCTGTCTCTCTCTCTGCCTCTCTCTTTCTCTCTCTCTCTCCTTGACTCCCTCTTTGTCTATCTCTTCCTCTCTGTCTCTTTCTCTCTCTCTTTGCCTCTTTTCCTCTCTGTCTCTTTCCTTTCTCTCTCTCTGCTGGTTTTTCCTTGCCTCAACAGCTTATGCTGTTGTTCTCTCAACCGCTGTGTGTTGGGGGCGGGAGGTCTAAAACCAGCTGTAACCAAGTGTTTATGTACAGGAACTGGCCTGGGTTCCCTGGCTTACATGTTACCTTGTGCCATACCTTTGAAACAAGGGACCTGTCCAGGCTTCCTTCTAAAGGCCAACCTACTTCTAATGCTGGCCAGTCTATCTTACACAAAAGTTTTAAGTTTTACTGGTGTCATAGTACTCCATAGTTTCCCTTAAATTCTTTTTTGAAATTTTTCAACATAGTTCCTAGCAGGGTGGGCTTATTTGTGCCTGACCTATGCTTCTTCAAGACAAAACACCACGCTCACACCACAAAACAGAGAGCGGGTAAAAAGGGCACACACACACACTTTTGCAGTTTGCACCAAACCAAAATCAAAACCAAAATCAGAGTATCCAAAAATCCAAGCCAGGTCAAAACTAAAACCAAAATATCAACCAATCCAAGTCAAGTCAAAAACAAAAACCAAAGTGCCAATACAGGCACACCGTGGGTGATCAGGCCACGCTTCCACTCAAATGGAGTTGCCAAGTTCCCAAGACCAATCTTGTCAAGCAATTCAAACCAAGTCAAAACCAAAACCAAAGTGCCGATAAAGGCACGCTGTGGGTGATCAGGCACGCTTCCACTCAAATGGAGTGGGCAAGTTCCCAAGACCAGTCCTGTCAAGCAATTCAAACCAAATCAAAACCAAAACCAAACCAAAGTGCCAATAAAGGCACGCCGTGGGTGATCAGGCCACGCTTCCACTCAAACGGAGTGGGCAAGTTTCAAAGACTAGTCTTACCAAGTTTTAGATGTCCAGATTCCAAGTGCCTGTTTCTTCCCGGTGTTCAGCCACTGCATTGATCCTTCATGGGGGCCTGCCACACACTGCTCTGGTGAGGTGTCCCACCGGGGCAAATGCCTACCCGGGAGAGCTCTCAGGATCCACGTAGCTCGGGCTGGTCGGAGTCCCCCACAGGGATGTTCCACAGGGCAGGCTTAAGCCGCCTAAGTAGCTGCCTCAACCATCCGCCATTCACCTCGCTTCCCAGTCAGGGAACCAAGAAATGTAGCAGGACGAGCCACAAACAAAACTCAGACACCGAGTTAAAAAAGGAAGGGGTGTATTCAGCCAGGGGCATCGGCAAGACTCCTGTCTCAAGAGCCAAGCTCCCGGAGTGAGTAATTCCTGTCCCTTTTAAGGACTCACAACTCTAAGTGGGTGTATGTGAGAGGGTCGTGATTGATTGAGCAAGCAGGGGGTAGGTGACTGGAGGCTGCATGCACCCGTAATTAGATCGGAACAAAACAAGGTAGGGATTTTCACAGTGCATTTCTATACAATGTCTGTAATCTATAGATAACTGATTAGGTCAGGGGTCGATCTTTAACTACCAGGCCCAGGGTATGGTGCTGGGCTGTCTGCCTGTGGATTTCATTTCTGCCTTTTAGTTTTTACTTCTTCTTTCTTTGGAGGCAGAAATATCATCATATGAGGGGCAGTCTCCTCCCTTAAAACAAGGTAAACCCCAAATAAAATTGTAAGCCCCTCAACTGACTGATGGACTCCCTTCCTCTTGGCCAAGGGAATTCCAAAGTAAACCTGAATAAACTAGTTCAGGCCATGATGATAAGAGGAAGTCAGACATGCCTCATTATACTCTCCTCCTTTGTAATTCAGGCACAACTAAACAGTATTAACATTAAAACAGAGATCTTAAGACTAATAAAACAGACTTTTTATAGCAATAAGATACCAAATTCCAGCCTGACTCTAGTGTAGTATCACATGACAGGTAGCAAGCCCTGAAGGAAATTGAAATATTTTACCCCAACATATACTTCTTTGATATATTTTGAAATGGTCCTGCAAAGCTGTCTCTTGTGGGGAAAATCTACATTCTGTAGAGAATCACACACCTTTTCCATCCTATCCACAGGCAGGCAACCTGGTGCCGCACCCTGGGCCTGGTAGTTAAAGATCAACCCCTGACCTAATCAGTTATGTTATCTATAGATTACAGACATTGTATAGAAATGCACTGTGAAAATCCCTATCTTGTTTTCTTCCCATCTAATTACCAGTGCATGTAGTCTCCAGTCACGTACCCCCTGCTTGCTCAATCAATCACGACCCTCTCACATGCACCCCCTTAGAGTTGTGAGCCCTTAAGAGGGACAGGAATTACTCACTTGGAGAGCTTGGCTCTTGAGATAAGTCTTGCTAATGCCCCCGGCCGAATAAACCCCTTCCTTCTTTAACTTGGTGTCTGATGAGTTTTGTCTGCTCCTCATCCTGCTACATTTCCAAGTCTTTTCCCTGATCCAGGAGAGAATTAACTAAGAGTCTGGTGCCTTTTTAGGCCTGACAAGAGCTCCGAAGCCAGCTACCTGGAGACTTCATCTGCATAGTAAGAACCTTGGTCTCCACAACCTCGTATCTTAACCCAGACATTCCTTTCGATTGATCCCAGGTCTCCACCTATGACCTGGAACCACCACTCCTTTGAACTGTCCCATCTTTCTGTACATAACTACTACTGGAAAGGGGTCCTAATCCAGACTCCAAGAGAGGGTTCTTGGACATCGTGCAAGAAAGAATTCCAGGTGAGTCCACAGAGTAAAGTGAAAGCAAGTTTATTAAGAAAATAAAGGAATAAAGAATGGCTACTCCATAGGCAGAACAGCAGCATGGGCTACTCAACAGTATACATATAGTGATTTCTTGATTGTATGCTAAACAAGGGTTGGATTATTCATGAGTTTTCCAGGGATGGGCAATCCCCGGAACTGAGAGTTCCTCCCATTTTTAGGCCTTATAGGGTAACTTCCTGACATTGCCATGGCTTTTGTAAACTGTCATGGCACTGGTGGAAGTGCCTTTGACAAGCTAATACATTATAATTAGCATATAATGAGCCTTGAGAGCAACCAGAGGTCATTTTCTTGTCATCTTAGTTTTGGTGGAATGTAGCCAACTTCTTCACTGCATCCTGTTTTATCAGCAAGATCTTTGTGACCTGTACCTGTGCTGATCTAGCATCTCATCCTGTGACTAAGAATGCCTAACCTCCTGGGAATGCAGTCCAGTAGGTCTCAATCTTATTTTACCCAGCCCCTATTTAAGATAGAGTTGCTCTGGTTCAAATGCCTCTGATAGAACAATAGGCATCTTACATGTATCAACTGTTGTCTTAAGTCTCCCTAAGGGAGGAGACCACCCCTCATATTGTCTTACGCCCAATTTCTGCCTCCAAAGAAAGAAGTAAAAACTAAAAGGCAGAAATGAAATCCACAAGCAGACAGCCCGGTGCCACACCCTGGGCCTGGTAGTTAAAGATCGACCCCTGACTTAATTGGTTATTTGCATAAAAAAGCACTGTGAAGATCCCTGTCCTGTTCTGTTTCTAATTACTGGTGTATGCATCCCCCAGTCACGTACCCTCTGCTTGCTCAATTGATCAGGACCCTCTCATGTGGACCCCCTTATAGTTGTGAGCCATTAAAAGGGACAGGAATTGCTCACCCAGGGAGCTCGGCTCTTGAGACAGGAGTCTTGCCGATGGTCCCAGCCAAATAAACCCCTTCTTCTTTAACTCAGTGTCTGGGAGGTTTTGTCTGCCACTCTTTCTGCTACATCCATAAAATGTATACAACCAAGCTGTAGCCCAACTTCCCTGGGCACATGTTCTCAGAATTTCCTGGGGCTGTGTCATGTGCTGTTGGTCACTCATATTTGGCTCAGAATAAATCTCTTCAAATATACAGAGTTTGACTCCTTCTGTTGATTAACAGTGGGAAAATTCACAGCACCCACGGGAGCCAAGTGTATCCTCAAAAGGATCGGGGGTTGAGGGAACAGATACCGGACAGACATACCAGCCTTGACTTCAGCAGCAGGATGCCCGGAGGCAGTAGGCTGGAGACTTACAAGGAAGTTCAGACTAACTGTAAAAATGGAGGAAACTATTGGGTTTTCGTACAGGTTGTGACAGGTGTGTGTACACTGAACATCAGCGTTGTGAGTTACTCTCATTTGTGCATGAGCTCTCATAGAACTCTGGAAAGAACCTTTGGAGTCAGACAGATCTGGTTCCAGTTGAAAAATTCCCACAACCTTTTTTATGGAGTGAAAGGAAGGTTCCCTTTCCCTGTTGAGTAAGGTAACAAGTAAATGCCTGTCTCCCTGAAGGGGGGAGATAATTAAATGAGGGGACAAACAAAGGATGGTGCCCAGGCCTGGTGCCTCCCTTCATTATAAGATGAGCTGCAGTTTTCTAAGTAAATAAGGTGGGAGAGTCATTTCTGATCAATGTTGGGGGTCTATAAAATGCTTTTGAAAGAAGAGCATGGTGACTGGGAGTGAGGTGTGTAACTCACGCCCAAAGTGGTTTGCCAGTAAAGGGTGGGGACACTTCAGGCATTTCCTAACTGGTCTTAGAAATTACAAATTAAGCCAGGCGCGGTGGCTCAAGCCTGTAATCCCAGCACTTTGGGAGGCCGAGACAGGCGGATCACGAGGTCAGGAGATCGAAACCATCCTGGCTAACACGGTGAAACCCCGTCTCTAATAAAAAATACAAAAAAAACGAGCTGGGCGAGGTGGCAGGTGCCTGTAGTCCCAGCTACTCAGGAGGTTGAGGCAGGAGAATGGCGTAAACCCGGGAGGCAGAGCTTGCAGTGAGCTGAAATCCGGCCACTGCACTCCAGCCTGGGCGACAGAGCGAGACTCTGTCTCAAAAAAAAAAAAAAAAAGAAAGAAATTACAAATTAAATTGAAAAAAAAAATGTCTTCCTTACAAATTCCCCAGTGTGTTAGGTGTGTCTCTGGAGAACTTTTCTTCTCAGGAAGGCAGTCAAGTTTTCAAAATCACCTTTGGAAATCATCTAAAGCCTCAAATTTGAGTATTTTTTTGTACCAAAACTGCATATGCTCAAAACTAACAGGTATTCCTGTTAAAATGCCTCTCATTTTCACCTTTCTCAGCTCAACATGAGATTTTGAATTTTCTAAAGAGCCCGAGGTGTTTCTTCCTTTTTTAAAGCAAGAATTTGACAGCTCTCTTTGAAATGTTAAAAGCAGGTGAAAATCTGTGAACAGTGATTGTCCCTGGGGAGTGGAGTTGAGGCAGAACTTACACTTTATGCCCTGTGTTGTTTAAGTTAATGTGGCATGGATTGCTTCCGTCATTTTTCTGTAAGTGTTTTAAAAGCAGGTAGAATTTGACATCTGAATCTTTTCTTCCTTCGAAATATATGGTCCCAGGAAAACCTGCAAATCTGTGAATTGTATGTGTGACTAGTGAAGGCAGAGAGCCCCTGATACAAGAAATTCTTCCTGCTTTTAGCAGAAACTAGTGCTCGTAGTCTCTGTTCTTCAGTGAGAAGAAGGGCTGTGTTGAGAACCTAAAGTCTTTCTGACTCCATGGCTGAGTGGTTGAGGGGTCTTGAGAAAATGACCAAAGACCTGGTTCGGTTGATCAGTGGATCCAGATGAATCTTTCTCTTCACTAACCTGAGAGTCTGCCCCTAATTCCTGCACCACTGCTAAGCGACTACAGTCAGCTTTAAGAGTTGGCCTAGTCCCTGAACTCTGCCAGCTAGCTTGTTCTTTTCACCTCTGATGATGGTTTACCAAAAGCAACAAGGAACTATTTCAACAAAAAACAGGTAACAGGTGAGTGCCAGCTGAAGGTGTGATGCTGCCCAGAGAACTCATGACAACACCCTCAAATGAGCCCTGAGAAAAATAAAATCGTGTTGCTGATCCTGATATGGAACATAGACGTTATTCTAACCTTAGGAAGCACCTTTAGGGAACATTGCTGAGGTTATTAACGCGTAGCAGGCACTCCAAATAAGAGCGGTGTCCCAGCTAGCAATGCAGCCTCAAGAGGAACCCCACCTGTTCCTCGCCCTCAAGCCTCTCCTGGGCTCCAGCTCTGCAATTGTCCCTGGTAGACAATTGCAGAGACTCCTGGGGTCTTCCTGTCCCCACCTTCTGCTGTGGCTGCTGTCTGCTTCACACAGATACCAGGACTCAGACCACAGCCTGCAAAGAGAATCTCTCTGGGGCCAGGCAGGTAACTGAGATAGCATGATGTATAGTTCAAAGAAACCAGTTTATTTGTGTGAATCAATTTTAGTTTTTGCAAATGCATAAAAGCATAAGGGCGGCCTGTCAAAATGTCTCCTGCCATTGATTCGCCCACTGAGCAGCCTGAGCACGTGGTCTAACTTGTTTCTCTAATCTGTGACAAAAAGAGAAAGCCAGTGAGGTGCACCATTGGCCAGTATCTGGCAGTGGGCAATGTCTGAACTGGCTTCCAGGAACCAGGGAGATCCTGAAGTGTTGAACCAGGTACTGGCATCTTCCCATATGTCCTTCAAGCTAGGAATCAACATCAGTTTTTTTGGTTAGGAGCGCATCCTTAGTCTGGGCGCTGTGACTCACACCTGTAATCCCAGCACTTTGGGAGGCCGAGGCAGGTGGATCACCTGAGGTCGGGAGTTCGAGACCAGCTTGACCAACATGGAGAAACTCTGTCTCTACTAAAAATACAAAATTAGCCAGGCATGGTGGCACATGCCTGTAATCTCAGCTACTCAGAAGGTTGAGGCAGGAGAATTGCTTGAACCCAGGAGGAAGAGGTTGTGGTGAGCCGAGATCGTGCCATTGCACTCTAGCCTGGGCAACAAGAGTGAAACTCCATCTCAAAAAAAAAAAGAAGAAGAAGCTCATCCTTATTAAGGCAAAGGACAGGTGGGCACCACATCACAAAGGCAAACACAGTTCTGTGCACGACACAAAATTCACATTTTTTTCTTTTTTTTTCTTTTTCTTTTTCATTTTGAAACGGAGTCTCGCTCTGTCGCCCAGGCTGGAGTGCAGTGGCACGATCTTGGCTCACTGCAACCTCTGACTCCCGAGTTCAAGAAATCTCAGCTTCCTGAGTAGCTGGGATTACAGGCACATACTACCACGCCCAGCTAATTTTGTATTTTTAGTAGAGATAGGGTTTCACCATGTTGGTCAGACTGGTCTCCTGACCTTGTGATCCACCCACCTCAGCCTCCCAAAGTGCTGGGATTACAGGTGTGAGCCACCCTTTGGGATTACAGGTGTGAGCCACCGCGCCCAGCCAAAATTCACACTTTTTCTTCAGCCAGGGACAACCCCCAACCCATGCTCAACAACATGGAAATAACCTCCCATGCATCTTAGCATTCTCATTGCTGGAAGGGAATTTGCATGCTCCTCAATTCTTATATCCTCTAAGCATTGGGCTGCATTGCCTCCTCTTGCCCAAGTCTGACCTCCCGGATGACAGCTTCCAGATGGGCAGGTGTCACAGTGGACCTTCAGCACACCCAAGACATTGCAGAGCTCTGCACTGCTCACAGCTGACCAGAGAGGCTCAACCAGGCATAAAGGTGCAACTGGCTCACATGGCCTGCCCCAACACACAGGGATTCTGCCCATGATTTGCTGTGGGCTCAGGTCTTGAGTTTCCAGGAGCTCACCATCCAGTGGGAAACAGCAGGCTGAGGTAAAGGTCATAGCATGCATTAACACTACCTGTACTGGGGCCAGGGAAGGCTTCAAGGTAGGGAGATTCTTGAGCTGGGGCTGGAAGGATGAGTAGCGCTGGTTTGGGAGTGGAGGTTTGAGAGCAGCCCAGGCAGAGGCTCATCAGGGTGCATGGGAAACATCCTCATTTCTCCCAAAAAATATTCCTCCTACCCACCATCTCTCATAGGCCCACGGGCTCTGGATCCTCTGACACCATCTGAGGCCAGAGCCTAGCAAGTGTTCAAGCACCCATGCACTATTATTAAAGGGAACTCAGACCCGCTATGATGGAAAAGGAGCCCAAAGCACTCCTGGAATCAGTCTCTACCTGGCTAAAGGACCCCCGGCCTCCCTTTTGCCAGTCTGATTCTTCTGCTGGTCCAGGAAGCCACCATGACCTGACCTACCATGCCAGGCCATCCCCCACCCAATCTCAGTCCATCTCTGCAGAGCATCCCCTCCCTCCCCCACCATCTGACTGAGCAACCTACCTCCCCTTCCTTCAGTATAGACAGCACTTACAATGCTGTGAGACAGTCACTCGTCTGCACAGCTTCCTCCACCAACAGGAGCTCCTTGAGGCGAGGCTCAGTGTCTTCTGTGTCCCTGGAGCCAAGCGCACGGCTCAGCCCAGGTCACATGTCCAGTGAATGGCTGGCGTCTGAGTCTCCTGCACCTGTGGTCAGACTTTCCCCATGCCTGCCCTGGGCAGAGGCTCCTCTCCTCCAGGCCTTATTCAGTGTGATCCTGTACTTGAAGTGCCTTCTCATTTCATCACTGTCTTAAACATCAAAGTCCAGCCGTGGCCTCACCTCCTTTAAGAGCTGTGTGAACACCTTGATGCAGATGGCTTCTCATACATGCCTCATACAGGCTTGTAAGAGAGATAGTCCTGTGCCCATTTCACAGATGGGAAGCCGATCCAAAGACATTCAAGGACAAGTTTGAGGTCACACTGCTAAGTGGCAGAGCCAGGACTCAAACCCAGGTCATCTGACTCCAGGGCCTGTGCTCCCTACATCTCATTGGTTACTCAAGGCTCATCCTTGGATGAGAACCTGCAAGGGTTTTATGATCCTTTTCCCAGACACAGCTGAGGAATGAGCAGGAAGAGCTGCATTTGATAGGATGATTACTGACACTAAAAGTTAACGTTCAACTCTAGACAGTGGCTTTTCCTGGACAGTTGGTTCCTGCTCTCACCACTGAAGCCAGTGCTGAAACCTCTCTGGGCTGGGCATTTACAGCTTTCTGTGTTACAGGTTACTAACTGCATCTCGAAAGGCTGGTTTTCCTCTTGGGAGGGGCTGACTTCACCGTTTAGGAGAATTGCAAGGCTACCAGGGCCCTGCCCATTGGGAAACGCCTCTCTATGACTCTATAAATGCCCAAGGTGGCCCCAAGGAGGACTTCTGCAGCACAGCTCCCTTCCCAGGACGTGAGAGTCTGCCTTCTCACCATGAGGCTTCTAATCCTTTCCAGCCTGCTCTGCATCCTGCTTCTCTGCTTCTCCGTCTTCTCCACAGAAGGTAGGGCAGCCCCCAGGGTGCAGGTCCCTGAGCAGGATTTCAGCATCTGGGAAGACTCTGATCAGGAATTGTTGGAAGGCAGGCCTTGGCAGGCAGTCCTGAGCCCTGGAAAGACGGGTTCTTGCTCCTGAACCTATAGGTTTGGGGTTCAGAACTGCCCGCAGGTGGCATGGGGGCTCCATTCACAGCCCCTGTACCCCCAAATACATACCCAGCCTAAGTAAAGTGGTGTATTCACCATGCAAACACATATACAAAACCTCTCAGCTAGATTATTGTGCTTAAGTCCTACCTATCTAGAATTTCTGGAGCCACTCTCTTGTACTTGTACTTGTATCATGCTTGGAGCAGAGTAAATCAGTGTTGGGCAAATGAATACATTAATTAGTAGACCATCTAAGTCTGAACATCCCAAAACCTCATGCACAGAAAATATCCATGAGCAGCTGGAATGAAGGTGTGTGTGGTGGAGAGGTGGGGTATGTTTACGCATGTTTAGAAGAAGGGGACACCATCTTTTTACCTCTATAAATATGAATATTTAGCTCTGTTGCCTTTCTTTCTTTCTTTCTTTCTTTCTTTCTTTCTTTCTTTCTTTCTTTCTTTCTTTCTTTCTTTCTTTCTTTCTTTCTTTCTTTCTTTTTAGAGATGGAGTCTTGCTCTGTTGCCCAGGCTGGGGTGCAGTGGCGCTATCTCGGCTCACTGCAAGTTCTGCCTCCTGGGTTCATGCCATTCTCCTGCCTCAGCCTCCCAAGCCTGACTAATTTTTGTACTTTTAGTAGAGACGGGGTTTCACCATGTTGGCCAGGCTGGTCTTGAACTCCTGACCCCATGATCCATCCACCTCCGCCTCCCAAAGTGCTGGGATTACACGTGTGAGCCACCTCGCCTGGCTGCCTTTCTTGATTCAGATAGCTGAGTGTTTCAATCCATTTTTCTCTTGTCTAACCCTCTAGAGACTGCCTACACTTGTTTTTTGTTTTAGTGGTTATGGTTATTTAAACTTTTTGGTGGGGGGAGCTGGAGCTATAGAAATATATAAGGAGAAGAAAAACACTCATAATTCCATGATTCAAGAGTAGCCATGTTCAACATTTTGTTTATTTCCTTGCATGTAGAATTTTAAAAAGTTAATTGATGTACCTCTGTATGTTCAAGGTTATATCTTTTTTATTTATCACTATATATATTGTTATAATCACCCAAAATACTTAGGATTGAAGATATTCTGGAAGCATTTACAACACAGTGTCAGCAGCAGCCATCTCTGAGTAGTGGGATTATAACAAGTGTTTGTTTTACAAAGTTTCTGCAACAAAAATGTGCCACATATATAATAAGGAAAACAATGATTAGAATTCCTCATAAACACAGCCCATGACATGCAATTTATCAGACCTCTATTTTTGGACATGTTGGAGGTTGCCAGTGATACCCTAGTGACAATTAAATGAGGATAGATATCTTCCCCCATAAAGTTTCCTATCCGTTTAGAACTATCTGTGGCAGATTGTTGAAGTAGCATTAATCAACTGATATTTTCAGGTATAACTTGCTATCAAGTGAATGTACTATGATGAATTTGCATGCTTAGACATTTAGATAGTTCACAATTGTGTGCTTTTCTTTTTTTGAAACAAGACCTTGCTCTGTTGTCCAGGTTGGAGTGCAGTGGCATGACCACGGCTCAATGCAGCCTTGACTTCCAGGGCTCAAGCGATCCTCCCACCTCAGCTTTTCCAGTAACTGGGAAAACAGGTGTGCACCACAATGCCCTGCTAATTTTTAAAATTTTTTGTAGAGACAAGGTCTCTCTATGTTGCCCAGGCTGCTCCTGAACTTCTGGACTCAAGCCATCCTCCCACCTTGGCCTCCCAGAGTGCTAGGATTACAGGCATGAGCCACCACACTCAGCCTACTTTGCACATTTGAATTATGTGGTAAAAGGTATATGTGTACATAAAATATGTCCTTTATTCAGGCTTATTTTCTTCTTTCTTTCTTTCTTTTTTTTTTTTTTTGAGATGAAGTTTTTGCTCTTGTTGCCCAGGCTGGAGTTTAATGGCATGATCTTGACTCACCACAACCTCTGCCTCCCAGGTTCAAGCGATTCTCCTGCCTCAGCCTCCCGAGTAGCTGGGATTACAGGAGTGCACCATCATGCCAGGCTAATTTTGTATTTTTAGTAGAGATGGGGTTTCTTGTTGGTCAGGCTGGTCTCGAACACCCGACTTCAAGTGATCCGCCCACCTCAGCCTCCCAAAGTGCTGGGATTACAGGAATGAGCCACCACACCCGGCTCAGGCGTATTTTCTTAGACTAGATTGCCAAGGGGAGAATTATTATGTCAAAGAAACTACTTATTGGACAGAAACCTGAGAAGGATGTGTTTTGGGGCCATTGTGTCTCTCAACACTGTTATTTCTGAAAAGTAAACCACAACAAGGCCCACCCTTTCCCTGGGACCTCTCATAGCCTGGCTCATCCTGAGTTTCTCCAGATAAATATTCCTGAGCCCTGTGCCTCGGAAGGGGAAGCTCACTCACTCACAGACAAGCCTGCTAAGGACAGTCTCTCTTCCTTTGTGTCCACCTTCAGGGAAGAGGCGTCCTGCCAAGCCCTGGCCGGGCAGGAGAGCCAGGGTCTGCTGCCACAGAGTCCCTAGCCCCAACTTGACAAACCCGAAAGGTAAGTACCCGCACGTCGTCCAGACTGTAGGGGAGAAGTTCTGCAGTGGCCATGGGACCAGCCACACGTGCTGATCAGCCCCCACCCATGGCTAGCATCAGGCTCTGGCTGGGAGGACATCTTTGTTTTGTTGATTAATCTGATAACTCCCCCCAAAAAGTCAACAAATTAATCATTTAAAACTGAATACATTCTACCATGGAAAGAAAGCAGGGTGCAATTAGAAAACGTTGTGTGGAAACACCCTTACTTTAGGTGGGAGGTGTCTGAGGAGGTGACATTTATGAGACCTGAACAAAGGCCAGGAGCCTGGCTGAGGACTGTGGAGGTGGGGGATGCAGGCAGAGGAGGCTCAAGGGTGAAGGGCAAGAGGCGGGTATGGAAGACAGAGGGCAACAGAGCTTGTGAGGTGCTCCCAGAAGCTAAGGACCAAGGCTGTCTGTGGACCCTGTGGACCTGAGGCTCAGACCAGCATGCAGGTCACCAGCAGGGCAGTGGGCGTGAGGGTCCAGAGAGCCACAGCTTGGCAGGAGGTAAGGCAGTCCCAGAGATGCCAGCAGGCAGCATCCAGGCTGCATGACCAGGGCGAGGCCCAGAAGAGCAAGGCTGTCCTCTCTCTGAGCCTGGGAGCACTGGGAGGCCTGTGGAGGACAGGCCCAAGCCCAGGAGGGCTGCGGGCACCCAGTTCCCTGCACAGGGGCTCCAGGCCAGGGCAGGCATTCATTGGCGTTGCCCAACCTAGGTGGAAGAGCCAGGCTGCTGGAGCGTGTGTGAGACAGGCAGATCTCCAAGGGGAGGCTGTGGAGCCTGAGTCAGACAGCCTGACACCAACCTGGGGCTCCTGCCTGGACTCTGCAGCCCCAGTGCCCTCTCTCAGGAGGCTGAGGAGGTCCCAGCTCCACTTGCTTCTCTGGGACCATGGCCCATGGGGTCCATGACCAGCGCCGGAGCCTCCATGCCTTTCCCAGCTACCAAGGGGATGCTCAGCTGTGAGGCAGGGGAAGGACAGAGGGAAGAAGCAAGACAGGAGCAGCCACAGACCTTCTTCCGGAGATGTTGACATCCTCTTCTTCCAAACTGGAATCACACCCAGCTGGCCAGGGTAAAAATAACCAGCTTTCACACACCTCTTGCTGAACCGGTGCGAGGTGCTAGCCCAGGAAGGATGCAGGGTGAACGCAGGCTGTGGCTCTGCTCCCCCAGGCCCCTGGTTCTGTGAAAGAAGGTGAAAACCTTCCAGAGAGAGGTGAAGGCGAGCCCCAAGAGCTCACACACCCTACCCCTCCTCTTCCCCTCTCTTGCACCGACTGCTCAGAGGCAGGAAATTGAGGGAGTGTGTGAGCTCCCACCATGCACACACACACAACAAACCCAAACACACAAACACAAACACTACACACATAAGTAGATACACACCACACAACCACACACACACACACAAATACATGTGCACACAGACTCACACCATTCACTACAGACGCACAGACACATACACACTACACAACTACACACAGACACACAGCATATACACACAATACACAGTATAGTGATAGACACATACACACAGCACAAACACACACCACACAACTACACACACAGACACATACTACATGCACTCTACACACACACACCAGTCACTATACATACAGACACACGGACACATACACACTACACAACTACACACACAGACACACACTATACACACAAACACACTACATGCATATACACACTGCACAATCATACACACATAGACACATGCACACAGCACACGCACGTATACCACACAGACACATACACAAATACGTCTACACACAAACACAAACACATACCACACAACTATACACACAAACACACATAAATACACACAAATACGTAACACTACACAACTATACACACAGACACACACACAAATACATTCACACACAGACACACACCACACTACACACACAGACACTACACACAGACACACAAGCACACACACACGCTACACAACTACACACACTACGCTCCTGTGCTACACACAGCACACACACACTACACACACAGATGGACAGATACACACCCAAGCACACACAGTGCACAAGAGACGTGGCCAGGTTAACTCCTGTGCAAGTACATGTGCATCCGTTTTGTTTTGTTACTTCGGGAGAATAAATCTAGGTGTGTGGCTCCTGTGCTGAGACTGGATTTCTTTTTGTGTGTATGTTTTTAAAATTCCATTGTAGAAATGTATGAACAACTTAGAACAAGAAGATCAAAACAAACATATGTATGGGGTCCTTGTCATGTGATCTCATTGAAATCCTTGAGACCACCGTGGGGAGGTCTTGTCACCATTGTATAGATTGGGAAACCGAGACTGAGAAAGAAACTGAGGCAGAGCCAGAAACCAAGATCTTTCCACTACAACAAACTTCTTCCCTGTAGACAGAAAGTTTCCTGCAGCCTGTGTATGAAGACATGCGTGCGCAGGCCAGACCGCTGACTTCCCGGAAGGAAACAGCCCTTCTGGGCTGGGATCTCAGCTTCACCGCCCCGCTGGCTGTGTGCCCTGGAGCAAGTCACTCAGCACTGCTAGGCCTCAGTCTCCCTCTCTGTGAAGAGGGAGTGATAATAGAATCTCCTTCACTGGACCATGATGAGCAGTCAGTGGGGTCATGGACTTGGCATCAAGCCTGCCACACAGTGCCCTGTAAACATGTCCTGCTGTTGCTATGGAGACAGACCCAGCCCTGCCAGGGCTGCTGGCATAGGAGATGAGCAATTTCAACACTGACAACCAAAGCCTGCACGTTCTTGTCCAGGCTTGGTGGTTGCACCTTCTGTCTTATGGACTGATGCTGGGGTTCAACAAGGAGGGAGAAGATGAGTCGGTGTTCGCAGGGTGTTGTGTAAGCAACAGCAGGATTGCTGAGTGTGCCAGGCTCCCGAAATCTGGCCTCGTGTGCTCCAGTTCACTGATGTATGACAAAGCCCATACGTCTGTCTGTAGAAACACAAATTAACTCAGGGCTGCCTAGAGGATGTTCCTGAGCCAACAGCAGCAGCTAGGACACATACATTTGCTAAATACTGACTACGCCTCATTCTGTGGTGTCTTTCTTGAACACTGCTTTATATCTCAGCACCGTGGTAGGTCCATGGGGATGACAATATGTGGAAGGCCCAGGACTCTGGGTCAATGTGACAAAACCATCTTTGAAAATCAACATGCTAAATGGCTGATTTGCTGAATGAAGGGGTGGCCTGCCCCTCCACACCTGTGGGCGTTTCTCGTTAGGTGGAACGAGAGACTTGAGAAAAGAAATGAGACACAGAGACAAAGTATAAAGAAAGAAAAAGTGGGCCCAGGGGACCGGCACTCAGCATACAGAGGACCCACGCCGGCACCAGTCTCTGAGTTCCCTTAGTATTTATTGATAATTATCTTTACCATCTTAAAGAAAAGGAACTGGCAGGATAATAGGATCATTATAGGGAGAAAGTCAGCAGTAAGACATATGAATAAAGTTCTCTGTGACATGAATAAGATTACGGAAAAGTGCTGTGCCTTGATATGCATATGTAAACATCTCCATAAACCTTTTTAGTGCATAAAGAGCAGCATTGCGCTAGCAAGTCCCGCCTTTCGCCCTAAGGCGGTTTTCTCCTTTCTCAATAAACAGAGCATACAATCGGGTTTTATACCAAGATGTTCCATTGCCCAGGGACGGGCAGGAGACAGATGCTTTTCTCTATCTCAACTGCCAACAACTGCCAAGAGGCCTTCTTTCCTCTTGTACTAGTCCTCCTCAGCACAGACCCTTCATGGGTGTCAGGCTGGGGGACGATCAGGTCTTTCCCTTCCCACGAGGCCGTATTTCAGACTATCACATGGGGAGAAACCTTGGACAATACCTAGCTTTCCTAGGCAGAGGTCCCTGCGACCTTTGGCAGTGTGCGTGTCCCTGGGTACTTGAGATTAAGAGAATGGTGATGACTTTTAACCAGCAAGCTGCCTTCAGGCACTTGTTTAACAAGGCACATCCTGCACAGCCCAAAATCCGTTAAACCTTGAGTCACCACAGCACATGTCTCTTGCAAGGACAAGGTTGGGGGTAGGGTCACAGATTAACAGCATCTCAAATGCAGAACAAAATGGAGTCTCTTATGTCTACTTCTTTCTATATAGACACAGTAACAGTCTGATCTTTCCTTTCCCCACAGCTGAATTTATTACATTTACCAATTTACTTTAAAAAGACTTTTAAAAAAGTATTTAGAAAATTTATAGCAATCTGTAGAGCGGCTAGTCTTTTTGTTGTTGTTTTTTAAGAAACAGGATCTTGCTCAGTCACGCAGGCTGGAGTGCAGTGGCACAATCATAGCTCACTGCAGCCTCAAATTCCTGGGCTCCAGTGATCCTCCCTCTTCAGCCTCCCCAGTAGCTGGGACTACAGATGCATGCCATCTCACTCAGCTAACTTTTCTATTTTTGTAGAGACAGGGTCTTACTATGCTGCCCAGGCTAGTCTCGAACTCCTGGCTTCAAGCAACCCTCCTGCCTTGGCCTCCCAAAGTGTTTGAAGTACTGGGATTACAGGTGTGAGCCACTGCATCTGGCCCGGTTTTTTTTAAAGGAAGTTTCAATGTGCTGACTCTGTTGGCTCTTTACGGGCATCAAGCACTAGCCCCAAGCCCAGGGGCTGCTTAGGCTTAAGCTGGGGTCAGAATGATGGCTGTGAAGGCCCCACCAGCCAGGAAGTGCTATGGTCCTGAAGCCTCAGTGAGGCCACCTTCCTTCTATGCATCCTGGGCCCACTGTGAGGAAGCTATTTGGGAAGACTGGGAGGTCCCGAGGGAAGCCTGGAGCCTGAGAGGCTGCCTAGGTCCTGAGAGCTCCATGCCACCTCCCTGTTTTTGAAACCCAGCAAAATGGCTGAGCCCATAGTGGGAGACTCAGGCTGGAAGGAGCACAGAGAGGTTCCTCCCTCACCATAGGGTTGTCTCCGCCTTCAGGAAGGGGCTCGGACTGCATGGACAAATGTTACCCATTGAGGACATGAGGTTTTCAGCAACAACGATACCAGGATGGACATGAGTGCCCAGAAAATAGACCCTTGAAAGGAGGAGGTGAAGAGGACTGGCAGCCCATCCTGCCCAGTGGCTCAATCAGAGGGGCCTCAGACCCGTGGTCTTGCTCCTTGTGATTATATCTGTTAGCCATAGCTGCAGAACAACCCACTCCCAATTTTAGTGACCCAAGGCAGTATTTATTATTTTCCATGAGTCTACAAGTCAGCTGGGTATTTCTTCTAGTCTTGGCTGGACTCATTCTTCTAAGATTTGGATAGGCAGCTCTACTGATCTTGGCTGGGTCTCTCATATTTTTGGTGTCTGTGAGTGTAGAATGGTCTTGGTTGGAACAGCTAGCCTCTCCTCCATGTGGTCCTCCACGCTCCCTGCAGGCGAGCCCAGAATGTTCACATGGTGTCTGCAGAGTTCCACTTATATAAATGGAAACACATAAGGCCTCTTGAGATATGCGCTCTGAACTTCCCGCCTTCATCTCTACCACTTTCACTCTGGCCAAAGCAAGTTTCAAGGCCAGTCCAGATTTTAGGAGCAGGTAAATAGACTCCATATCATGATGGGAGAAACTGCAAAGGAGAGGTGGAGAATTGCAACCATATTTGCAACCAGTCAACCACAAAATTTATTGTAAGAGCCAGAGAAGATAGTCTTGGGATCTGAGGCAAGGAAAGGAGGTGGAGGAGGATCAGGGGTCAGGAAATCATGTGTCTCCACCAGAAACGCTGGTGGAAAATGCTCATGAAATGATATTAATGGAAAAGAGTAAGTTATGCTATATATTACTAAGATTATCACACTGGGAAGATCAAAGCATTTACCAATAGAAAAAAAAAAACAGAAAAACACACCAATATTATCACTTATTTGTGGTTAAGACATGAGTGGATGGATGAATTATAATTAAATGTATTTCTTTGTATAGCTAGTGCTTATATAGCAATTACTAGGTGTGGCACTTACATCCGCTAACTCATTTGATCCTTACAATAATCCTAAAAGTTAGACACTATTACTCTTGTCACTTCTACAAATGAGGGACCAAAGCACAGAAAGGCTAAGTAACCTGTTGCAGGTCCCACAGCCAGTAAGTAAGTGATAGATCCAGGCTTTGAATTCAAATAATCTGGCTCTCTTCAGATTTCATGATCTTAATTACCACACCACATTGCATATAGTAATAATTTGAAAACAGAAGGAGAAAAAAGTAATCTCATGGTCATAACTTAGTAACCCTTCTCATTCATTTGTGTGTCCTTTGCTTTCCGTACAAACATGTTTACCTGGTTTTATTTTTTATTAATTATATCTCATTTTTTCATTTTTCAATTTAAGTCTGAAGCGTTTTTCTTCTTGTTGCTACGCAGTGGTCGCGTTCTGTCCCCATAAACATTTCCATCATCATGAATTATCATTAATTTTTTATTTTATTATCTATTTATTTATTGAGACAAGGTTTCACTTTGTCACCCAGGCTGGAGTGCAGTGGCTTAATCATGGCTCACCACAGCCTCGACCTCCCAGGCTCAGGTGATCCTTCCACCTCAGCCTCCTGAGTAGCTAGGACCACAGGTGTGCACCTATGCCCGGCAAATTTTTGTATTTTTGGTAGAGATGGTGTTTCATCATGTTGTGCAGGCTGTTCTTGAACCCCAGGGCTTAAGTGATCCGCCAGTCTCAGCCTCCTGAAGTGCTAGGATTACCAGTGTGAGCCACTGCGCCTGGTCAAATTATCATTACTAATGAACAAGTTCTCTGTTATAGGATATTCAGATTGTTTCCAAGCATTTTTTTTTTTCTGCAATTAAAAACAAAACTATGGGCCAGGCATGGTGGCTC
This sequence comes from Mandrillus leucophaeus, assembly GCF_000951045.1. Taxonomy (NCBI): domain Eukaryota; kingdom Metazoa; phylum Chordata; class Mammalia; order Primates; family Cercopithecidae; genus Mandrillus; species Mandrillus leucophaeus. The sequence goes on along the minus strand of NW_012098932.1, from coordinate 716,406 downwards.
ATGCCTGTAATCCCAGTACTTTGGGAGGCTGAAGCAGGAGGACAACTTGAGGCCAGGAGTTCGTGACTAGGCTAGGCAACATAACGAGACTCCTATCTCTCTTAATAAAAAAAAAAAAAACCTATAAAGAATAGTTTAATGCATGCAGCTTTTTCTTTCTTGTGGATGATTTTTCCCATAAATAGGACTGGTTTGTCAAAAGATGCAAATGTAGTTTTGGGACACATTGCCTGGCATGTGCCATCTGGAAGGAGACAGCCAGGGGGCCCAAGGGCACACATCCATGTGCAGACCCTCCTACCAGAGTCATTAAACACAGGCCTCCAGACCCGAGGCTCTTAGGTGGGCTCCACTTAGGATCAGCCACCTTCTCTTCATCTTCTACCAATCAATTAGATTCCCTTTGATGGGACTGAAATAACCTGGGCTGGTCATGTTTGCCATGAAAAGCCACTCCTAGGCCTCTAAGGAAAAGGATAAGATCTAATTCTTGCTTTGATTTTTTTTTTTAATGTGTTTGAAAATGCATCTTAATTGTGTTTTCCTCTCTCTCCCCCCAACCTGGCTCTGACCTTGCCACCTTCCTGTCCTTGTCCCTCTTGTCTACTCATTGCTCCTCCCAGGACATCATGTGAGACTCTGCAAACCATGCAAGCTTGAGCCAGAGCCCCGCCCTTGGGTGGTGCCTGGGGCACTCCCACAGGTGTAGCACTCCCAAAGCAAGACTCCAGACAGCGGAGACCCTCACACCTGGCACCTGAGGTACCCAGCAGCCTCCTGTCTCCCCTTTCAGCCTTCACAACAGTGAGCTACAATGTTGGAGGGCTTCATCTTGGGCTGCAAGGACCCTGGGAAAGTTCAAGAACTCCATGTCCTTGTCTCAATTGTGCCATCAACTTTCAGAGCTATCATGAGCCAACCTCAGCCACAGGGCCTCAGTCGCCACCATGCGGGTCTGTCCAGTGCAAACAGCCGAGCATTCCACCATGACTGGTCACAGCTACACATCCAGAGACCATCAATCCTGCTAGGGTGCAGGGTAGCAAGCACCCAAGGGTGACTGACTAAGACTGCAGAGTCTCCTCCATCTTCGGGTCCATTCAGCTTCCTGGCATTTAACCACCAGCATCCCCCCCCAAGAAATCCCTTTGGACCCCCCAAGAAATCCCTTCCTAGCCTCCCAACATGAGTCTGCTGGAAAGAACACTCAAACAAACAAGTAATAAATAAATAAATCAACTCAATGCAGACACATCCTTGTTTGACAAGGTCAGTGATAGAGCCTGAGGCACAACTTTCTGCTAGAACAAACCTGTCCCTAAAGCCTTCCCTGCAGGCCACTCTTGGCCACAACACAATGTAACTATGTGAGGAGCAGCGACAGAGTCCCTGGGTCCGGCACATCAGGGCTCGAAGCCCTGCCCTGCTAAGGGTGTTTTGTGTGAGCTGAGCATGTTGGGTCTTTTCTAGAAAACTGAGATTACAGGACCTACTTAGAGGGCAAATAGCCAGGTGTGAAGTGCCCACAAAGGGCCTGGCACACCGAGGGACTTGGTTCAGGGAAATCCTTGCCTCTCCTTCCCCATCCTGGGGGAGGGTGTTTATGCCCACGGTGAACACAGCCCTGCAGGGCTGAGGCTCAGAGAGCACAGATGGCTCAGGTCTGAGCAGCTTATCTCTCAACAAAGCTCCCTTCTAATCCGATTCTCACAGCAAGGTTGGAAGCCCCATCGCTGCACCCTCCACAGCCGCATAGGAGAACACCAGGCCCCCTCTGGGCTGATGGGCAGAGGTTCCCTGGCCCAGGGCTCTGGGGACAGTGGTACCCAGGGCAAGTCAGAGTCTGTCTTGTCACAGGCCAGACTTTTCACATCCCTTCCGTATGTTCCACTCTCAGGCTCACTCATTCACTCACTGGTTCCCAGGCTCTGCAGTGCTGTGTTCACCACGGGCATAAACACCCCTTCAGGTGGAGCAGGGGAGGCGGGGACTTCCCTGAACCCAGCCCCTCTGTGCTCCAGGCCCTTTGCTGCACTTCACACCTGCCTACTTGCCCTCTGAGCAGGTCCTCTAATCTTCATGTTCATCTATCCCGGGGTAGTAATTGTCAGGCCCTGAGCTGGGTTCTGAGGCTCGGAGATGAACAAATATGGTCCCTGATGTCTGAGAGGCAATCATTGTTCCACAAAGTTGTGGGCACCCAGGTAAGAACAGAGGGCTGGGACTGTAGGAGAAGGAGTGGAAGATGAGAGGGAATGCAAAGACTGCTCAAACTTAGCAGAGGCCAGCCAGAGAAGGGGCGCAGGGTGTGTGCGTGTGTGTGTGTGTGTGTGTGTGTGGTGTGCAGAGGGGTGTGGAGGACGTGGGAGGTGTAGGGGGGTTTGTGTGGTGTATGTGGTGAATGGTGTGTGTGTATGGTGTGCAATGTGTGTGCGTGATGTGTATGTGAGGGTATAGGATGTGTATATGTGATGTGTGTGTGATGTGTGCTGTGTGTGTGACAGTATGGACTTTGTGGTGTGTGTGCAATATGTATGTCTCTAGCGTGTGTGTAGTTTATACAGTGTGTGTGATGTGTGTTGTGGATGTGTGGTAGATGGTGGATGTGTGGTTTGCAGTATGTATGGTATGTGTGCATGTGGCATGTGTGATGTGTGGTGTGTGGTGTATGTGTGTAATGTGTTGTGTATTGTGTTGTGTGTGGTGTGTGTGATATGTGGTGCATGGTTGTATGTGTGGTGTGTGTTTGTGATGTGTATGATGTGTGGTGTGTGTGATGCATTTGTATGGTGTGTGGTTTGTGTGTGGGTTATTTGTGTGTGTGTGGACGGTGTGTGGTGTTTGTGTGATGCGTGTGTGGGTTGGGGCATGTGGTTTGTGTGTGTGTGTGGTGTATGTGTGCTGTATGGTGGATGTGTGGTTTGTGGATATTGTTTGTGGTATGTATGGTGTGTGTGTGGCATGTGTGATGTGTGGTGTGTGTGGTGTATGTGTGTAATGTGTGTGGTGTGTTGTGTGCGTTGTGTGTGATGCAGTGTGTGAATGTGGTGTGTGGTTGTGTGTGTGATGCATTTGTGTGGTGTGTTTGTGTCTGTGGTGTCTGTGTGATTGTGTGTGTGTGTGTGTTGGAGTGTGTGGTGAGGGGTGTGTGTGTGTGGTGTGTGTGTATGTGTGTGTTGGGGTGAAGTAAGGATGTAGCAAGGGCCAGGCAGGAAGCATGAGTGTTGAAGAAGTCAGCAACTGGACAGCAGCATCAGGCAAAAGGGAAGCAGAGGGTTCAGCCGGGACCTAGGGAAGGGCCTGATAAGTTCTCAATGTTTGGGGTTTATCTTGAGAGCAATGAAAAACCAGAGATTCAGTAAGCAGGAGAGAATGCCATGAGAGAGGGCCATTAAGAGACAGAAGGAAGGGAGTTGAGGCAGGAGTGGCAAGTATGGCACCAAGGGCCAAGGTTGGGGTGTTCAGAACAGCAGTGGAGAGGCTTTGGAGACGTGTTAGCTGCGGGGCTAACACGTCCACACTGGGAACTCCGTGCTGTGTCAGACCCTCACCAGGAACTCCTTTGGCAAGGTGGATCACCTAGCAGCAATGCAAGAGCTGGCCATTTCTGTGTCCTTCTCTCCCTTCTCTCTTCTCCACCCCAAGCCCAAAAAGTAAAGAAAAAACCCACAGACAAAAAAATTAAACATGTGTGCTAGAGAGTCAACCAAAAGGAAGACTCAAAGGCCGTGTGCCCCACTGATGAGCTGACCTCCTTCTGGGAACCATGGAGAGGAAGGGGAGCAAGAGTTCTAGAAGCCTCAGCCTCTGTGAGGGGTGCAGGTGAGGAAGACCAGATATTTAATACACACGAATAAAAGGAAGACACAGCCTGGCCTGTGGGAAAGAAGGAGCACCTTCTCTGAGGGCCAGGATTGCAGGGTCACGGCTGTGAGCCACTCACAGTGAAATTGTGCTGCAAAGAGGCTGGCCTTGGGCCGTATGAGCTGTATGAGCAGCGACTCCAAGACCCCAAGAGGCCCTCAAGGGACACCAGCCCCTCAAAACAGCCTAGGTCAAAGGTGAGAACATAAAAGGAGCAGAGGACCCTGCACCTGCTCCACCCCAGCCTGTCCTATCTGTCCTTCTGAGGAGGGACGGAAAGCCTGTGATGGGTTCCCAGGCCAACAGAGATGCTCATGCAGAGCTAGAGGGCCGTGGCTCCTTGGGAGCAGATGCTGCTTCCCTCAGAAATGCCAAAAACTTTCCTTCCCACTCTCACTGACCACCTTCAAAACTTGCAACATGCAGCCAGGCGCGGTGGCTCACGCCTGTAATCCCAGCACTTTGGGAGGCCGAGGTGGGCAGATCATGAGGTCAGGAGATAAAGACCATCCTGGCTAACACGGTGAAACCCTGTCTCTACTAAAAATACAAAAAATTAGCCGGGCGTGGTGGCGGGTGCCTGTAGTCCCAGCTACTCAGCGGGAGGCTGAGGCAAGAGAATGGCAGGAACCCGGGAGGCGGAGCTTGCAGTGAGCTGAGATCACACCACTGCACTCCCTTCTGGGCGACAAAGCAAGACCCCGGCTCAAAAAAAAAAAAAAACTTGCAACATACACTTTTAAACTTTCTCAGCAACTGCTTGAACCCGGGAGGCGGAGGTTGCAGTGAGCTGAGATCACACTGTTGCACTCCAGCCTGGGCAACAGAGCAAGACTCCTTCTCAAAATAAATAAATAAGTAACTTTCTCAGCAGTGGAAGAATTTCGCTCTCAAAGGGCGGTTGAGACTAAAGGTAAACTCTTGTGAATAACATTTTTTCCAGCTTGGAGAGAAAAC
>NW_012098932.1:709841-711535 GCF_000951045.1 Mandrillus leucophaeus | reverse complement strand
GCCTGTAGTCCCAGCTACTCAGCGGGAGGCTGAGGCAAGAGAATGGCAGGAACCCGGGAGGCGGAGCTTGCAGTGAGCTGAGATCACACCACTGCACTCCCTTCTGGGCGACAAAGCAAGACCCCGGCTCAAAAAAAAAAAAAAACTTGCAACATACACTTTTAAACTTTCTCAGCAACTGCTTGAACCCGGGAGGCGGAGGTTGCAGTGAGCTGAGATCACACTGTTGCACTCCAGCCTGGGCAACAGAGCAAGACTCCTTCTCAAAATAAATAAATAAGTAACTTTCTCAGCAGTGGAAGAATTTCGCTCTCAAAGGGCGGTTGAGACTAAAGGTAAACTCTTGTGAATAACATTTTTTCCAGCTTGGAGAGAAAACTCAAACATCTGGAAGTGGCTTTAAAATAATAAAACTGGAATTCTTATGTTGCCCTGGTTGACTCTTGAAGAATCTAGACCAGTTTGCAGGTTACAGTACCACCAATAGAGGAACTGTACAGTCTCCATGGCAACTAAAGGGGTCCATATTCCCTGAAAGGGTGGGACACCGCTGTAATTGATAGAGCATGAGCTTCAAAATCAGCTTTGGGCTCATATGATGATATGATGGCTCTGTCATACACCCACTTTGTGACATTGGGGAGGTCAGATAACCTCTCAGAGTTTCTCTCCATCTGTAAAATGAGGCTAAAACTGTCTATCGCACCTCCCAGCTCATCTCTGGGCAAATAGCCAATGGTAAACCACCTTCTGGAGCCCTGCAGGGGCCATACCCTGGCCAGTTAATGCTCACACAGTGACTCCCCTTACCGACTCTGCGGCATTTTCCCTGCTTTGGGAGCATAGGTGTGTCCAGGGCTCAAGTCTGGTCTCCCCAGCCATGGCTGGACCTTGCCCATTTCCTAGGAGCCTGGTAACATGTAGGTGGCTCTAGAAGCAATGAGCAGACTCATGCTATCAACAGCTCCATCTCAGGAAGAGGTCTTTGGCACTCATCTGCTCTTTAACCTCAGTTAAACTACACTGCCCCTCAGGACATGCAAAGTTCAACCAGAATGTGGGGGACGGTGTCAAATTATAAAATGTTCACTCTGAGAAGTCCCTTTCCACATTAAATGCAAGAATTTCAACTCAATGTTTAAATATGCTGTGAATGTAAACATTTATATATGTGCCATAGTCTCCACCACTCCCTATTGCCTTTCACACAGCCATTTCACACATTTCCATTTCCTGCCTGGTTCAGCAGGGATTTTCAGTGTATACCCCTGGTCGCTCCACTCTGCCAATTTATGGATGGATGGATAAGGAGCATGACAAAGGTCACGACCAGGAACCAACGCTTATGACATTGTCAGATGTCTCTTCATTCATTCATTCATTCATTCATTCATTCATTCAATGTTCCTCTATTTGGCCGGGCACAGTGGCTCCCCCTTTAATCCCAGCACTTTGGGAGGCTGAGGTGGGCGGATCATCTGAGGTCAGGAGTTCAAGAGCAGCCTGGCCAACATGGCGAAACCCCATCTCTACTAAAAATACAAAAAAATTAGCCACGCGTGGTGGCGCACAGTTACTCGGGAGGGAGAGGTATGAGAATCACTTGAACTTGGGAGGTGGAGGTTGCAGTGAGCAGAGATCATGCCACTGCACTCCTGCCTGGGTGCAGAGCCAGACCTCGTCTCAAAAAAAAA
>NW_012098932.1:661460-709522 GCF_000951045.1 Mandrillus leucophaeus | reverse complement strand
GTGTTGCCCAGGCTGGTCTTAAACTCCTGGGCTCAAGTGATCTGCCCACCTCGGCCTTCTAAAGTGTTGGGATTACAGGCGTGAGCCACTGAGTCAGGCCTACTAAAGTCTTTTAAAGGCTCTGTTGAGGTTCCAAATAAGGAGCAGTTCTGCTTGGAGGCAGAGGTATGCTGGGAAAAAGAACCTTCTGGAAAGAGAGAGATCCTTCGATGTGTTCCTCTACTCAGGCTCAGCCATGTGGCAGGCTGAGAAAGCACAGGAGACTACTGTAGGATGGAAACAGGCAAAGTCAGGGTTAGAGGAGGCTCTGCCCACCCATATGAATGCCCATACAAGCCAGGAGTCACAGTCAGTGGGCAAAATGGTTACTGGAGCCACTAACCTATTAGATGGGTGTAAGGAAACAGGTGGCACCACAGAGTCCCTCAGTTAAAGAGATAGGCAAGGTCTCAGACAGATAAGAAAGGGACCCCATCTTCATGTCAGAGGAAACTGAGGCAGCCACTCTACACCTGGCCTGGGTACAGCAAGGGGGCAAGGGAAGTCACATGTCACAGTAGATGGGTATCCAGCCTCCCCAGGCACACTGAGCCCACAGCTGAGCTAGTAACATCAGAGCACACTGCTGTGGGGCGGGACTCCCAATTTCCAGCCAGGGGAGGACATCCTGGCCCAGACCTGCAGAGGAGAGTCTTCAGGACCTCACCTGGACTGGGACAGTACCTGACGGAATTGTATCCAGAGACAGTATGTCCAGTACACAGTTGACACATCCAGGCCTACTCAGAAACCCTGACCCTATTCCGTCAAGCTCAGTACCAAACTCTGCCTTGGGCCAGGACTTTCTTATCATGAGCAATCACTTTGTTGAAACTTTGGACAGAGCAGCTCAGGATGCCAACACACCAGGACAGAGGTCAGTCTGTCAAATGGTCTCACCGTCACTGTCTCAGACTGCTGAGGCAGAAGCAGGGCACTAGAGACCTACTGCGACTGTCTACCCGACTTGCTCCCTCCTCATATTGTCAGGAAATGAGCCTGAATCGCAGGCACCTGCTGCTCACCACATCCTCAGTACCAGATGGAGCCTGGAAGGCACCTGGCCCAACTGCTGTCAGTGCAGGTATGCACGTGTGTCTATGTGTGGAGATAAGACGTGCGTGGATTCACACATTGTTGGATATGTGTGTATGTGTGTACAAATGGCACTATGACTCGTGTGTATGTTTGTGGGCAGCTGTGTGAATTCGTGTCTATGCACAAGGGCAAGGGACTTTGGGTTGGCACACTCAGGTAGATCAGATAAAGGCAAAGACATGGATGTACACGTGAGCCTGAGTTGGCATATTGGCAGACTTAGAACACACGCATGCCCAGGCTAACAGCTGACATGAGCATTCTTGCTTACCAATAGCTGGAGCAGCTGCCATAAATCCACCAGAGGAAGAGCTGTCAGAAGCTGACTTTAAGATGACACTACCACTTTAAGATGTGGTACTGCACTGCAGGTACCATGGCAGGGAGGTCCCAGGAGACAGGGAGCTCACCACTCTTCAGGGGTGATGGGCATTTGCAAGACTGGGTGACTGGTGTCCCTGAGGCTGCCCAGGCTCTGTAGGTGACAGCCAAGTCCCATGTCTCATGACAGGTGAGTCCTACTGAGCCTTGACAAACCAAGACCCTCCACACTGCAAGGTCAAGATCAGGGTCCATGGTGAGAATCACCATAAAGAGCTGCTGTTTTCCCAGGTCCTTAGGTGATTTGAGGACAGGGTTGTACCTAGGGTGACTGCCAAATACCAGGTTACCCTAGGCTTTGCTGGTTTTAGCATTGAAAGTCCTGCATCCCTGGAAACCCTCAGTCCCAGGCGAACTTGGGCAGCTGGTCACATTAGCAGATCTAAACCCAGTACAGCTGAAAGAAGCAGCAGGAGCTGGAGTGGGGGGTGTGGAGGGTCTTTCTCAGAAAAGAATAGAAGTCAGATGTAATGGTGCTGCCTGTATTCCCAGCTGCTCAGGAAGCTGAGGCAGGAGAGTCTTTTGATCCTAGGAGTTCAGGGCCAGCCTGAACCCCATCTCTAAGAAGAAAGAAGAAGAAAATACAAAGCAAAATACAAAACTGGGACTCTGGAAGGAATGTGTGATGTGTAAGTGAGAGGCCCAGAAGCTGAAGCTTCAGTAGCTTCAAGATCATCTACTACTGCCATGAAAAGGGTTTGAACTGGGCAGGCACAGTGGCTCATGCCTGTAATCCCAGCACTTTGGGAGGCCCAGGTGAGTGGATCACCTGAGGTCAGGAGTTTAAGACCAGCCTGGCCAACATGGTGAAACCCCGTCTCTACTATTAAAAAAAAAGAAAAAATATTTACTGGGCATGGTGGCGTGCACCTGTAATGCCAACTACTTGAGAGGCTGAGGCAGGAGAATCACTTGAACCCAGGAGACAGAGGCTGCAGTGAGCCAAGATCGTGCCATTGCACTCCAGCCTGGGTGACCGAGTGAGACTCCGACTCAAAAAAAAAAAAAGAGTTTGAACTTTGTTTGGAGCCAACCCAAACTGTATGTGAATCCAAGCTCTGCACCTCAGAGAGGGAAAGTCACTTGCTTGGACTCACACAGCCAATGGGGACATCTCCTTCCCCTGTAAAGCAGACAAAATCACATTGGGAGAGTGGTGCGGGTCAAATAAGATAATATGGGATAATATGCGTAGGCGCATATGGCGTGTAGGCTGCTCCTTCCCCTTCCCTCTCCAGTGCATGGCTGTTGACTGAGGGAATGGAGGAGAGAGAAATCAACAGCCCTAGATTGGTGAGGAGCAGGGCTAACAGGACCCAGGGAAAGCTGGCTCTTCTCAGCACACCAAGACATCTTGGCTCTGCCTCTGGCTCCTGGGAAATCCACAGCAAGCCTAAGTCTCCACATCCCTATATTGGACTTGCAGAATACTTGCCTTAGCTTTGTCCCAGCACTTTGTGAAGCAGATTCAGAAATGTCTGTGCAATTTAAAGTGTGTCTTTTCAGCAAAAGAGCCAAACCCGAGGAGACTCAACAAGGGTTTTGGCCAATTAGGCCTGAGAACTGCTGCACATTCTAAGACCATTGATTCATCTTCCTTCTTCTCTGCAAATCCCTGACCCTTGCTCACAGTAGATCAGGTAGGGCTAGACCAAGGGATGGGGGGTACTCTGTTCCCTCAAAGGCCCCTGGCAGGGAGAGGGGGGAATGCTGAGACCTCAGCTGTGGAGACCTCTCCCAGGATCCCAGGAGCATACAGAAGAGGGGTCTCCTCTATCTGAGAACACATCCACCCACGGGCATCCTGGGAAGTGACCTGGCTTGGGCTTGAAGTGACCACCCTGCACCCCCCCATAAATGGCCCAACCAAGAGAAGGAGGACAGGCTGCATTTCCAAGCACCCTCCAGTGTCAGAGCAGGAGAATGAGGGTCTAGCCCAGGGAGTTTTACCAGCAGCCAAAAAGCTTCCTGGGCTTACCTGTGTCTTCAAGTTATCAGCATCCAGGACCCCAATAGCAGTGCCTTGCTTTGTGTAAATATCCTCCAGGAAAGAGATCTCACGCCTCTCAGGCAGTTCAGATCTACTTTGGCCAGCTCTGTGCAAGTCTGTCCTAAGATGGGGCTTGACTCTGCCTTCAGGCCCTTCACTCTTCCTTGGAAGGTTTGAAGAGTGGGTCAGCTGCCCCTTCATGGTCCCAGACTGGGCACTGACTGGGGATGGGGAGCAGAACTGCCTCTCACCCTGGTGGAGACTCGAGGGTCCTCCCTGCTGCCCACCACACAGATCAGACCCTTTGGGAGAGGTGGTCCAGCCTCGGGAACACAGCAGGAATGGGTTGAGATCACAGAGAGGGGGTCCTGATAACCCCTCACCATCTGCTGCCCACTCATCACCCTTTCTCTTTGCTTTGGTCTCACGCCGCTCATGGAACCTGCTTAGACTGCTAAGGCAAGGCCCTCCCGGCCGCTCCACTAACTTTTCTTCTGGAATGCTTAGCTCAGAGAGGATGGCTAAGCCCCTGAAAGTCACAGAGGAAGTTCATGAGAAACGAAAACTCCCATGAAGCCCAAGCCCCACCAGGACTTAGGGACCCTGGGAAAGCCCAATTTTCCAGCGCCCTCCTCAGGACAACTTGGGGGAAAGACACTCCACTCCTCCACGGTGTCCTGTCCTGCACCGGGGACCCCGCCAAGGGGGCGTGGTGGGCGGGGAGTCCTCTTGTCACGCCCTCCTGCCCCCGCCCGCGTTTGGGAGCCTGTCTCTCCGCTCTGCACCGCTAATTGGTCTTGTCAGGTGGCCGGCAGGAGCAGATCCGAGCCGTGTCATCCTCTTAGCGCCCTCACACCACCCGCCGCTCCCACCCCACGCCCCCTCCCGCCGCGGCTGCAGTCGCCGCTACCCCCATTGTGTTCTCTGCCCTCCCCGCGGGCCCAGGGCATGCTCCGTGCCCCTGCGCCGGGCCTCGGCGGCGGCAGGAGACACTCCGCGCCGGCGGAGACATGAGGCGTGGCCGGTGGGCCGCCCTGGCCCTGGGGCTGCTGCGCCTCTGCCTGGGTGAGTGGCCGCTGGGCCCCGCTGGCCGCGTGGATGGCGAGGGAGGTGGGCACTGGCGTCACCCAGGTGGCCACAGGGACATGGTCCTGGACCACTTCCAGAGTGGAACTCGGGCTGGTGGACGGGAGCGGAGAAATCCTTCCATCTTCCTGGCCCATTCGGTAGTGGGGAGTGGGGTAGCCAGTAGTGGGGAGCTCCGGGGCGCTTCTCCAGAGCCGGCATCCTAGAGCCCCAGGGTTTGGCGTCCGGACCCCCGCTGCTCTCCGCTTGCTGGGAAGCAGAGCTGTAGGCTTAGTGGCAGCTCCAATACTGCGTGGGGCAGGGGATAGTGCTCCGTGTCGCGGCGTGACCTTGGCTAGGGCACTGCCCCTCTCTGAGCGCGGGTGCAATCTGCCCATTGATGAAGGAGGGGTTGGATATAGAGCCCACATGCTAGTGTCCCTGACAAGCCCGAGCCCACCGGAGGTGGAGTGGGGGTCAGGGGTATCCTCTGGGCGGCGCCCCAGGGGGGTCCCTCGGTGCACTTGGGTTGGGGAGGCGGGGCGCCCTCCTGCCCGGTAGCGGGACCTGACGCGGGACCGAGCTGGTGTGAAGCTCCCTCCTGGTGTCTGGGTGTCCGTTGTCTGGGTATCCGTCTGTTCTGTGTTCTTTTCCCAGCTCAGGCCAATTTCGCCCCGCACTTCTTCGACAACGGGGTCGGCAGCACCAACGGAAACATGGCTCTGTTCAGCCTCCCAGAGGACACCCCTGTAGGTGAGTAGCCCTGGCGCCGGCTCCCGATAGGTCTCTCTGAGGGGCGACTCGCATTCCCCTGGACGCAGGGACCAAGCCCGTGATTCACCCAAGCCTGTATATGTGCCCAGCGCCAAGTTGCTGCGCAAGGCCGGGGGCTCCTGGTTTTTCTCCGAATTCCCCTAGGCAATAGCGGGAAAGAAGGTCATTGCTGCCATGGCGACTTAAGCCTGGCCAGTCCTGGAGACCAGGGCTCCCGCCCACAGACAGGGTCGCCCTGCGAGGCAGGCCGCTGTAGGAAGTAGGTGATAAGGTGCTGCCCCTTTTGGCTGTGTGAACTTGAACAAATGTATTTACCTCCCTGAGCCCCAGGTCTCTAGGCTTTAAAACGGCCGAAGAACATCCAACTTGCTGAGATCTGCAGTGAGAGGGGAGGAGAAAGGGGAGATTTCACACTCCCTCTCCCTCACTTTGTGGGCATTGGGAACCCCGGGAAAATGGAGAGCAGAGCAAAGCAGACATCTGGCTCAGAAATCCCTGCAGAACCAGGTCCAGGCATCGGGAACAGGGCTGCACTGTGGGTCACCCCTCCTGCCTTAATGGCTGCTTAATGGTCTCTTAAAGGCCTTCATTCCCCTTCCCTATACCCAGGAGTCCCTCAACCTTGGATCCTGAGAGCCGAGTTATTACCAGGCAGGGCAGAACACAGGCACTACAGTTAGGCACAACAGACCTGCACCTGCTCTGTAACCCGTGTTATAGATTACAATCTGGAAAGTGGCTGATCATCACATCCAACTGCTGTGAAGAATAAACATACAAAGAGGCAAGCAGCCAGCAGGGGTGAGGCCAGCGATGAGCACCCAGTTCAGGGCAGTACCTTTGGCACTGAGTTGAATTGTCACTTTATAAACAGCTGAATCGTTGGTCCTGAGCAGCTGCCACTTTTAGGAAAAAGTTGGGTCTCAGATTCTGTGTCTCTCCACTGTGTTTCCTTCCAGGCTCTCATGTATACACCCTGAACGGGACAGACCCAGAGGGAGACCCCATCTCCTACCACATCAGCTTTGACCCCAGCGCTAGAAGCGTCTTTTCTGTTGACCCCACTTTTGGAAACATCACCCTGGTTGAAGAGCTGGACAGAGAGGTATGGGGAGGTGTGGGGAGTGCTGCAGGGCCGCTGCCTGTAGATAGACCTCGGTGGGCTGAAGTTCCCCTAGAGCACTTTGGTTAGAACCTCTCCGTAGAGTAGGGAATGAGGGGGGACACCCCAGCCACATCCAGTCTGTGAGATCTCTGGGCCTCTTCCCATCAGCAGAGTGGGCTTTACTTTCACACTCCTCGTTCACACAGAGCGAAGAGTGGGCTCCTTTAATGAGCACCTGCCAGCCCTGCTAATCTTTTAAGCATGTTCCGTTAAAAATAAATCTGTTTGCACTTTGAGGTTTCTGAAAGAAACCTCACAAAGTGATTTTTCAAGCCTGTCCTGGGAGAGGTGCTATGCTGCACAGGAACTCAGAGCAGGTCAAGGCTGAAAAGGGTGGTTGGGAGTGAGTCTGAGTTCGGCAGGGCTCCTTCGCTCTACACATTCGTGAACTTGCAGGCGACAGGGCATGGCCTTTTTCAGACCGTACAGCAGCCTGGTGTGTGGCTAACTGGACCTCAGCTGTGGGGATGCTGCCAGTTCTGGTGACAGCCTCCATTAGCTGCAGGCCAGGGTAGAGAAAGGAAAGGGAGGTCTCAGGGACTGCTGTGGGGACACAGCAGTGGAGCCTGACTGTGCTGCCAGTACCCCACTCCCTGGCACCCGTGGGATCTGGCAACCTCCGATAGCCCACCCCACTGAGGCCTCACCATATCCTGGGGAGCACTGAGCCACCATGGATGTGAGCCTCTGCAGAGACCTGGAATGTGGAGAGGTGTGGAGAGAGAAGGGGAGAAAAGGGAAAAGAAAGAGGAAAAGTCTTTATGGGACCTTGAGCACACTAAGGTCGGCGTCTCGCCTCACTGTGGCAGGAGAGTATTTTCTGTTGGAGCCCCAACAGACCCTCTGGGTCTCTGAGTTTATAAGAACCCCGGACACAAAAGTCCCAAAATAAGGCCTCAAGCATGGGGGGAGGCAGCTTTCTACCCTACCAGGCATGCTGTTGCCACCACTCACCCTGCTCCAGGGATCCACTGGCACGCCCAGGCCTCCTCTGATGGGTGCGTGGGGCAGGCAGAGCTCCGCCCAGCCACGGGGGTCCTGTGGTGTGTCAGACCCCTGGACACTCACTCAGTCCCTGTGCTTCACAGAGGGAAGATGAGATTGAAGCCATCATCAGCATTTCTGACGGCCTGAATCTGGTGAGTGCATGCCCAAGGCAGTCCCTGGCAGCCTGCAGTATTCGGGCCTGAGAAGGGTGAGGCTAGCATGATTCCTCCCCAAGCCTTCATGGGGGCTTTTCTGCAAATTTAAGCCAGGGCCCCGCAAGACCTGCCCAAAGTGCCCGCAGGAGAGGGCTGCAGCAAGGCCAGAGAGGAAGGAAGGAAAAGAAGGAATGGAGAGATCAGGCTCTCCAAGCTGAGTTTCTAATGGGTCTAACCCATATTCCACAGCATCTCCTCAAACTTGCCCTCCCCATCTGCCTCCCTGACCCAGGTCTTGGCCTACTGCTCAGTCACCTGAGCTGAACACCCCACAGCAACCACTTTCTCTCAGCGATCATCAGTGCTCCCTGGATAACTCAACAAACCCCAGGGGCTCACTGGCCTCCAGGCTCCCCAACCCCAATTGCCTGAAGGTGTCACTACAGAACAGAGTCAGATCTGCCCACTCTGAGGCTCAGAAAGCACTAACAGCTGGCCTCTGCCACTGGCAGGATGAAAACCAAGCTTCGGTCTGGCGTTCTGGGACTCCCCGTTGGGCACCATCTGCCTCGCTGCCTTTTCCCTCACATCCACCCCACCCAGGCCACAATCTAGCCATAAATCTACTTCCATTCTCTCAGCTCACCATGCATTTCACTCCTCTTTGCCTTTGCACATGCAACCCCTTCTTCCCGGCACACCTTTGTACCTCTTTCCTTCTGGCAAACCTGTCTTCATGGATTAATTCTCACTCCTCTGAGAAGCCCACCTGCTGTCTGCCACCACAGCCCAGGAACTCTCAACCCCATTGGACACATTTCCGCAGGCCATGTGTGTGCGCTGGTGCAGTGCAGGGGCCCCGCCCTCTGTGCCTGGCATACTGCTGCTATCACCTTGAGGAGATCATAACGTATCTTTTTAATATGCTGATCTTTGCCCTGATATCCCAGCCACCATGACTACTGCAAAATAATACACCATTAGACTGTCTCCTGCCTCCAGGATGAAACACAATGTTTGGCACTAAGAGGCTGCTTAATGTTTATTGCATTAATGAATAAAAGAAGGAAGGGAGGGAGAGAGAGAAAGGAGGGATGGGCAGGGACGTGTACCTTGGAGTGTTAGAGGTCACTATCCATTCAGCCCTCAGAAGGTCTCGTTGCACTGGCTCTTGATCCCTCTGCCCCTTCTCAGGTGGCCGAAAAAGTCGTGATCCTGGTGACCGATGCCAATGACGAGGCGCCCAGGTTCATCCAGGAGCCTTATGTTGCCCTGGTTCCTGAGGTGAGTGAGTAGCTGCTAGAGGGGCCAATGGTCCCACCCAGGCCCATAACCTACCCCTGGGGCTGCTCTGTGGCCTGGCCATGGCTCACTGCCCTGTGGAGAACCTCTCTGTCACCACCTGCTCCCTCCCACATTCGCTTTTATTCCAAAGGCATGTTCATTTACTTTTTTCCATTATAGTCATAATACATGTTTAGTGTAGACTTGTGAAATATGTAGAAAAGTAAGAGAAATGAGAGTTTTCAAAGTCACCCTCACTTTCTCCAACTTGAGACATTGTTAAATTTTGGTGTATTTCCTTCTAGTCTTTTTGTCATTATAGAGCTTTGTTTTGTTTTGTTTTGTTTTGTTTTGTTTTTCTGTTTGTTTGGCATAGTTGTGATTATACTAAACATATGCTTTCTATAACCTATTTGCACTTAAGTTACAACATAAGCATTTTCCTCATTAATTGTAAAGTTTGGGCAGCTATTGTTTTAATAGCTTCCATCAAGTGAACGGTCTATCATTTACAGAATCATTCCCTGATGTTTGGATATTTAAGGTGCTCTAAATTTTGCGGTCATGGACACATCAACTTCTGAGCATCAATTTTGTTTTTCATTAATTAGGATTCTTTCCTTAAGATACAGTTCAGAATTTGAAATTACTGCATCAAAAGCACACATGCCCACAGGGTGTTGCCAGACTGCTTTTCCAGAAGGCACCTGTTTGCTCCTTCCCTGCGATGGGAGGGTTTTTCTCCCCTGCCCCTTGACAACACTGAATTCTCAAAGTTTAAAATGTTTGCTAATTCAAGCCGGGCGCGGTGGCTCACACCTGTAGTCCCAGCACTTTGGGAGGCCGAGATGGACAGATACTCTGAGGTCAGAAGTTTGAGATGAGCCTGACCAACATGGTAAAACCCTGTCTCTACTAAAAATACAAAATTAGCCTGGCATGGTGGCGGGCACCTCTTCCCAGCTACTCAGAAGGCTGAGGCAGGAGAATTGCTTGAACCCAGGAGGGAGAGGTTGCAGTGAGCTGAGATCACACCACTGCACTCAAACCTGGGTAACAAGAGCAAAGCTCCGTCTCAAAAAAAAAAAGAAAGAAAAAAGTTTGCTAATTCAATAGGAGAAAGATATCTCATTCTTGCTCTAAAATGCAGGTATATGGTCCCTGGTGATCCCAAATATGTCTGTGGTTATGAACCATCTCCTCCTTTTTGAATTGCTGTTTCATAGGTAGACCCTTTATCTGTTTGGGGTCTTGGTGTTTTCTTCTCCCTCTCTCCTTGAGCGCATCTCCCAGCCCCTCACCAAGTCTTTTTGCTCAAATTTCCCTTCCCTCTTTCCTGCACCTCCTCTGAGCCCCAGCCCCCATTGGGTGCTCACACACTTAAAAAAAATTTTTTTTTTATTATTATACTTTAAGTTCTAGGGTACATGTGCACAACGTGCAGGTTTGTTACCTATGTGTACATGTGCCATGTTGGTGTGCTGCACCCATTAACTCATCGTTTACATTAGGTATATCTCCTAATGCTATCCCTCCCCCCTCCCCCCACCCCATGACAGGCCCCGGTGTGTGATGTTTCCCTTCCTGTGTCCAAGTGTTCTCATTGTTTACTTCCCACCTATGCGTGAGAACATGCGGTGTTTGGTTTTCTGTCCTTGCAATAGTTTGCTGAGAATGATGGTTTCCAGCTTCATCCATGCCCCTACAAAGGACGTGAACTCATCCTTTTTTATGGCTGCATAGTATTCCATGGTGTATATGTGCCACATTTTCTTTATCCAGTCTATCATTAATGGGCATTTGGGTTGGTTCCAAGTCTTTGCTATTGTGAATAGTGCTGCAATAAACATACGTGGCTCACACACTTTATCCTCAATTGTTCACCTCTTTTTTGGTGCTTCACTCCCCTGACCCCACTGCTGCATGCCTCTATGCCTCTGTCCCCCTGAGAATGCTGTCACTGTCTCTGACCCTCCCCTGTGGCTGTGACCCCCTTAGGACATACCTGCTGGGAGCAGCATCTTTAAGGTCCATGCGGTGGACAGGGACACAGGCTCTGGAGGGAGTGTCACCTACCTCCTGCAGGTAAGGCGGGACACACAGGACCTAACCTGGGGCTGGGCCAGAGGGGACTCCTGGGTGGCCCCTACCTCCATCACCCAGGCGCTTAGGTCGGTGCCTCTACGATTCCCGAGGAGCACACGAAGGGGTGGGATGGGCTGTAGGGGATGTGAGAGGGACAGAAGCCTTCTTCCCCTGATGGGTCCATCGTGGCTTTCTCTAAGTCAGTCTGTGCCCTCCTTCTTCCCACATCCCCAGGACCCTCAGCCCTCCACATCCCCAGCCCTTTTCCCAGGGACTGCCACATGGGTGGAGAACCCCTTGTAGGCCCAGAATGGTCAATAGAAAAAAAGAGCAGAAGAGACAACACTCAAAAGAGGCAGAGCTCTGATGCCCCTAACAACACAGGCCCAGAAGTCCCCTGGACTGCACGGGTGCTGGAGAGACCCCACCCCTCACCACTCACGTGACCTTCAGCGCATTATCTAACTTTCCCAGCTCAGTTTCCTCATGTTTCACATGGGAGAGATAAACACACTCCTTGTTGCATTGTTGTGAAGACTACATATGTGTAAAGCCCCCACTAATAGCACCTGGCACAAGCGCCCGACACTACGCAGCCAGAAGGGCCCCCAGGGACCCCACCAGAGGCTGGTGCTCCCTGCCAGCCTCCTTCAGGCTGCACACCCTCTCCCCCGATGCCAGGCTGCCTGGGACTGCCCCACAGTCACTTGCTTGGTGTAGGGTTTGAAGGCCCCAACGTTTCTCTCCTTCACGGTGACTTTTAATCCCTGGCTCCCTCCAGGTTAGATCACTCTGCAGACGTTGCCACCTGCTGGACCCTCCAGGCCAGAGCTTAGCCCAAAGCTTAGCCAAAGAAAATTTGTTTTCCAGCTGAGCAGGAAGAAAAGCAAAGGCCCAAAAGGGAACGTTGTGTTTTTGACTGAGGGTGTGGGAGGGAAAGCCCCAAGTCCTATGAAGGAGAACCTGGGACCAGCAAAGCTGAGCACTCTGAAGCAGGAACCTCAGCCCTGAGGCCCTGTGACAAGGGGCTGTGAGGACTCCCTTCAGAAAGCAGAGCGGGCATTCCTGGGGCTGGCCTGAGCTCTTGCTGAGGTCCAGCTGGCCCCTAATTCTTATAGAACCTGCACTCCCCATTTGCTGTGGACCGTCACAGCGGTGTGCTGCGCCTCCAGGCTGGGGCCACTCTGGACTACGAGAGGTCCCGGACGCACTATGTCACCGTGGTCGCCAAGGTAACACAGTAGGACAGGGGAGCATCCAGTCTCTCCTCAGCCCTTGGGTTGGAACGGAGTTAGGCTCTGCAGGGGAGTGGGGGCAGTCTGGAAAGCAGGAGACATGCTGGGCGTGGGAAAATAGGGAGCAGCTGCTTGGAATCTTTCCTGCCTGGACATATTCTCCAGGGAGGCTGGGATCTGTGGGCTGCGGGACGGCATATGCCTCCTCAAAACTAACAGGCCAGGATCCCCTAAGTAAGACCAGGTGGGATGTCCAAGAGAATGGTGTCCCCCTCACATCCTCAACAACATGGCCTTCAGGCACCTCCATCTTGCTGACCAGGCTTGCTCACCCACCTCCTCCTCTCTGTGTGCCCAGTCACCCCTTCTGAGCCTCAGTTTCCTCATCTGCCCAGCCGTGAAGCTCAACTAAGTTCCTCATATTTCTGAAGTCGTGGTGTGGGAAACATTGGAAACCAGCAGATGCCCACCAAAGCTTCTTCTCCTGCAAAGAGTGCAAAACCCCACCTGTCCCTCTAGGCCCAGCACTTTCTTTTGCAAGCAGGCCCTTGCTGGTCACAGCCTGGCTTACAGACCATCCCACTGCAGCCTGTACCCGCAGGCCCAAGTCAGCCTCGCCTGCCCATAGCTGCACGGGCTGGGCTGGGCTGGGTGCACATCTCTGTTATGATGCTCAGTGCAGGGCCCAAGTCTTGCTGTTGTGGGTCCCTGACACTCAGCACAGGCCAAGCACAGAGTAGATCCTCAGGAGGTGCTTGAGGCTTGGTTCCTGGCTGGGAGGGGGAATTTAGCTGTGAATGCCCCCTCTCCTGCCACTCACCTGATATGATTTCTCTGGAGAGAGAACTAACCCCATTTGCAAAGGAATGGTGGCACTTTTACATTCCCAACACTCCCGTGAGAGGAGAAGTATCTCTGGGTGACACAGAAGCAAACAGCAACTTGGAGAGGACAGCTGGCCTCGCAGCCATAAGGGGGTAGGAGCCAGGTTCTCATAGTTTCCGTCCAATTCCACATCCCAACTTGCCTTCACTCTCCGTCTGTGGCCCCCGATTCTTCCACAGGATGGCGGTGGGAGGCTTCATGGGGCTGATGTGGTGTTCTCAGCCACCACCACGGTCACGGTCAATGTGGAGGACGTTCAGGACACGGCCCCTGTCTTCGTGGGCACACCCTACTATGGCTATGTGTACGAGGACACCCTTCCGGTGGGTGGCTGTGCCCCTCCGCCAGCGTCCCCTCCAGATGCCTCCTGCCCTGACCCTTGTGATTTTAGGGACCCCCTGCTGGAGATGGCTGGGCTGGCCTCGGTCACCCTCCTCACACAGAGGCCAGCTCTGGACTCACCCAGCCTCAGGCCATGAACTGGACCTTTTGCTCCCAACTAGACCATGAGCTCCCCGTGGGCAGAGATCAGGCTGGAGCCTGGCCTCACTAAGCCACAGCTTAAGATCTCTGTGCAATTGAATTGCATTCTCAATTTGCATTTGTCTGATTATACTTTACTTTTCTTTTGGAAACGGAGACTCACTCTGTCACTAGGCTGGAGTGCAGTGGCACAATCTGGGCTCACTGCAACCTCTACCTCCTGGGTTCAAGCAATTCTCTTGCCTCAGCCTCCTGAGTAGTTGGGACTACAGGCGCACACTGCCATGCCCAGCTAATTTTTTGTATTTTTAGTAGAGATGGGGTTTCGCCATGTTGGCCAGGTTCGTCTGGAACTCCTGACCTCTGGTGATCCACCCGCCTTGGCCTCCGAAAGTGCTGGGATTACACACATGAGCCACTGCGCCAGGCCTAGTATTGACTTTATAAAGCAAAAGGAAACACTTTTTGAGGACCCAGTGGTGGAGACAAGCTCAGAGTGAGGGGGAAAGATGCTGGACTGCCCTGGGTGGGGGCTGCAGGGTGGGCCAGGGTGGGTCCAGGCCATCCCACTGAGGAGCTAAAGGGAGAAGGAGGTGCTGAGGGACAGGGCTCAGGGCAGGCTCCAAGGGAGGAGGCAGCACCTGGGCTGGGTTAAGAAGTAGCCTGGAGTTGACCAGAGAGAAGGGCCTGTGTAGGGGGCTTAAGAGGGGACAGCAGGCAGAAGTCAAGCAGGCCTTATACAGTTGGGGCAGCCCTACCCTAAATCCTTCCAGCAGTACCAAAGGCCCACAAGATAAAATCTTAATTCTGGGACCTTGCATTTGCGATCTGGCCTCTCTCCCATCTGTGTTTCCCCTCTCCCCTCATGCACGTCAGGGGTGGGATGAAAGCAAAAGATGGAGAGGGCAGTGAGAGTAAGGCTAGAGAGTAGAGAGCAGTAGAGGCAAGGGCTGAGTGTGGTGTGTGGGCCAGAAGTTGGTGCAGGAGGCCTGAGAATCCCTGGGCAGCCCAGGTACTGACCCTTACTGGCAAGGAAGAAGCAGGGGCTCAGGTTATCCCTCCAGCCCTGGAGGCCAGTGGGCGCTTAGAGCCCCTGCAGAGGAGAGGAGGGCCATGCTCCACGGCCACACAGAGGCCTGACTCTTTCCTGGGTGGGGATAGCACCTCCTTTTCATCACGGGGACATTGTTTGGGGAGGGGAGGGTCCCCATGTTGCCCATCAGGCAGCGGCTGCTCCTATTTCCCCGAGGGCTCGGAGGTACTGAAGGTAGTCGCCATGGATGGAGACCGGGGCAAACCCAATCGAATTCTCTACAGCCTTGCGAATGGTGAGTCTGAGCAGCTTTGGGGGCTGCAACTTTGACTCTCTAGGTGACCTGAACAAGGTTCCCCAACCTCTCTAGATCCCAGCTCCCTCGCCTATAGGACCAGGAGTACAAGATATATGGAGAGGAAAGGCTGTGCCCAAGACAAGCAAGTGTCTGTGTTGTGTGCTTCGGCCCCTGCCTGTCATGATATCCAACAGCCAGGAGAGCATGGGCCAGGGGCGCTGAGAGCAACATGGAGGTGCTCACCCATGCTCCTCTCCCCCTGGATATTTGTTCCTTGATGGGAATGCATGGCAATATTTCTCACACTTTTTAAGTGGCTATGTATTTTCCTCATTCTTTTTAAATGTTATCCCACAGCATATAGATGAATTAAATGAATCAAATGCAGTGGTGATGTGGCATCTCCCTAGTGCTAGCCCTATATATGGACAAGAAAAATGAAGTTCAGAGAAGCTAAGTAGGCATCCCAAGTTTCCATCATTCTATTTGAACCTGAGCCTGCTAGCTCCACAGTCTGTGCTCTTCCCACAGCTGGGCAGCAACTAAGCCAGATGAGCTGTCCCTGGGCTAGGCCAGGGCATTGCACCTGGTGCCTGGTCCCAGATGTGGGCATGTCTATATGCCCCAGCCTTTCTCTAGGACATGCCTGTGCATACTCACCTTCCAGCAGCTCACATGTGGGCAAACCTGCCAGCCTCCTTTCCCCAGCCTCACAGGACCTCAGCTGCCTTCCCTCCCATCACCACTGCAAACCTTTACCCAGTCCCTTAGCACCCACCCCCTCTCCTGCCCGTCCCACTCCACACCCTCCCTCTCCTCTCTTTATTCCCTCCCTCCTATCCCTTCTTTCCCCACTCCCCTTCCATGACCCTGTCTCACTGTATGTCCTCCTGATTCCTTTCTCTTTTCTTCACATGCACACACACACACAAACACACACATGCACACATGCACACAGGCACACATATTATGCATAAGAGAAGGGATGCAGTATGGAACCTGGGAGCTGGACAGAATTGAGTTCAAGTCCCAGATCTGCACTAACTGTGTAGCCTTAGACAAGTTACTAAGCCCCTCTGAAACTGTTTCCATGTTGACAAGACACAGATGACAGGATTTCATTCTATGAAGACTTCGCTAGGCAATGCAGGAGGAGCCTGCGGCATGACTCCCCTGCGCCTCCCTGTGGTCATGTGCAGAACTTCAGGGTGCATCTCTCTGTGACAGGGAGCGATGGAGCCTTTGAAATTAACGAGACATCTGGAGCCATCTCCATCACTCAGAGCCCGGCCCAGCTGCAGAGAGAGGTGTATGAGCTGCATGTACAGGTACCCTCCCTCTAGCTTTGTCTTCCCTGCCCACCTTTGACCCCGGAAGGCTATAAAGGTGATGAGACCCAGGCCCTCTTTCCTGGCGCCCATAGTCTGGGGAGGGGGCTAGATGTTGTTCTAAAAAGCACCTGCGCCAGACATGAACTCACAAACAGGGAGTCACAGAAAGGCAGGAGAAGGTGCAACTGAAGCAGCAATGCCTGAGCGTGGGTGGGATCCTGCAGGTGCATGCTGCCAGAGATTGGCATTGGGTGAGTCAGGGTGGAGTGAAAGCATTCCAAGCCAGGAAAGTGCAGCAAGCCCAGGCTGGAGGGGAGAGCACTGATATATTGGGGGAACAACAAGGAGTCAGGTGAAGCCAGAGCAGAGAGGATGGGCAGCCTGGAGAAGAAGGAAAGGTGGACTCCCAGGCCGGGGTCAGAGGCATAAAGGTCCTGAATGGGAGGTGTGGATCTGTCGCTAGAGCTGGGCATGTGACCTGTGAAGTCACACAGGGACTATACTTAGGAGGATCCCACACTAAGCTTAATGCTCGCCGTTTGCTGTCTTGGAATTCTTAATAATTTCACCAAGGGACCCTATATTTTTATTTTTCACTGGGCTTGCAAATTATGTAGCTTGTCCTACTCAAGAGCAATAAGGAGCCATTGGAAGGTTTTCAGCAGGATTACAGTCACTTGGAAAGTTCACTTGGCTACTCACCAGACCAGTGGGGTTCCCACATTTGGAGAGTTGGGCCAACCAAGATTTTCAGGATCCACTCCTGGGCATAGGAATTCAGTGTGTTTGGGGCAAACCCAGAAATCTGCATATTATGAGCACCCAGGTAATTCTGGCACCAGTCCCAGCCAGAATTTGAGGACTCTGGTCTCAACTTGGGTTCAGAGGGAACTGGATGAGAGGTAGAGCCATTGGCCAAGGTAACAGAGGAAGAGAGCCTGTGAGGCTGAGGGGAGGTGGGATGGAAGAAAGGGACAAATTGAAAAGTATGCATGAGGCAGATTGCACAGAAAGAGGAAACTGGCGGATCTTGAGGGAAAGGGATGGGAGAGGGATAGATGAAGCCCAGGTGGTCCCGTGCCATCAGGAGTACAGGACAGCACACAAGTGAAGTAAGTGAGGAAGGACGCATTTGAATGCTTGAGGGACATGCAAGTTCAAACATCGAAACTTGGGCACACAGGTTTGGAATTGTGGGAGAGAATGTCAACCTACAGGTAGCTGTGGAAGGCATGGGAGGGAATAAAAGCACCCAGAGGAAGAAGAAGAGAGAGAACAATCGACCAAGCACAGCTGTGGAAGCTGTGTGAAGAGACTGAGAGTGAGGAGGAGGAGAGGGGCAGGTAAAGGAAACTCAGGAGGGATCAGAGAGGTTGAGGAGATGATGTAGAGAGCAGAGTCATATTGCTGCGAGAATAGAGCACTTGAGAAGGAGAAAAAGTAGCAGTGCCAGATGCAGTGTGGAAGTCAGAGTGAAGTATCTGAATGAGGGGTGGGGTGAGAAACAAGAGGGATAGCAGTGAAAGTGTGAAGGAGTGGAGTACAGGGATGGTTATTTTAGGATACATAAGACCAGAGCATGCTTACAGAACAAGGGAAAGGAGGTCTTGAAGAGGTTTGTAGGATATCTGCCACGTGGTTCACAAGGTGCCTATGGGCTGTTGGCCCTAGCTTTGTAGGCTGTATTAGTTATCAGTTGTGTAACTACCCCAAACTTAGCGGCTTAAAACAATACACATTCATGTCTCATAGTTTCTGTGGTTCAAGACTCCAGGCTTAGCTTGGCTGGGTCCTTGGTCTCCAGGACCCTCACATGGTTGCAATCAGATTGTCAGCCAGGACTGGGGTCTCATCTGCAGGCTTGACTGGGAAAGGATTGATTTCCATGCCCACCCAATTATTGGCAAAACTCAGTTCCCTGTGGGCTGTTGGACTAAGAGCTTCAGCTCCTTGCTGGCTGTTGGCTAGAGGTCACCATTAGTCTCTGTCAACCACAGCTGCCTGCTTCATCAAAACCGGCAAGAGAGAGAGTTCACAAGACAGAAATTGCAATCTCTTATCATCTAATCATGAAGTGATAGCTTGCCATCTTTGCCATATGTTATCAGTTAGATCTAAGTTGCTAAGCCAGGACACACTGAAACAGAGGGGATTATACATTCTACAAGGGAGGTAGGACCTGGACCATCTGAAGGGTCCACCTGCCACACAGGCCATAGCCACTTGTGCCCGTCCCAGGTGACCGAGATGAGCCCTGTGGGGAGCCCAGCTGCCCAGGCCACTGTCCCAGTCACCATCAGGATTGTGGACCTCAACAACCACCCGCCAACATTCTATGGAGAGAGTGGACCCCAAAACAGGTTTGAGCTGTCCATGAATGAGCACCCCCCCCAGGGAGAGATCCTGCGGGGCCTCAAGATCACCGTCAATGACTCCGACCAGGTGTGTGGTCCTGCCCCCGACTCTGCTTTCCCACAAACGGTATGGAGCCAGGGTCCCAAAGCTGAGTGGATCTGCATCAAACTGCCCTGCGTATGTAGCAGGGGCCAGGTGGGCCACAAAATGAATGAAACAGGAAGTTGTAACCAAGGGGGAGAGGAGGGAGAGTAACCAATCAAAGACTATCTGCTTAGCCTAAAGGCACTCACAGTCCATTCAGAAGGAAAAGTCAGATGCAGAAACTCTCTTAATAATATCTCCCAAGGTTAAGGGCGCGTGAAGACTTCTATATAGTATGAATATAAATTTCTATCATCATTCATCTTCCTTGTTTCCACTCTCCAAATTCTCTAGGGAGCCAATGCCAAATTCAACTTGCAGCTGGTGGGGCCCAGGGGCATCTTCCGAGTGGTTCCACAGACGGTCCTGAATGAAGCCCAAGTCACGATCATTGTGGAGAACTCAGCTGCCATTGACTTTGAAAAGTCTAAAGTATTAACCTTCAAGGTAGGTGGTGCCCTGAATTCACTGCCCTGAATGGGAGGGTCCCAGGAATTCATACCAGCATCTTGGTTCATTCCTGAGGGGGTCTCTTGTTACTCTCTGCCCTTCCTGGCCCTACTCTTTTCTTCTCCAACCCTCTGCCCCTCCTGCAGATTGCTCACAGCCTCAGCCTCACTGAGCTTCCTGGTTTCCACACCACAACCAGCCCCAGGAATGCAGGTGGTGGTGTGGGATCAAAGGATAACTACCAGTATAATTTGCCGTGTTAATAGATTGAATGAACTATTTTATTATCACGATAGATGTTTTATCTTATGCCTTGACATTTGTCATCTCTTCTGATAACAATCTTAGCTGAAAAGGAAAAAAATACTTCTGTGATATCATTTGTATTTACGTAAAATCATAAATGTATTATGAAATGCATATTATATATGAACATTACTTTCCTATTATATTGTATATTATATATGAACATATATAATATGTTAATAGGAAAAGTAAATACTTCACTGACACTATTAAAATTATCTTATTTATAATTATACACATATATGCACACTCTCCTATAGCCTGCATCATGCTTAAAAGTGAAATACTATTATAAAAGCAATCCATGAAATTAGGAAAAAAACACGGATGCCTGCTAACACCACCATTATTTAGCACAATTCCTGAAATAACATTGTTCCTGGATAAGGAAAGGAAATAAGAAGTTCAAACTTTAGAAAGGAGGAGACAAGACAGTCATTATTTGCAGGTGACGATTGCTTGCTTAGAGAATCTGAGAGAAAAGCCAAAAAAAAAAAAAAAAAACAACTCTTGGAAACTCAGCCACATGGCTGATTACAAAGTTAATGCACAAAATCCAGTAGTTTTCCTACATACAAAAAATAATAAGAAAATATGGGATAAAAATTATCTTTTACAATAACAACCAACACATAAAATTTATAGGAATTACCACAAGAAATATGCATCATGCAATGATGAAAAATGCTAAACTTTACAAAGAGGCATAAAGAAAGAGATGTAAAGGCACACCTTGTTTAAAAAGTTCAAATTCTGCTTAGGTTAATAAAGAATTTGGTTGGGCATGGTGGCTCACGCCTGTAATCTCAGCACTTTGGGAGGCTGAGGGGGGCAGATCACTTGAGCCCAAGAGTTCGAGATCAGCCTGGGCAACAAGGCAAAACCCCATCTTTACAAAAACTGCAAAAATTAGCCAGGCATTGTGGCGCATGCCTGTAGTTTCAGCTACTCAGAAGGCTGAGATGGGAGGATGGCTTGAGCCTGGGAGACAGAGGTTGCATGAGCTGAGATAGCACAACTGCACTCCAGCCTAGGCAATAGAGCCAGGACTCGTTTTCTTTGTTTTGTTTTTGAGACAAGAGTCTCACTCTTTCTCCCAGGTTGGAGTGCAGTGGCACGATACTGGCTCACTGCAACCTCCGCCTCCCAGGTTCAAGTGATTCTCGTGCCTCAGCCTCCTGAGTCACTGGGATTACAGGCACACACCATCATGCCGGCTAATTTTTTGTATTTTTAGTAGAGATGGGGTTTCACCATGTTAGCCAGGCTGGTCTCGAACTCCCGACCTCAGGTGATCCACCTGCCTCAGCTTCCCAGAGTGTTAGGATTACAGGCGTGAGCCACCGTGCATGACCCGTTTTTTGGTTTGTTTGTTTTTATTTATTTATTTTTAAAAAGAATTTAATGTCCCCAATTAACTCTTCCCTGGAATTTCATTTGGACAGGTGGCAACAAGGCTTGACAAAATGAAACTGGTTTTTATATGGGGCAATAAACTTATGAGAATAGTTAAGACAACTGGAACTGGAAAGGATATGCAACTCAGTGGAACAAAATAAACTGACCCCAATACAGATGGGAATGATAAGAAAGCTGGCATTACAAGCCAATTGATGGAGTAGGGAGTGATGCCAGGCCTTAGAGGTGACCCTTGCATGAGTAGCTAGTCGGCAGCTGCGAGGAAGATTGGGAGACATGGCAGATGGATGCCATATCAGTCCTGGGGAGATGAGGTGGGAAGGCCCTCCACAGGGTGAGTGCCCACCCAGACAAGTCCTCATTTTCCTCCCTTCCCAGCTCCTGGCTGTTGAAGTGAACACCCCGGAGAAGTTCAGTTCCACAGCGGATGTTGTGATCCAGCTCCTGGACACCAATGACAATGTCCCCAAGTTCGACTCCCTCTACTACGTTGCCAGGATTCCTGAGAATGCCCCAGGGGGCTCCAGCGTGGTGGCTGTCACAGTGGGTTGGGAACTGGCCCAGGGACTGGGTGGGATAGGAGGCCTTGTGAAGCCAGACAAATCTGGAAGGTCATTCCAGTTTGAGTGGCAGAGCCCACACTCATTAGCTGTCCTTGGACAAGCTACTTGCCCTCTCTTAGCCTCAGTTTCTTCATCCATACAATGGGTATTACAACACCTCACAGAATGCAATGAGGATATACATGTAAACAATAATTACAGGGCATGGGACCCATCCCCTCTTCCTCATTTATAAAGGAGGGATGAATGTTTTCCAGATCTAAATCTCTTGGCTGTTTCAATACTTAAAGCTTCTTGGAGGAAAACTAGGACTCCCGGGCAGGTCTCTCCATCAGTTTTTCCCCAGTTAGGCAAACCTCAAATCCCCTTGCTTTGTGGTTGAAAGCAACCCTCAGGGCATGGGAGCTGCCAACATACCCTGACAAAGAGGCGAGTGCCACCTGGGGCTGTTTCTCTTCCAGGCTGTGGATCCAGACACAGGACCCTGGGGTGAAGTGAAATATTCCATCTACGGGACTGGGGCAGACCTGTAAGTAGATCCAGAATCCAGGACAGGGACCTGGGCAAGGGGGTTGAAGGCTGAGGGTGGAGGAGGTCTGTGGCAGAGGCAGGAGGGGCCTGGGAGGGACAGGAGCCTGGGTGAAGAGGAGTGGAGAGAGGCAGTGGAAAGCTGAGGCAGAGGGTGAGGAAGGTCAGGGCCCAGAGCCTCAGGAGCCAGGCAAACAGGGCTGGCTGGGGAAGGAGCAGGCCATAGGAAGAAAGAAAGACTATAAATGGAGTTGTTAAGCTGGATAGTGACAGATAGGTGAGTGCACGGGTGGATCTACCTCACTTAGACTGCAAGGATAGGAGGGAGCAGGTGGGACACTTTGGAGGAGCTGCATGACACCTC
Source organism: Mandrillus leucophaeus (assembly GCF_000951045.1). NCBI lineage: Eukaryota > Metazoa > Chordata > Mammalia > Primates > Cercopithecidae > Mandrillus > Mandrillus leucophaeus. The sequence continues at coordinate 687,105 of NW_012098932.1, read as the reverse complement.
ACTGCTGCTTCGGGAGGCAGCTCATTGTTGCAGGCATGTGCGTATATGCACATATGTGTGTATGCATGCACACCCATGCCTATGTGCTCTGCCTGGCAGCTTCCTGATCCACCCATCCACTGGGCTTATCTACACCCAGCCCTGGGCTAGCCTGGATGCTGAGGCCACTGCCAGGTACAACTTCTATGTGAAGGCAGAGGACATGGAGGGCAAGTACAGCGTAGCTGAGGTGTTTATCACACTGCTGGATGTCAATGACCACCCCCCTCAGTTTGGAAAGAGCGTTCAGAAGAAGACGATGGTGCTAGGGACCCCAGTGAAAATTGAGGTGAGTTTCGGAGGCAGCTGAGCTCCCCTAAAAGCCTGGGTCCAGCAGCTGCAAGAGATACTGGGGCATAAGAATTTCATTGAAGATAAAATTTATTGGCTTCCCACCATGGACAAGGGACTTTAAGACATTTTATGTATCCCCATCCCCACCTCAACACGGAATTTAACTCTGAGAAGGAAGACGTTGCTACTCAATAAATGAAAAAAACAGGCCAGGTGGATTAAGTGTTTGGCTTGCCTTCACATAGCTGGTCTGCCTGCTTTCGAAAGAGTGGTTTTCTCACTGCACTTTGTCATCTTGCCAATGTGGCAAAAAGGATGAACTCTGAAACCCAGCAGACTTGACTTTGAATCCTGACTCCCTTTCTTATACCTCTGTATCCATGGACAAGCCACTTTGCATCTAAGCTTTATTTCTGCATCCGTAATCTGGATTCACCAATATTTGCTTCCTAGTCTTGTTCTGAGAATGGAACTGGGTATCACATGTGTAAGGCCTACGTAGACCCTGGCTTATAGGAGGGCACGCATTCTATTCCTTTCCCAACTCAATCCTCTCAAAATAGGATCAGGACCATTTCCCATCAACCCAGCAAGCCCCATACGACATGCTGATTTAGCCAGTGTACACAAGGATGGTCCCTAAAGCCCAGCTCTGTCTGTCTCTCCCTGTGCACAGGCCATAGATGAGGATGCAGAGGAACCTAACAACCTGGTGGATTATTCCATCACCCATGCAGAGCCGGCCAATGTGTTTGACATCAATGCCCACACGGGGGAGATCTGGCTCAAGAATTCCATCCGCTCCCTGGATGCCCTGCACAACATCACACCTGGAAGGGACTGTATATGGTCCCTAGAGGTGCAGGCCAAGGACCGGGGCTCCCCATCCTTCAGCACCACAGCCTTACTCAAGATTGACATCACAGATGCTGAGGTGAGTACAAAGCCATGGTCAGGAAAAAGGGGTCTGAGGGCCAGCTCCGACCTCTCTGCAACGTGGGCAGACAGAGAAGGACCATCTCCAGGCTTCCTTCAAAAGACACTCAGTGTTATCAAAGGCAGCCTGTGCCATCAAACACAGGCTTTGGAAGGGGGCTGAGCTTCTAGTTTAATACTTATTAATGGTGTGACTTTGGGCTTTGCTAAGCCTCTGTTACCTTTCCTGTGAAACGGAGGTAACGATGGCTTCTTCACATGGGTGTTGAAAAGCAGAGTGAAATCATTATGCGTAGCTCTCAGCTCAGTGTCTGGCAGAAAAGTAGCCACTTAAGAGGTTTCTGATACATCTGGGCAAATGGGCCCCCCAGCCTTTGCCACAATCAAAGGCAGGTGATCTCCTACTATCTCAAGAACAGAGTCCAGCTAAAGCAGGAGTTCTGAATCCAAAAGAGGTTGTTCGCATTGCATTCCATCTGAGCTTATTGTACTAGAGAGTGGTCTGCACTATGCTGTGTCTGCGTGCATTTTTCTGGAGAGCTGCATGCATCATGCTCTCTCTGGGTGCATTTTCCTGGACAAAAGCCCATAGTGCCTATCAGATTCTCAAAGGGACTCCTGACTCCAGAAAGTTTAAAAACCATTAGGCTTAAGGAAGCACAAGCCTACTCTGTACTCCAAGGACCAGGTGGGAACTGCTGAGTGCAGGGGCTGGCTCTCTCTTTCAGACCCTTTCCCGGAGCCCCATGGCTGCCTTCCTGATACAGACCAAGGACAACCCCATGAAGGCCGTGGGTGTACTGGCCGGCACCATGGCCACCGTCGTGGCCATCACTGTCCTCATCTCTACCGCCACCTTCTGGCGCAACAAGAAGTCTAACAAGGTCCTGCCAGTGCGGCGGGTGGTCCGCAAGCGGCCCAGCCCTGCGCCCCGCACCATCCGCATCGAGTGGCTCAAGTCCAAGAGCGCCAAAGCCGCTACCAAGTTCATGCTCAAAGAGAAACCTCCCAATGAGAACTGCAACAACAACAGCCCAGAAAGCTCCCTGCCCCCGAGAGCTCCAGCTCTCCCTCCACCACCCAGCGTGGCGCCCAGCACTGGTGCAGCCCACTGGACCGTGCCTACTGTCTCTGGCTCTCTCACCCCCCAGCCGACCCAACCCCCACCAAAACCCAAAACTATGGGAAGCCCCATCCAGTCAACTCTGATCTCTGAGCTCAAGCAAAAGTTTGAGAAGAAGAGTGTGCACAACAAAGCTTACTTCTAGTGCATGCCCTATGGTCCCCACTCTTGCCTCCACCCCTGACCCACACCACCCTGCTGCTCAGACAATGCTGCCCTTCCTCTCCTCCTTAAGGTCACCCCTGTTTTTTACAATGGTGTAATCCCCACTGTCCTCATCTCTACCTCCACCTTCTGGCACAACAAGAAGTTGCGCTCTGACAGGGCTCTGGTCAGGGCCTTGGGCAAGACATTGGGCTATAGGATGCAATTGGCAAATACTTCCCCATTACTCAAATCTTTGGCACTGCTACAATGCCCCCCATTCTTCAGGGCTGGGAATTGATGAGAAGACAGCCCTATATGTCTTCTACTCACCAACCCCAGACCTCACAGTCCCTCAGGTCCTACTGGGAGCTCATCATCCTTAGTCAAGCAGCAGGGCCCTGGCCATGTGGAGCAACGAGATCCCTGGAATCTGGATCCTGATGCCTGCAGCTGACAGCAGAGCAGGAAAAAGAGGCTTAGCATTGTTTCAGGCTGGAGGTCAGCGAACCTCGTGAGCTGTAGGAAAGCAAATGTAGGTAAGGGGAGGGCAAATGTGTGCGGAAAACACACTGACTGCGGGACTGTGCTGGGATGCATTTGGAAAGATAGAACATTCTGTCTGGGCAGAGACTGTGGACCCTGGTATGCCCACGTGGGACAAGGGACACAGAGGTGGAAGACGGGCCTTGCCAAGAGTGAGAGCAGATGTCTCCAGCAAGAACTGCCATGAACCCAAAATTGTCAAAGCTGGAGCTATCGAGGTAGCCCTAAAGGCATCTAGAAGAGCATCAGGGCCCCTCTCTGAGGAGCTTCCCCACCGGCCATCCTTGAAGAGACAATTCAGGGCAGTCGATGAATATCAGGGCTGAGATGCGGGGAGACTTCCATTTTTATCCAGCTCTTCTGTTCACATCACGTGACCTCGGGAAAGCTGTTTAAAGTCACTGATCATCTTCTTCCTCATCTGTAAATGAAGAGAGTAAGCCCTGTCTGCCTCACTTGCAGGTCTAGGGTGAGGATTGAAGAAAATGGTGGTGATGAGGGCTTTAACCAAAGCGGCATGAATGCAAAAAGTATTTTTCTGCAGCCCAGTTCTCTGGGTGCAGCTCTTCCAGGAAGTATTAGGAGCCTCACAGCTACTCTGCCAAGCGCCCCAGCAGGCACTGTGCTGGACTTAGGGGCTACCACTGGATGATGGCATTGCCGTGACTCACACACCTCTCCTTCCATTCTTCCCTCACCCCATCCCCACTGTGGTCCTGGCCAGCTACTGTCAGAGAGAACCAGAGCTCCAAGTCTCCAGTTTGCCAAGATGAAGAAAATGAGTTCCCAATAACGGAATGCTTTGCCTGAGGCCACACAACAGGCTGGTAGCAAGGATCTGGTCTAGCCAGGGCAGACCTCATCAGCTTGTGACAACCTTCCCCAGGAGAGAAGTCATACCAGGCCTCTGGGATTAATACAAAGAGGTTGTGCCCTGCTTTAAGGAACCTGCTATCAGGAAATCTAGATGTGTGCACAGAGAGAGAAAAGTAGATCAGTCTGCATTTGGCTCCACTCACTAACAACCCCTCTAGAATATATTGATGATATTATTTAAAGAGATTGTATGCACATGTGGCTTTTCTGATTTCTGAGTCTGTGTTTGGAGGTGTTACTGAGATGTGCCAGTGTGCAGAATCCTTGCTGGAGTTTCTATAGTCCCTGGCTTGAACGGTATTAAGCAAGAGGTGGACTCTAGCAATCCAGGAGCCCAGACTGAGCAAACAGGTACTTTCCAGCCCGTGTTTCAGGAGAGGGCTGTGCTGGATCATGCTTGACCTCCACAGGGAATACAGCATCCTTAAAGCTTGCATGCAATCAACCTCTTTCATAAATGGAAAATAAAGTCTGTTACCCAAAGGCCATGCTGATCCCCTGCTCCCTGCTTTCATTTGTGTTTGCTGACCTGTGGAGACCAGTCTTACTGACACACAGCCAAGCTCAACTTGCTTCCTGGCTCCTTCAGCAGGTGGATCCATTCTTTCACCCCTAGACCTGACTCTAAAGAAGGCTGAAAAGTTTTGTCCAAATTGCCATGCATTTATCTTGAACAGGACATTTGTGGGCCTTGTCTCCTGGACTTTTCTCCCAAACAGGACAAGCCCAGGCAGGGCTGCATGGAGAGGTACGGAACCTGGAGCTAGAATTAATTGCCCACTCTCCCACCCTACCAGTGCAGCCCAGCAAGGGCAGGAATTGGGAGGCCTAGGGTGGGCGTGAAAGCTTGGGAAGCACTGTCGTCTCTCAGACAGGGGTCATAAAGACCTCTGGACTGGAAGCTCAGGCTTGCAAGTGGATCCAGGACCGAGAGCGTTCTCTTGGACAACCCCAGGAACTTGAACCAAGACAGAGCCAATCTTGCAAGCTGGCCACGGATGGGGAAATGCCCAGTAGCCAGCATGAGCCACACTGGGAAAGAGGAGGAGGGTGCAGCCAAACCTAAGGCACCGGCAAGTGTGGTCAGCACTGGAGGAGACCCTGCCAGTGGGGTGAGGCCAGTCAAGTCCCTGTGTTACGAATGGTGGGCCACGGGGCTGCCTGCTCAGTCCCAGTAGGACAAGCAGAGTTCCAGGCTGGCACCATGATAGGCCTCCAGGGAAAGAGCGGGGAGGCAGGAAAGGCACACTGGGCAGGCTTGCCCATTCCTGGCCCTAAGAATGGAGCTGTAGCCTCATGGACAATAAACAGATGTGACTCCAAGGACTCTGTAGAGTCATTTTCCTCCTACGCCTGAGCTCAGATATTCCGATCACATGATATAACAAAGAGCTTTACAGTTTGACAGCCCTAGGTCTGAATTCTGGTTCTGCCATTAATTGTGACTTTGGGCAAGAGGTCAAGTCTCTCTGGGCCTCACTTTCCTCAATAACACAGGTGCAAAGTATGGTTGCAGAGAGGATGACAAGAGCTAATACATGTAAAGTGCCTAGCACCAGCTTTGTACCTACTTACACAAGCTCAGTAGACACTTGCTGTGACTGTGGCCCACATACTAGAACACTATGTCTTGAAAGAGAGGACCCCCTCCATGCATCCTCACCCCCTGGGATGTTTCCACCCACCTATAGGTCCAGAAGCTTTTACTTCATGCTAGGAGAAGGGAGGAGAGTGGGTCTGGAGGGAAGTGGAGAACAGGGCAGTTGCCACAGCATCTGTGGCTTGTGCAGCCGGCAGCCTGCACTGAGATTCCAAGGGGTTAGGAACAATGAGATGTCTGTAAGAACCTGTGGAACTCTGTCCTCAAGCAGCTCTCCCTCAGAATCCAGCTGGAGAAGTGTGTTCAGAGATGGGAAGGAACTACCATGCTCTGCTTCTCTAAGGATTTCGGCGATTCTATCTTTAGGAACTAAAGGCTTTGAGGGAATCCAAGGCCAGTCCACCTGCCAGGGGTGTTGGCATCTGTTGACAGGCAGTGGCACATCCTGACAGTCTTCAAGGGCCTTGGCCACCAAGGGGTGGAGAGGGAGAATGGAGAAGATGCCACATGAGGAATGAGGCAGGAGACTGGCATGTGCCACATGGAGGACCCCTTAGGAGACTCACAAACAACCTGGGGAGGGGTTCTCTGAAGGTCCTAGTTTCCAGAATGAAGCGGTCATGGCTTAAGCTACCATCATTTGATCAGTAAAGGAGAGTAACAACAGGCTGATGTTGTGGACATCGGTTTGATGTTATAAAATCGTGCACACGCACTTCTTTTAAGGCCTGAATGAGGTTTGGTTATTTATTCATTTCTCAATAATTTACTCAGCCATTCCTAGGGTGACACATTTGGAGTATATCATCTGTGCCAGGCTCTCTTCTAGGTGTTAGGTGTACGTCTCTAACAAGATAGAAGGAAAGAAGAAAAGAAAAAGAACAACATTCCTCTCTTAAATTGCCTGGGACTAGAGAGGCTTCATTTTAAAAGCAAGTAGCTCTGCTTACAAATGTTTCCTCAAAGGCATTTACCTTGAACTTGTATGGTCTAAGCTCTAAATAAATAAGCTTCTCAAGGGCATGACAACTACATCTGAAACTGTAGCATCTTTTCAACATGAATTAAACAGAATATGTGAAGGATATTAGCCTAGATATCATGTTATTACATATATATATTTATAAATATACACATGTATGTAGTCCTACTAAGATCTGATATTCCAAATGGCCCTGTCTATGTGCTGAGTCACATTCAAAGAAAGCACAAACTGACGTAGATGCCTGAAATGATGGTAGCATTTATTACTGTGATATTTACTGAGGGTTTACTATGTGCCAGCTATTGTTCTGAGAACTTTACATGTTTTTTTAAAAAAAGCCTTGTATACTTATCAGAATAACCCTATGAGGTAAGGACTGTTATTATCCCCATTTTACAGGTGAGAAAACTAAGGTACTATTATTACTCTATTTTATAGGTGAGAAGACTAAGGTACATGAAAAGAGAGTGACTTCCCTGGTACAACAAAGCCAGTAAGAAAGCCAAAATTTAAGCCCAAGAAACCACATTCAAGTCAGAGTCTATTCTTGCATCCCCACTATGAAATTGCCTTATTCAATCTGAGTAACATGAATCTTTACTCTAGGGTTTTTCAAGGGGAAGCGCAAGCATCTTAAAAAGTATCAGATTCTCAGAAATCCTCCCTAGACCATTTTCCCTCTCCCTAAATTTCCGTGTTTACAGAAGCAGCTGAATACTGCCCTGCCCACCAACATGCTCCTGGCTCTCCCCCTGCACTGCTTTCTCCTCTTCCACAGCCCTTCCCTGCTCCTGACTCCTCTGTCTCATGTGCACCACCAAGCCTCTTTTGCTTGGCATGAAGGTCGGAACATCCACTCTCACCTTCATGGTAGCCCAGGCCATTTCATGATGGCTGCACCCTCAAGATCCATAGACCACTGTATTAGTTCATTCTCATGCTGCTAATAAAGACATACCTGAGACTGGGTAATTTATAAAGGAAACAGGTTTAATTGACTCACAGTTCAGCATGACTGGGGAAAACTCAGGAAAGTTACAATCATGGTGGAAGGGGAAGCAAACATGTCCTTCTTCACACGGCGGCAGGAGAGAGAAGAATGAGAACTGAGTGAAGGGGGAAGCCCCTTATAAAACCATCAGATCTTGTGAGAACTTACTCACTATCATGAAAATGGCATGGGGGAAATGGCATGATATGTACAGATTATGGAAACTACAGTTGAAGATGAGATTTGGGCAGGGACACAGTCAAACCATATCAACCCCCCTTGATGCTATGGAAGGAAGTACACAGAGGTTACGAGAAGTACAAGTTCTTTTCTTGCTCCAACCACTTTTCTTCAAAAATTTATCATAGGAAATTCCGCATAAATAAATTCTCCACTACATTACATATATGTGTGTGTTGTACACATGTGCATATCTAAATATATATATGTCCATATAATTTAAAAATATATGTTCTTAAGAATGATAATAACATTTTGGTTATTTTTTTTTTAAAACTTCATCTGTTAGACCTCAAACTAGAACATTTACAGGTAAACTGGTGTGAAGCTTTGTATTTGTTTTAAAACACTCCAGTTAAGAAAACTGTTGAGGGCAAGGACAAGATAAAAAAAAGCTTGGAAAATGTTAAAACTTGCTGAAGCTGACAGAAGAGGAGGAATGAGATTCTCTCTACTTTTGGCGTGATTAAAAAATTTCTTTTAAAAGTGATTTTTGCCAGGTGTAATCCCAGTACTTGGGAGGCTGAGATGGGAGGATAGCTTGAGGCCAGGAGTTTGGGACCAGCCCAGGCAACATAGTGAGACTCTGTCCTGAATTTTTTTTTAATTTAGAGTTTTTTTTTTTCTAGTGCCCAGAAGAAAACAAATGAGTAGAACCTGAAGAAATGAGTGGACAATTAGTCTGAAAATAAGAGCCGTCTTCAATTTTTAAAAATTTATTGTAACTAACATTGATTATGAACACAATCCAGGTATTAGACGAGTGCAGTGGCCACAGTGAGGAAGGTCAGTCTTTGCCTGTAAATGTCTCACAACCAAGGGACACACTGTGCATACTGTCCTTTTCACCAGAGGTGTGAAGTCAAGGAAGGCTCTGTGGAAGATGTAATGTACACACTTGAGAGAGGCCTAAAAGGATGATGAGGAATGGGTAAAAGTCGTGGGAAGGAGGAAACACGTGTGATGTCACAACGAGGCTAGTTCATGTTTACACTCTTCGAAAGGCTTCCATGTGGCCAGTGAGGGAAACTGCAGGGAGACAGATGTGGATTAAATCCTGGGAATAGTCTTCCCTAGAAGGGCTGTTCAGAGGGACAACGAGCTGATGCTGGGGTTCTTGGGGCCCCTGCATCCCACATAGGTCCAGCTAAGAGGAAATGACCACGTCTTATGGATTTCATAGGAGGGCTTGAGACATTCACTAGGGGAAAGCAGTGGACATATGTGTGCTCTTCTTTCTGGGTATGGCCCTGCAGAGTCTGCTTTCTGCCAGACCCAGGGCTACAGCCAATCCCCTGCACTTCCTTGGTACTGATGGCTCCAGCCTGCCCAGCAGCACCAAGGGCTGCTCACAGGGGAACAGATACCCACAAAAAGAGACTCCCATTACCCAACAGCTCTCATCACCCTGATGGGCACATTTATGTGATCTCATTGGGAGTTTGTCATGAAGAGAGAGGGTCACACTTTATAAACAATGAAAGACACAAGAATACTGCAAAACAGACATTCAAGGAAACAACGGAATTGGAACCTCTTTTGAGTGGGGCTTCTGCCTCCCGCCAGATGCAGACTCTGGGCATATCATTGAACTGTCCAGGCTGCAGTTTCTTCATCTATAAAAAGTGGGTAGACGTCTACCCTCCTTTACAGGATAAGATATGTAAAATGTTATACGTCGATGTTACGTATAAACATGCAAATGTTATAAGGCTATGTATATGCAAAGAGTAATATTTAGCGGTTTCTAATCACCATGTATAATAAAATGATTAATTTGATAGGACAAATCTTCATTGACTTTAACTTTATGAAGATAATGACTATGTCCCCTTTATCATGAAGATAAAGACTGTGTTTCCCTTTTTACTCTTGAACCCCCTGTGTCAAGTTCAGTGCTTGGAACACAGTGGGTGCTCAATATATACTTGTTGGATAAATGGATGGAGCTGCTGCAGAGGGTTAGTTTCAGAGGCTTGAAGCCCAAGCCGTTTCCACCCCATGGCCTGGGTTGTTCAGCTGTTTTCTTCTATTCCTTCTTTCTCCTTGTCCCCCTCAGTGTCTATGTGCCCTTCACCATCATCACAGACAGCTGGATGTTCTCTAAAGGAGCCATCCCTGCACTGCGGGGCTGCAGGGGGGCAGCTGGGGGCTTTCCTGCAATGAAGACAGTAGCACAGGACCCACTTGCTGCAGCTGCAGGGGCCCTGGGCGGCCCAGGCATAGGCGCCCACAGGCACTGCAAGCAGTACCACACACAGGACCACTGTGACATGCAGGAGGCGCTCACGTGCCTCTAGCCCACCACCATCTCTGCCTGTTACAAAAACTACACACTGGCCCTGGTGTGGAGGCTGGTCCTCTAGGCTGAGGCAGGCTTTATATTTTGTGCCAGGAAGGAGGTTGTCCACAGCATAAGTATTGATTCCGGGGCCGATGTGAACCACCTCCTTCCTGAAGGCTTCATCCGATGCAATGTGGAGGGTGAACCACTCCTCCTCAGAGGTGTCAGCCACTGCAAGCCACTCCAGCAAAATCCCATGCACTGTCTGTTTGACAACCCGCAGGTCAATGTAGGCATTGCCCTCTGAGGGGATGGAAAGAGAATCAGGTGCACGTAGGGCCTGGGCAGGCTGGACGTGGAGAGAGATTACAAGGGTGCTCTTGCCAATGGAGTTGGAGGCCATGCAGGTGTAATTACCACTGTCTACCAGGTGGGCAGCAGGTATGGCCAGCTCCGACAGAGCAGTGTCTTCTCCAGTAGAAGAGGTCAACACTGGGTGGAAAGAAAAGGAAAACAGCTGTGCATTTATCTGATAGACTGCTGCAAAGTGTCTAGCAATGCTAGTTTTTGTTTTGTTTTGCTTTGGTTTTTGTTGTTATTGTTGTTGTTGTTAAAAGATGGTGGTAACCTCTTATGAACCTTGTACCTGGTGTCAGGTGTTTGCCTCCCAGCAATCCTGTAAGATAAGTAACTGATTTTTACACATAGGATGTTGAGGATTGGAACAATCCATCAACTTGCCCATAGTGAGAAGTGTTCAGAAGCAACAATTCGTCTGGGACCTGGCTCTTCAATCTATGAAGACCATACTCTTTCAACTTCACTAACTGCACCCACCAAACCACCTTTGCCTTCCTGAGCCATGGCTTTCAGGAGAGTTCTTGCAACTATGTGATTGTGTGATATTATGAGCTTCAAGAAGTACCTTCTTACCTTCCAAATGCACAGTTTCTCAGAACCTGGAGCCACATGCCTGGGCTCCTATCCCTAATGGAGCTCCTATCCTATGTGGTCCTGGGCAAGTTACTTAAATTTTCTTGACATCAGTTTTCTTGTCAATAAAATGGGATGATAAGCAATCAACTACCTCATTAGTTTGAAGGTAAGTGTTCAGTCTTAGCTTATATTTTTATGGAGAGATTATATATAACACGTTGCCAAAGAGTGATTATAGAATACCACAAAATACAACACCTGGATGCATTTCTTGGTTTTCAAAGAGGATACAACAATAAATCCCATATTTTTCTTTCATCGATATTGAATCTCAAACCAGTAAGGTATGATCAAAACAATATAAAAATGTGAAAATTCTAATTGGGTAGGTTTTTTTTTTTTTTTTTTTTGAGACGGAGTCTCGCTCTATCACCCAGGCTGGAGTGCAGTGGCCGGATCTCAGCTCACTGCAAGCTCTGCCTCCTGGGTTTACACCATTCTCCTGCCTCAGCCTCCCGAGTAGCTGGGACTACAGGCGCCCGCCACCTCGCCTGGCTAGTTTTTTTGTATTTTTTAGTAGAGACGGGGTTTCACCGTGTTAGCCAGGATGGTCTCGATCTCCTGACCTCATGATCCACCCGTCTCAGCCTCCCAAAGTGCTGGGATTACAGGCTTGAGCTACCGCGCCTGGCCAATTGGTAGTTTTTGAACCATCCAGAGGTTTGTCATAATGTAAAACAATGTCTGGGCAAACGACTATATTTCCCAAGTTTTACCCAGCTATTCCTAGTTGTCTTCTAGACAGAGAACAGAAGACAGGACACGAGGAATGTACAAAGATTTTTCTTTTCAGCTTTGGGATACCCCCAGGGAGGCCATCCCTGGCTTTGTGATGTGCCCAACCCTACAGAGTAGCATGAAAGGTAATCCCAGCTGAGGTATGAAAACAGAGCACAGGGTTCCAGGAAAGAAGAGGCAGGTTTGAATTCCAGCCCCGGGGCCCACAGAGGTCACTTCCTTTCCCTGGGTCCCAGTATTACAAATTCAAGCCAATAAGGTCTGAACAATTTTATGTCAATGTTATTTCAAACAAGCACCCCAGGTGATTCAGTTCAGGCAAGTTAAGGAAATAAGTAATAGATCATCTCTAGAATCAGTCCTAGTAAAAAATTCTAGAATTCTAAAATACATGGTCCAGTGTTTTGCATCTAGAAGATTCCCAAAGACTATATCTGCTCATGTAAAATTTTATAATATTTACATAAGATATTAAATTAGCCCTGAAATGTGTATTTACATATGTGTATGTGTTCTAGAGAGATCTGTATGCAAACATTTAAAATAATGCCAATAATGGAACACTACCTTGGAATCTTTTCTGTTCTAGTGAGCATAATTCAGGGCTATCCCAGTCTTACTTGCACCCATCCTTCGTGATTGACCCAGCTTTGAACCTCTCTAATGAGGATGGGATTGCTACAGACCTCTCCATTCCCTCCAGATACACTGAGAGGGTGCATGTGGCTTACCATCAAATTCTCTCCACATACTCAGGGGATAAGTCCATGCAATGGATGGTGAGGGGCTGGCCTGTGCCAAGCATCGCAGGGTTACATTCTGTCCCACCCGGATGGTGACATTGGCACTGGGGGTTGAGATCTGTGGCTTCATGCAAGTACTAAGCTCAGTTTCATGAAAAAGCTGCCCTGCCTTGGAGAGAGGGCCCCGGCATATCAGGTAGGAATTCACCAGGATGACTGGGAGGGTAATGGACTTGACAAACTGGACAAGCCCCCTTAGGCGACAGTCACATACCCAGGGGTTGTCATGCAGCGCCACCACCAGGCTGGAGGGAATCCCGGCCCCACAGTCAGGTTGCCGGCGTTTCAGGTAGGCTGGCCAATTCAGGAAGACACTTCTGGATACAACTGTAAGCCTATTGGAGGATAGGTCAAGGTAGGTCAGGCTGACCAAGAATTGAAGAGCCAGCTCAGGGAGTGCATCAATCTTATTGCGTTTGAGATCCAAGACCCTCAGGAGAGGGGTGGCACGGAACGCTGTCCATGGTACTGAGCGGAGCCTATTCCCTTCGAGTCTCAGCTCCCTCAGTTCTGGCAGATGCTCCAGGGCTCCCAGGTGGATCACACTAATATTGTTAAAGTTGAGCCAAAGGTATTCCAAGGTGCTCATGTTGATGAAAGACCCTTGGGGCATCTCAAATAAGGGTGAGTTTTCAATTCTCACTTGCTTGAACTCTTCAGAAAGGTTCCCAGGGATCTTTCCCAAGGAGACAGATATGCACTGCAGAGTCCTGTACAAGAAACCAGAACAACTTTAAGACAAACAACAAGGAACTGGAAAGTGGGGTCAGGCTGATCCTGGCATTAGACATGTGAATCAGAATAAAAATATTATTATTCATTGAAATAAAAGGGTTAGACTCATTTTGGTAAAAATGCACAGTTCAGCAAAGTTCAGTCCCAACTAGAATGAGTCTCATAGAGATTTGCTGATTTCCTGCCAGTTCTAAGCCTGCTTCCACTCCACATCATCCCCAAAGAAAACCCATTCCCCATAACCCTCTAACATCTGGCCAGCAGAGCGCACCTGCCAAAACTCTCCTCTGAACAAGTGCATCCTGGCAGACAGAAAGGCTGAGCTGCGTGTGTATCCAGAAAGACCAGAACTAACAGGAAGTGATGAAAAACCGAAGCCATATTTCTCTGTAAGAAAATACGTTGTGAGTTTTGAATAAGTATCGCCCCAGCTTCCGAGTGGCAAATCCTATTATTGGTAATCCATGGTGATGTAGGTCGCACAGCAGCAGGAAAGCTCCTGGGAGCTCTGAGGTCTGTTACAGTCCAGATCACAGGTTCAGTCAGAACACACGAAGGGGGATCAATGTCTCTTAACTAGCGTCAGGAAATTCAACATTTGTGTGATTCTTGAGTCTGAAAAGTAAACTCCAAGTCAGATGTCCAATTCCATACAGATTCTACATTTCTCAGTGTCTTAAAAAGAAGTCTGAGAAACAAGCAGGCAGTGCTATTCTGAGCACCACTGTTCAGGGGATTTGGCCAGAATCCATCTAATGCTTCATCATTTGCAGATGATTCCTGAAACCTAGAATTTCCAATCATTTTCTCAAAGTGAAAATAGGTAATGAGTAACAAAGTAATTCTGTGTTCATTTCCATCATTTGTTCTCTTCCCAACCCCACGGGTGGTGTAGTCATGCTTCTACTGCATCAAGACAGCTGCCTCTGCAGCTTGTATCACCAATTTCAAATACAAGATGGTATTTTCTGATTAAACCAAAAGATTATTTTCTTGGACTTCACAACCTTTCCTTAATACTGTGTATTTCTCTTGGTCAGAATGAACAACCTACATTTTAAAAAGAGATATATGCAATTTTACATGCTTGCTCTTTCACTCTTCATTTATTCCACAAATATTTATTGGTCATTTGCTTTAAGCTATACTCTTGCTCAATGAAAGGAACAGGGTCGAGGGCAAACCTATTATAGACCCTGTCCCAAGGAGTCTTATCTCTGGCTTGTGCTTCTGAGTCTTGAGATCTTTGGAATGTAAAGTAATTTCTGTGATTCTCCTCTGCATAGTGAGAATAGTAACAAATACCTCATTATATTTCCAGGAATTTATTTTTCATTATTTTTCAATTTTTATATTTTTTCAGAGACAGGGTCTCACTCTGTTGCCCAGGCTGTTCTCAAACTTCTCAGTCTCCCAAGTAACTGGGATTACAGGTGCAAGCCACTATATCCAGCCATATTTTTAGAAAATTTTGAGATTATGTTAAATACAACACCTAGCACACAGTTGGTGCCCATGAATCCTCCTCCCACTGACAAACACTTTAAGATCTGAAAAGTCTACATCCTTATTAACTAGGGCACTTCCAGTTGAATATTGAAATTCCATCAGTTCCTTTAAGACTCATGATATACATCGTACCCTACAAAAGGCCTCAGCAAAGAAAATCCGCTTAGCTAACCAGTGAGGGGGGAAATGGGTCACCAACTAAGCTGATTACACTCCAAGCTTTCCATCCAAGCCAGATATATTTGCAGGAGTTTCCAAAGAGTCTAACTCTAAAACCTGGCTGGATCACTGGAGTTTGTCTCAAGGTAAAAATCCAAAACAAAACAAGAGCTATCGGCACAAAGTTTGTCATACATATGACAACGTGCTGCCTAGATCCCCCTTCAAGGGATGAGTGGATGCTTAGCTGCAAGGAGTGCTTGCATGAGGTCATGTTCTTCCCAAGGCACATCCAGTGACTGAGGGTGGTGAAGGCCTGGTCAGTTTGCCCTGATGGGGGAAAACTCTGATGAGCAATTATCACTCCAAAGTACCCTACCAGATTTGCTAAGGCTTTGCCAGGCTTGTTTCATGGAAATATGTGATTTAATTCATGACTATTCCAAACCACTAGTGGATTCCTTTCTCTCCCCTTACCCCAAAGGATAAAGATCTTAAGAGTCCTCCATTCCCCACAGTTTCCTGTCTTTCCTTCTCACGCCAGCCTTTCCAAATGAATCCAGCTCCATCCGACTTCCCAGAAGTCTGCGGGAAGCTCGTGAAGCACACCCACTGGCATGCTATCTCTAGAATCATCTAGGCCACTTCTCTACTGCCCCCTACTCCTTTCCTGACCCCCTTATTCTCTGGTTTCCTTATTTGGCATATGAACACAGGGAGTGGCTCTCTTGGAAACGGAGGCAGGAGACCAGGACAGTTAAAGTTAGCGTGGGTCAAGTTATTTATGTTAAACAACCTGTGGTTAAGTGTAGTCTCTAAACTCAAGAGACCCTAACAAAAATGGCAAGAGGGTCTGGGAATATTATAACCCATCTTCCCTCTTGCAGGATGCTTTTCAGAACTAGGCTCTTAAAATTCTCCATAGAGACAGAGTCATGGGGGGGGAATTACTCTGTGCTTGTGAATTGCTTAGATATAAATGGCTTCAGGAAGGCAGCTCCCTGGCTTGTCTTAATAGAATCTTAATAGGAGAGTGTCCTGTCTATTCAATTGGAAAATGCCACTCACCTTCCCAATATTAGTAAAACACTGGGATACCTCAGACAGAGAACTGGGCATCCTATCAGGGAGCAGACATGCTGTACTCCCTTTCTCTAAAGCTAGGACTCTTTCCCACCCCCATCCTCTGCTGCTAGCATGTCTGAGATGCTGCCTCAGCTACCCACATTCTGAGGTATGCCTGTGGCAGACATACAAAAGATGACCTTTCAAAGCCTCCTTGAAATAGGTGGGCTACAAGACTCTTGATCTGGCTAATGAAATGTTACAGGAAATGAGGTTTGAAAAGCCCTAACCCAATCTTCCAATTTATCTTTTTCCTTATTGCGGCAATCACTGACATTCCAAATGGTAGAGCCTTCCCAGCCATGTACTTGAGTAAATAAGTGAAGCAGAGCCCTCCCTCCTTCTGCATTTCCCAAACTTAAGTAGAGTCTGTGGAACAGGAATACATTTTTCTGTGTTAAGCCGGGGACATTTGGGAATGGTTGCCTAAGCATAAATCTAACCTATCTTAACTACAATGCCCTTGTGAATAAATATGCTCAGGTACTTGTATGTTGATTTTTGTCCTTGTTAGATTATATGATAATCAAGACAAAAATTTCCAGCTCTTGTCCTCTAGACAAACTGCTCACTGAATCCCTTGATTGATAGGCTAGGTTTGATAGCCCACATTCACTTTCCAGAGCACAATTTCTGTATTTGCCTTTTTGTGCCCAGCAACTACAATGGGCAAGTGACCTTGGACATATTCTCTGCTTAATCATGAAGACTATAACCATGTTGCAGTCATAAAAAGAAATCATGAGGATGCTATGATTCCAACCAGCCTCCAAACCAGGCTTCCAAGGCCAGCTATGCTGCAGCCTCACCATGGCCCAAATTGGTCTTCAGCATTGGAAGGCCAGAAATTCTTTTGCCAGGATACTCAGAGGGCATTCAGTTTTCAAGGACTAACTCATACTCATCAGACTCACATACTAAAAGACTAAGGTAAGCCAGACATCATTTTATTTTTTACAATAAGAATGTGTTTCTTCCCATGACTTGAATATTCATGGGCATAATCCAGGATGATTCTTCTCTACAAGAGCAAGCCAGGGATGACAGGATACACAAAGGAAGGTTGACAGATGAGTATTGGGAGGCTTATCATCTTGGAGGCTGTATTAGTCCATTTTCATGCTGCTGGTAAAGACATACCCAAGAATGGGTAATTTATAAAGAAAAAGAGGTTTAGGGGACTCACAGTTCCACATGGCTGGAGAGACCTCACAATCATGGCAGAAGGCAAGGAGGAGCAAAGGCATGTCTTACATGGTGTCAGGCAAAAGGACTTGTGCAGAGGTACTTCCATTTATAAAACCATCAAATCGCATGAGACTTATTCATTACCATGAGAACAGTATGGGGGAAACTGCCCCCATGATTCAATGATCTCCACCTGGCCCCACCCTTGATTGGTGGGGATTATTACAATTCAAGGTGAGATTTGGGTGGGGACACAGTCAAACCATATCAGAGGCCTTTCCATACAGACCATGAAAATAGGTCCCAATAAACCATTGGATTGTTGGCAAGATTGAACTCTCTCTCTCTCTCTCTCTCTCTCTCTCTGTTAACATCAGATAAATACTACAGATTTCTTGCTTTTAAGTTCCTGATTTTTCTTCAAACAAGACTCAGTAAAACTGGCTACATGTTACTTGTCTTTAGGTCAATAACTGTCCCATCATGATTGTTCACACAATCATTTAAAGGCAACGCCCTGATCACTTCAACAGACAACTGCTTTCATCTACTGTGTTTACATTTGTCCTAATTTTGGGGGTGTCTATCACTCTCATTTATCAAACAGTCAGAACTGAGTCTTGGGTCTCCAAAAACTCACCAGAAATGCCTTTCTAAATCTTCATAAGGGGTAAACAAACTACAGTCTCAGGGTCAAATCCAGCCTGTCAACCGTTTTTGTAAAAAGTGTCTTATTGGAAGACATCCATAACTACTAATTTACATATTGTCTATGGCTGCTTTTGCATCCCATCAGCAGAGTTAAGTAGTAGCAACAGAGCCTAAAATATTTACTATTTGCCTTTCTTTACAGGAAAAAAGTTTGCTGGCTCCCAATGTATACAGTGTCTTTGTCATCTTTCAACAAAACCGCCTCTCTTACCAATGTCTATGGCCCACAAGTTATAGTCAGGTGCACCCTCCAGGTGGTAGCAGAAGATATCCAAGAATGGAAATTCCATGCTCATGTGCATAGGTGCTCTCATGGTTCTGATCCCAGGTTTCGGCGATTTTTAAAAAGTTAATTTCTGTAGTGAACCTGCTGTGGACCACACTGCAGGGACTGATACTGAATAAAGACCCTCAGCCTGATGAGAAGGTTGTCAGAGAACTGGATTCTGAAAGAGAATTCATCACTTCCTTGTATAAATCATTCAACTCTTTGGTCCTCGTCTGTAAAATCAAACAGCCCTGCCTCCATAGTGGGTTGTCATGAGTATCACATGTGAGAAAACTGAGTGAAATATGTGGTAAGGTCTTTTGTAAATGTGAGGGGGAGTACAGTAATTTTAGGAAGCACTGCATCACACTGGCTTATATCTAATAAATCACGTGACATAATACTTGCAAATACTTGGAGTTTCTTGCATAATATTAGCAAAACACTTTTCTTTGATCACTTGCTGTCCCAAAATTTCTTCAGCTGCTACCCAAAGGACTTGGCACAGGTACCCTGGATGCTCCTCATGCCAGAGATCAGCTCTATAAACAAGAAACAAATTGAGCCTTCTGCTGGGAACATTCACTTTCCCCAGTGCACAGAGATAACATCTCAGTGGTTTCCTAGCTCTAAGAAAAAGCAAACAGGAATTTTCCTTTGAAACAACTTGAGCAACCAGGAAGGCTCTGAGACACTCTCAAGAACCCAGGTAGGTTTTGGTAAGAATCACAAAGGCTGCTGCATGGGGGCAGAAGTGAATGTGCCAGACAGCATAGAGTGTAATGAGATCTCTTGGATCCCTCCAGCCTGACATTCTGAAAGCAAATGAGCAATGTTCTCTTGGGCATTGTCTCAAACTCTAGCATTTATCGAAAAATCAAATGATTGTCTCTAGGCAGAATAGCACTCTGAGAATAAATATTAGAATTCAGTGAGGGCACAGTGGGTTATGAGTGTGGTGTGTGTGTTAGTGAGGATGGGTAACTACCAGTATGGCTAACGCATAGAGAGATGGTGTGTGTGAGTGCCTATGAATTAGCATTAATGTAATCAAGGTGCAGTATATGAGAATGGTAAGGACTTTTAACCGTGGATCCCAACTGCGTGGTCCAAATCTCAGAGTTAGCTAAATTTGCCTAGCTGTGTAATCCTGGTCAATGAAGATTAAATCACTGTTTAGCACATATTCCGTGCTCTACCATCACCTCCAGGGGAGAAGTGTCCTTACTTGCCCCGTTAAACTTGGGTTTGGCCATGAGACTTGCTTTGGCAGATAGAATATGGACAGAAGTGGCAGTATACCAATTCTGAACTAAGAACTTAACAGGCATTGCATGAAAAATCATTCCTCTATTATCATTCAACTGCACCATGAGAGAAACCTGCCCCAGGTACCCACTGCTACTCTCCAGCCCAGGCTCCAAATGAAACACACAGAGCAGAGCCATCCTAATCAACCCACAGGCCTGTGAGTGTGAAAATAAGTGTTCACTGCTATATATCACTAAGATTTTGCTTTCATTTGTTATACAGCAAAAGCTCACTGAAACAGGCAAGTTTCTTAAACCCCCACCCCAAGGAAATGGAGAGAATAGTGGTGCCTGCTGCAAATGATTGTTACAAGAATTTAGCACTTAGAACACTTTCTAGCCTGTAGTAAGTGCTTAACAAGTGTTAGTGGTTGTTGCAGTAGCTGCTGCTGCTGTTGTTGTGTGTAAATATCTGTGTAAGCAGGTACCCGAGCAGGTAAGAGTGGGTGATCATGTACTCAGGTGTCAGAGTTAAAGAAGGAGAGTGGGCGGGCAGGTGTGTGAATTGTGGAGGCACGTCCCTCAGCAGAAGTACTCATTGATCCTCCTGCCCCCTTTGACTCCAAAGGCCTGAAAGTCCACACTGGAACGAGCTGACAGAAGCCTGTCGGCCTCGCTGACACTGTGCCGGGACAGCTCCTCCAAGCCATCCTCGCTGTGGCCTAGTCTCTCTAGGTTGATGTAGGTAACTGTGGCCTCAGTGGAGTCCCTGTTGAAGCACTTTCGGCAGCGCCTCTGAAGAGCACCGCAGCAGACAAGCAGCGTGAGAGGCAGGGCAATGACGACAGCCACACTGATCACCACCACATTGATGAGCTGCTGAGTGTTCTCAGCATCCACCACTTCGTTGGTGGAGAAGATAACACACTGCTCCTTCCGGGGCACCAGGCCCTGCACGCAGACACACGCCACGTACTTGGTCTTGGGCAACAGCCCAGTGATAGTCACTCTGGTCTTCCCAGGCTGTACAATCATCCGCCGCATGCTGTGCTGTCCAAAGACCGCATAGAGGACATTGAAGGCAGTTGTGTTCTTAGCCTTGGGTGCCTTCCACACCAAGGACACGCTGTGGTAAGTGTCTCCCACCACCTTCACAGACCTCACCATTCGTGCCTCTGAGGGTCCCGCCCGCCCATCAGAGAGCTCTCCCAGGGCATCCATCTGGAAGTGCTGGAGGGTCAGCTCCTCCTTTGAGCTGGGCACAGAGGGTCCAGTGGCCAGGACAGCGGGTTTGGGAATCTGGGGGACATGCCTGGCCACCAGCTTGTTGTTGTAAGCAGCGACTTCCCCTCCACCGCCTGTCCTTGCCCATAGTGCCCCTGGGCTCCCGCTGTGCTCTGTGGAAGTCTGCGGCTCAGTGACAATCAGGGAGATAACAGTCTCAGAGGCTCCCAGGAAGTTCTTGGCTTGGCAGATGTAGTCTCCAGAGTCAAGGTGGGACACTGCAGGCAGGCCCAGCAGAGTCCAGCTCGTGCCGTCACTGGAGACTTCCTCATGCACTAGGAGGAAAACAGGCATGTGAGGGAGAACAAATGGGCCCATCTGCCCCAAGCTGCCTTTCAGGGCCAAGTTCACAGCCCCAGCTGGTGCACACTCAGGTGTCATCCTGAGAAAACACTGGTAGTCATTCAACTTTTCTTAGACTAGTCAAGGGGATCAGTATTACTTTGGGCTCATAGGTGGGGAGCCTCTGGAGCCCCAGGCTGAGGCAGAGCCTAAGAATGATGCCTTCTAAGTCTGACAAGCTCACACTATGGGTTTTTTTGTTGTTGTTAGCTTGTTTCAGATAGGGTCTTGCTCTGTCATCCAGGCTGGAGTGCAACGGTGTGACCATGGCTCACTCCAGCCTGGAACTCCCAGGCTCAAGTGATCCTCCCACCTCAGCCTCCTGAGTAGCTGGGACCACAGGCACATGCCACCATGCCCAGCAGTTTTTTGTTTGTTTGTTTGCTTTTTGTGACAAGGTCTCACTATGGTGCCCATGCTGGTAACTCCTAGACTCCAGCGATCCTCCTGTCTCATCCTCCCAAACTGCGAGGACTGGGTGTGAGCCACCATGCCTAGCCAATCCACTGTGTTCTTAAGGGCCCTGGAATTTTGCAAAGGTGACCAGCTAGATTGTGCTGGAACTGCAGCTCCTCCATATATGAGCTGTGTAATGTAGCATTTAGCCTCTCAGAGCCTCAGTTTACTTATATGCAAAATAAGAAGGAAAACTAGGTTGCTCTCTGAAATTCAATGTCATTATGTACATAATACACTTAGCACTGTGCTAGAACCACACGAAGAGCTCGATAGATAGTAGCTCACATCATTAATTACTCCAGGTAATTCTGGCTTAATATTTACAACTGGTAAACTTATTATAAAATTAATACACTAAAAGAGGATCTTCCACCAAAAAGTCAGCTTTTTGTTCTCTCAGTGTGGGCCCCCAGTCTCTATAGAGTGGCTGATGGGATATGATAGGACAGGTCAAGAGCCATTGTCATTGTTGAATCTGTTGTCACAGTGACTTGCCTCTGGGAAGCCCCCCATCAAACTCAACTCAGACAGATGGAAGCGAGCTTTGCTTAGACAACTTCCCTCTGGCCCTGCCAAATCCCCATTTGGGGCACTGCTTTGCTCTCCCCAGTCTGGGGTCTCAGTGCAGCATCCCTGTAGCTCATATACCTGTACCATTAAGGGGCCTGCCATTGGCCCTCCTCCAGCTCATTTCGGGCCCAGGGACTCCAGTAGCTCCACAGCGTAGCAATGCTGTGCCACCCAAAGGGGACCTGATGTTGGCCACTCCTGGATGGAGCTCTGGGCCCTGGCACTTCCTCAGTTCAAGCTGGCTGAAGGCCACTCCGGCCAGGCTGCGTGGGCTGGCACATCTCAGTTCGGTCTCAATGAAGGCCAAGTTTGGGGCCCAGCCATCCAAAAGATGAACCAGGTCATAGAGTTGGCAGTCACATGCCCAGGGGTTGTCCTGTAGCCCTGCAGGGGTGAAAAAGAAGACAAGATATTCGGATAGATATTCAAGGTCCTCAAGCCCAGCACCATTTCCCCTCTGGGAGGACAGGCAGGTCCTCATTCAGAGTCAGCAGAACTGGCCTCCGGGCCCAGTTCCTTGCCTTGCTAGTAATATGACCTGAAATTTGATTTTTTGTGTTAAATAATAGCATTACTTTCTTTTCAGCCTTGCTTTAAACATAATAAAAAATAAATCTTTGTGGTTTTTTTTTTTTTTTTGAGACAGAGTCTTGCTCTGTCGCCCAGTCTGGAATGCAATGGCCGGATCTCAGCTCACTGCAAGCTCCGCCTCCCAGGTTTACACCATTCTCCTGCCTCAGTCTCCCGTGTAGCTGGGACTACAGGCGCCCGCCACCTCGCCCAGCTAGTTTTTTGTATTTTTTGGTAGAGACGGGGTTTCACCGTGTTAGCCAGGATGGTCTCAATCTCCTGACCTCGTGATCCGCCCGTCTCGGCCTCCCAAAGTGCTGGGATTACAGGCTTGAGCCACCGCGCCCGGCCAAAAATAAATCATTTTAAGTACTGGGTAGATATACAGCATCCTGACAGAACTGGCAGTTACTGTTGCCATTCTCGGACTTATCCTTTCAGGCCACTGGCCAGGTAGTATTTCCACAATAATCGCAATATGACAAAATCAATTTCTAGAAATGCATCACTGACCCCTGATCCTTAATGCCAGTTCTCCCAGTATAAATGGTATTTTCAGCATCATCCCAGCAATGAAGGCGGCTGCTCTGAGCCACAGACCCTTTGACGTGGCTCAAATGGGCGTAAACAGCAGGGTGAAAGGGCCAGAAAATCAAATCCTGGGATATATCCCCTACTGTCTTTACTCTAAAATTGAACATTCTTATAGAGCCGAAAGCAGGTCATTGTACCCACTCTGTCAAAGAACATTATAGAGATAGAGGGGTACCATGTGCATATAAATGAGGTACCATATGTCCTCAATTCTAAGGCACAATTCCTTCTTACAGGGTTACATTACTGAAATGCAAGATAAATGCACTTGATACGATCTCCTTTTAGTCCCCAAAGACTTAATGAATTTAATAGTATATCTAACAATCAATGATGTCTTATATATTCACATAGATATATTTAATACATGCGTCAAAGTGTTGGGGTGGGTGCATTCAGATCTGACCAGATATTCATGTCTCTCAGGTCTCTTTGAGCACAACCCACGGGTGCCAGTTCCTTTTCCTACCTCCCCCTTACCCCGTCTCGCCAGAGGTTGCTGCCTTGCGTCATTGGTTAAATGCACTTAATGATACATCTGCAACCCAAGATTCATCAGTGCCTGGCTCCAGTGGTGTGCTACCTGCCTTTCATTTTATTACAATAGGGCCAGAAAGAATGAATGTAAAAGGCAAAATTAAACAACAGTGAAGCTTTCACTTGCCAGACTGGCAAAAGTTAAACATTTTGGCCATTTTAATTGTTAGTTCCATGAGTATATATGTTTTCATCTCTTTTGTTCTCTGCTGTATTCCCAGCACCTAGAATTGGAAGGCATTCAAAAATATGGAGTCTCACTCATTGCCCAGGCTGGAGTGTAGTGGAGTAATCTCCGCTCACTGCAACCTCCGCCTTCCAGGTTCAAGCAATTATTCTGCCTTAGCTTCCCAAGTAACTGGGATTACAGGTGCCCACCACCACATCTGGCTAATTTTTGTATTTTTAGTAGAGACAGAGTTTCACCATATTGGCCAGGCTGGTCTCAAACTCCTGACCTCAAGTGATCCACCCACCTTGGCCTCCCAAAGTGCTGAGATTACAGATGTAAGCCATCAAACCCGGCCCAGATGTGTTTTTAAATGTCTAATATGCACACTCTGTGACCTAATAATTCCACTTCTCAGTTCCTATTCTAGAGAAACATTGATGTGCACAAGAACGTATTGCCAAGAATGTTCTCTGTTGCATCATAGGTGTTAACAACATAATGGACACAATTTAAAAGTCCACTAAAGGGGGAATGGCTAAATAAACTATAGTATAAATATGTTTATAACATAGTGCAGATATGGTGTACTATAGAATGTTGTGCAGTAGTTTTAAAAATGAATTTGATCCATTTGTAGAAATTTAGAAAGATCTACAAGATATAGTGTTGGGTCAAAAAGTTAGTGTTGGTTAGTATGTATGACAAAATTTTATGTAAAACCCACACATAACTTTTCTTAATCCATGTATGTATGTGTATATATATGTACATACATATGCATATGAAATGTATCTGAACAGATAGGGAGCTTGCATATAAATATGATAATAGTAACTACTTTTGGGAACGGGTTGGAATAGGGAGAGAGGACAGAAGGGTCTTTAACCTCTTCTGAATATTTTAAACGTTTGTATTTATTCATGTATGAGTTGTATAATTCAGATCAATTTTCCAGAATGAATTATGCCCCTTCTGTCATTCTCAGGACCAGGCAGGTGCCTTGGGCAGGAAAGGAGATCTAGCTCACATGGTAAGCTGTTGGTTTGTTAGGAACAGGAAGGAACCGAAGAAATAGCAGGTCCAGCTGGTGTAGTGTACTAACCCATCCAGCTCTGAGTTGGGAAATTGAGTCTCAGGGGCCTTCTCCTGGTTGTGTGACCTGGAAAGACCTCTCTTATGACTGGGATGTGAACTGCCACAGTCTGGCTTGTGGATTGAGCTCCTAAACCCGCCGCTCTTGTGGATCTCACTGTCTTTGCTTAAACCTGGAAGGCAGGTATGATTTCAATTTTCTAAATAAAGAATCGAAACTCAGAGAAGCATGGTAACTTGCCTAAGACCCCAGGTGAAGGATGCCACCTCTTACCTAGGACCAGCCTGGGGTGGTGGCTGTGAGGGAAGATACCGGTCTTCAGGTGAGCCCAGGACATGATCAGCTCCTGCGGGAGCCTCATCAGCTGGTTGCTGGAGAGATCCAGGAAGGTGAGGTTCTCCAGGAAGCGCGCGGCCTCAGGGGGCACAGCCGAAAGGCGGTTGGCCTGCAGGTCCAGCAGCCGCAGCTGGGGGGCGTCCCTGAG
>NW_012098932.1:656750-658890 GCF_000951045.1 Mandrillus leucophaeus | reverse complement strand
GGAAGGCTTCTGAGATGCAGAAGGAGCTTTGGTCTAACTGCAGAGTCTGTGCCCATAGCCACAGGGGACCTCAGGGCCCGCTACCATCTTTCCTGATCTCATAGGACCCTCCGTGCAGATGGGCTGGTGCATGTTAGCCATGGGATGGTCAAGCAGGTAGAACCAAGAGCTCTGGCTTCAGAGGAAGGAATGCCCACTGACTTACATTAGCGGCCCTAGAAACTCATTTTCCATCTTAAGGCTAACTCTGCTGCGTGGAACTTATCACTGGTCCCTGCCCATGGCAGCATCACCAGAAAAGTGTTCTGAAAACTGAATCAGAATGCCTGAGTTCCAGGACCGGTTTCATCAAGGATGTTGTGTGTCTTTCAGCCCTATGCCTCCTATGGGCAATGGGAGGCTTTTTGTCACTCCAGTGACACTCTCCAGGCTGGAAACAGCCTGTTCAGGGCTCAGCCTGGCTTCTCTTGGGGACAGGATCCCTACCCTCCATATGAGTTGATGCGTTGGACACTTGGGCTACAATGGAGTTCGTTCTGGTTCTCAGATCATTTGAGGTGTCTTTTCTTAGTGGTTCTTCTCCATTCTCTGCCTCCTCTCCTCCCCCAATCAACTCGACATTCATTACCAAGATTATTAAAAGGGTAGCTTCGATAACATTGTTCCCTGGATCAGAAACCATCAGTGGCTCAGAAACCATGCAGAGGTCTTTAATGGATAAGCTAAAGAAGTCGGAGAAAAGATGTTTTAAAGGTTGCTAAAGAAAAGAAGAAAATGAGCAGTAGTGGAAGAACAAGGGTCCACAAGCCACGGTGGCATGGGAATGGTCATGGAAGGAGAGGAGGAGCGATTGGAAGTGCTCTGAGGGATCAGACAGAGGGTGGGGAAAGTCAAGGAAAAGGCTGGGGATGGAAGGAAGCATGCTTGTCATGGGATGGGCACTCCTGGCTTTTGGAGCACCCATAAAAAGGGATCGAGGCTGAGACTCCTGGGATCTGGCCAGCGAAGATCGAGAGGAGGAAGAGAATGAGAGGCAAGTGGTCCCATCATGGATGGGGTCATAGGAAATATGATTGGGCATTGTAGAGAGGTCAGGCAAGAGAGTGCAAGAGGCCTGGGAAAGAAGGGGCTGGGGAAATATAGAAAAGAAGAAGGAATAGAAAAAATCAAGGAGAAGAAAAGAAAGCAGTAAGGGAAGGGATTTCCTGGACGTTTAAGGAGGGCTCTTCTCCTCCAGGAGCCTGGAGGAGGACTCAGGAAGGACTTCCTAGAACTGACACACTTGTGCTTCACCCTCGGGCCCATGTGTATAGATACCTGGTACCTCTCGGACAGAGTCACCCCTTTGCTTGCTGGAAAATAATGCAGCACAGACCACCCCATAAGACCCCTGGTCCTCAGGGGCCAGGGGAGATGAAGATCTCACCCAGGGCCCCAGCTCCAACTCCTCCCAACCCAGCCTAGCTGGCAGAGCAATGGAGGCTGGGCTGCCCATCCCATACACCCAGTACCATACCTGGCCTTGCTGCCATCACCCATGATATGGAGGCTGCAGCTGCATTGAGAGGGGCAGAACCCCCGGGCCTGGGGGGGCCACCCAAGGGCCAAGAGCCAGAGCATGCCTAATGCCACCCTCATGGCTCCTGGCTCCTCTCTGGCCCAGGCAGGGGCCTGTCCCTGGACCGCTCCGTCCCACCGGCCCAGCAAGCCCAGCAAGCCCAGCAGCTGCCCACTTGCTCGCCAGCCCCTTACACCCCCTCCTGAGGCCATCGGATAAACACTGACAGGCTGGGGATTAGGGAGGGGAGTCCCAGCCCCAGCACTCAGCGGCTTATTGCTTTCTGAATCACTCAGTCCTGAGGGTGGGGGCGGGGGACCCCCTTCCATAGCAATAGTGACAGGCCCAGAGAGGCCAGGGCACAGCAAAGCAAGACAAGTAGGCAGCTTCCCAGAGGCGAACAGCCATGGGACTGTCATCTGCAAAGCACCCCATCCCAACAAGGCCACGGATAACACAGACTCCAGTGGAGTGCCAGGGAAGATGGAGACAGAACCCCCGCCTCAATAAGGGCCTTTGGAAATTCTTTCCTCTGACACTGTCTTCCAGCAAAAAGAGCAGTGAAATGAAGCAACGCTTCTT
>NW_012098932.1:653521-655010 GCF_000951045.1 Mandrillus leucophaeus | reverse complement strand
GTCCTGCAAGTCTTCACCTTTATACTGTTACGACCCATAACAGCCCACAGCACCCACAGTGCACTAAGAATGAACAGTATTAATAAACCCCGTGATCACGTTGTGCACTGTTGCTTTGCAAATATGTGTTAAAAGTGTTCATTTGGCCAGGCACGGTGGTTCACGCCTGTAATCCCAGCACTTTGGGAGGTGGAGGCGGGTGGATCATCTGAGGTCAGGAGCTCAAGACTAGCCTGGCCAACATGGTGAAACCTTGTCTCTACTAAAGAATACAAAAATTAGCCAGGCATGGTGGCACACGCCTGTAGTCCCAGCTACTCGGGAGGCTGAGGCAGGACAATCGCTTGAACCCGGGAGGCACAGGTTGCAGTGAGCGGAGATCACCCCACTGCACTCCCGCCTGGGTGACAGAGCAAGACTTGGTCTAAAAAATAAATAAATAAATAAAAATGTTTGTTTGTTAAATTTTCCCTTAATTTTTGTAACTGTTTTGGTTTATCATTTAACAAAAAATGTACCAAGGACATAAAAAATGAAAGCACCTCAAGTCTCTCCCACCTTTGGTGAGCCATGTGATGATCAAGGTGTGTTCAAGAGCCAGGACTTGGCAGCGTCACAGCTGAATTCACACCTGGGCTCTTTGCGTGCTGGCTGTGTGTCCTTGAGTATTCTAGGTAATGTCTCGTTTCCTCAGTTTTGCCATCAAATAGACTCCACAGGTGGTTATGGGGTTAAAGAGATAATGCATATAGAAGCCCAGCACATTGCCTGCCACCCTGCATGAGCCCAAGGGTATGGATCACTGTCATCATTGTTTGCATCTCAGCACTGCAAGTAGATCGGGTCAGTCTTATCAACTCTTCTACCCAAACCACGACTTCTTAAACCTTATTCTGTCATGACTGAGACTAAAGCAGAGGATAGAGACATAATAGGAAGCAGTCCCTGCCCTCAAGGAGCCTACATTTCAGGGTTATGTTTTACAGTACGTAAACCGAAAATAAAATCCTAAGCCCCTCAACCACTGAACAGGCCTGTCTAAGGGAGGTTGTTCTCTTGTAATAGCATAACCTACTGGTCATATCAGGCTTTCCTGGAGGTACACACACATATCACCAGCATCCCTCAGAATAACTCATATACTCCACTTAAAGGCGGCTGGGCTGGGCTTGTTTTTTCTTGTAAACAGTGCCCACAAACAGCACGGATATTCTTATTCACTCCTTTTGAGCAAATATACGTGGAACTCCTACTAAGTGATGGGCAGTTCAGAAGAGAATCAGTCTCATAGCCCCTGTCTCCATACAGTGTGTCATCTAGCTCAGGAAGAAAGAGTATTTACAGCAATGGTATTTCCAGTTAATAAAATAGGTTTGACCAGGTGTGATGGCTCATGCTTATAGCCCCAGCTACTCAGAAGGCTGAGGTGGGAAGGTGGCTTGCGCCCAGGAGTTGGAAGTTGCAGTGAGCTATGATTGTGCCATTGCAC
>NW_012098932.1:652904-653471 GCF_000951045.1 Mandrillus leucophaeus | reverse complement strand
CTTCCCCTCCACCGCCTGTCCTTGCCCATAGTGCCCCTGGGCTCCCGCTGTGCTCTGTGGAAGTCTGCGGCTCAGTGACAATCAGGGAGATAACAGTCTCAGAGGCTCCCAGGAAGTTCTTGGCTTGGCAGATGTAGTCTCCAGAGTCAAGGTGGGACACTGCAGGCAGGCCCAGCAGAGTCCAGCTCGTGCCGTCACTGGAGACTTCCTCATGCACTAGGAGGAAAACAGGCATGTGAGGGAGAACAAATGGGCCCATCTGCCCCAAGCTGCCTTTCAGGGCCAAGTTCACAGCCCCAGCTGGTGCACACTCAGGTGTCATCCTGAGAAAACACTGGTAGTCATTCAACTTTTCTTAGACTAGTCAAGGGGATCAGTATTACTTTGGGCTCATAGGTGGGGAGCCTCTGGAGCCCCAGGCTGAGGCAGAGCCTAAGAATGATGCCTTCTAAGTCTGACAAGCTCACACTATGGGTTTTTTTGTTGTTGTTAGCTTGTTTCAGATAGGGTCTTGCTCTGTCATCCAGGCTGGAGTGCAACGGTGTGACCATGGCTCACTCCAGCCTG
>NW_012098932.1:649522-651943 GCF_000951045.1 Mandrillus leucophaeus | reverse complement strand
GGCTAAGCTCTGGACCCAGGCTTCCTGGGGTCACATCCCAGCTGTTTCATTAATGGGCTGTGACCTTGGGTGAGTCACATTCTCTCTTGGCCTCTGTGTCCTTATCCGACAAAGAGAAATAAAGCTACTCCATGCAGGGTGTTTGTGAAAATTAAACTCAAATTCCAAGGCCTTGATAGCCTGTGGGAACAGAAGCTCCCTCATAAGTTGTAAGTGCCCAGTTTCACTGGTTCTTTTAAGTCCCTGCTTACAGAGGAACTGGACAGATTCAGATATTTTGGGGAGATACCAGAGGTGTCTCTCATGAGCCCGCAAATGGTCCCAGGCTGCCAGGCAAACAGCTGCCTGCCTTGAGTGCCCCATGGATATGGACTCAGCACACTGCTATTTCAGCTGGCCCCTCCTGGGCATTACTATGAATGCCAAAGGTGGGGATGTCTCCACAGGAGGGACAAGGGCACCCCTCTCCTCAATGGATGGTACTCCAGCGAGGGCCCCAGAGAGGTAGCTCAGAGAGTTCTTAGAGAAGGCACTTCAGGTTTTTTTGGAGACAGAACCCAACCTCTAATAAGGGCTTTTGGAAATTCTCCATTCATAAAGCTTTCTTTTGCTTTATAGTGACAGAGTTGCTCTGTCACTCAGAATGGAGTGCAGTGGTGTAATCATAGCTCACTGTAGCCTCGAACTCCTGAGCTCAAGCCATCCTCCTACCTCAGCCTCCTGAGTAACTGGAACTGCAGGCAACCACCACCATGTTTGGCTATTTTTTAAAAAATTAGTTTTTTTAGAGACAGGGTCTTGCTGTGTTGCCCAGGATGGTCTCAAACTCCTGGCCTCAAGTGATCCTCCTGCCTCAGTTTCCCAAAGTACTGGGATTACAGGCCTGAGCCACCGCACCCAGCCTAATTTCAATTTTTACCTATTCTCTCCTAACCCTATCTCACTTTACCATATCTACTCAAGATGCCGGTGGGGACTGACCAGGGATGATTCCTAATAGTAGACACTCAGCTGACTCGCTCATTTATTCTTCACATTTGACCCCGAGGCATTGTTCTCTAGTCCAGCATGCCCTACCTATGTTGTTTGACTTTTCTAGAGGGTTCCCCAGTCCTTCATGCCTGTGATTCCAGGCAGGCCTAGACCAGTGAGGTATATGACCTGCAAAGATCTCTGGGGCCCCAGCGCACACACAAAATGCCTAGCTCGGTGCCAGGTCAGTTTTGACAATACTGGCTTCTCATTCTTTCCTTCCAGTGCAGCCAGTAGGATTTTCCCAGTGTTTCCCAGCTATACTTCCTCCTCCCCAAACCCAGCCACCAGATGTGCCTGTTTCCACATCTCTGCTTCTTCCTCCTTGTGTCTTTTGCCCAAATGAACTTTACCATTTAATCTTGGCCTTGCCCTGCTTTATCTTCTCTCATGAAGGCTTTTGTGACCTTGAAGGCATGAAAAAAGGACTGACATATGTATTAACCAACACCATAAGGTAGAAACTGAGAAAGAAGGCCGGGCGCGGTGGCTCATGCCTGTTATCCCAGCACTTTCAGAGGCCAAGGCGGGCCTGAGGTCGGGAGTTCGAGACCAGTCTGACCAACATAGAGAAACCCTGTCTCTACTAAAAATACAAAATTAGCCGAGCATGGTGGCACATGCCTGTAATCCCAGCTGCTCAGGAGGCTGAGGCAGGAGAATGGCTTGAACCTGAGAGGCGGAGGTTGCGGTGAGCCGAGATTGCACCATTACACTCCAGCCTGGGCGACAGAGCGAGACTGCATCTCAAACAAACAAACAAACAAACAAACAAACAAAAAGAAATTGAGAAAGAACAGGGAACGCTCTGGAGGGTGCAAAAATAAGCTCAGCCCTGCGGAGGGATTAGCTTAGATGGAAGTGAGGACTCACGAGAGGAAAGGCCTGGGAAGTGGGCATTCCTGGAACAGAGCGGGTTGCTCTACCAGAGTGCGTCAAAGATGCCATTGAAAAGTGCCTAAGCCTGAGGAATAGGAGATTGGCTTTTGTTCCAGCTCCATCCATAAAATTACTGCATGGCCTCAGGCAGATTTTAATTGTTTTTAGCCACAGTTTCCTCGTCTGAAATGGAAAGGATAATGGTATCCAATTCCAGGAGTTGTTTGTAGGACTCATCAGAAGATCCCTTAGCACAGTGCCTGACCTCGCTCAGTATTAGCTATGTTGCCAATAGTGCTCTGGAGCTTGGTTTCTTAATCTGAAAATGAATTAAGTTGCCCTAGATCAGTGTTTCCTGGTGTAAATTGTATCACGAGCCAGAGCATAACAATGCATAAAGAGCCAGTGTGTCAGGAAGTCATTTGTAGCAGCCAAAGCTCTTAGTGGGGCCGGCAAGGCTGGGCGGGTTGGGGGGCGGAGACTGAGAAGACAGCAGCCCCTCTGTTCTAA
>NW_012098932.1:636373-649472 GCF_000951045.1 Mandrillus leucophaeus | reverse complement strand
CTGTGTTGCCCAGGATGGTCTCAAACTCCTGGCCTCAAGTGATCCTCCTGCCTCAGTTTCCCAAAGTACTGGGATTACAGGCCTGAGCCACCGCACCCAGCCTAATTTCAATTTTTACCTATTCTCTCCTAACCCTATCTCACTTTACCATATCTACTCAAGATGCCGGTGGGGACTGACCAGGGATGATTCCTAATAGTAGACACTCAGTTGACTCGCTCATTTATTCTTCACATTTGACCCCGAGGCATTGTTCTCTAGTCCAGCATGCCCTACCTATGTTGTTTGACTTTTCTAGAGGGTTCCCCAGTCCTTCATGCCTGTGATTCCAGGCAGGCCTAGACCAGTGAGGTATATGACCTGCAAAGATCTCTGGGGCCCCAGCGCACACACAAAATGCCTAGCTCGGTGCCAGGTCAGTTTTGACAATACTGGCTTCTCATTCTTTCCTTCCAGTGCAGCCAGTAGGATTTTCCCAGTGTTTCCCAGCTATACTTCCTCCTCCCCAAACCCAGCCACCAGATGTGCCTGTTTCCACATCTCTGCTTCTTCCTCCTTGTGTCTTTTGCCCAAATGAACTTTACCATTTAATCTTGGCCTTGCCCTGCTTTATCTTCTCTCATGAAGGCTTTTGTGACCTTGAAGGCATGAAAAAAGGACTGACATATGTATTAACCAACACCATAAGGTAGAAACTGAGAAAGAAGGCCGGGCGCGGTGGCTCATGCCTGTTATCCCAGCACTTTCAGAGGCCAAGGCGGGCCTGAGGTCGGGAGTTCGAGACCAGTCTGACCAACATAGAGAAACCCTGTCTCTACTAAAAATACAAAATTAGCCGAGCATGGTGGCACATGCCTGTAATCCCAGCTGCTCAGGAGGCTGAGGCAGGAGAATGGCTTGAACCTGAGAGGCGGAGGTTGCGGTGAGCCGAGATTGCACCATTACACTCCAGCCTGGGCGACAGAGCGAGACTGCATCTCAAACAAACAAACAAACAAACAAACAAACAAAAAGAAATTGAGAAAGAACAGGGAACGCTCTGGAGGGTGCAAAAATAAGCTCAGCCCTGCGGAGGGATTAGCTTAGATGGAAGTGAGGACTCATGAGAGGAAAGGCCTGGGAAGTGGGCATTCCTGGAACAGAGCGGGTTGCTCTACCAGAGTGCGTCAAAGATGCCATTGAAAAGTGCCTAAGCCTGAGGAATAGGAGATTGGCTTTTGTTCCAGCTCCATCCATAAAATTACTGCATGGCCTCAGGCAGATTTTAATTGTTTTTAGCCACAGTTTCCTCGTCTGAAATGGAAAGGATAATGGTATCCAATTCAAGGAATTGTTTGTAGGACTCATCAGAAGATCCCTTAGCACAGTGCCTGACCTCGCTCAGTATTAGCTATGTTGCCAATAGTGCTCTGGAGCTTGGTTTCTTAATCTGAAAATGAATTAAGTTGCCCTAGATCAGTGTTTCCTGGTGTAAATTTTATCACGAGCCAGAGCATAACAATGCATAAAGAGCCAGTGTGTCAGGAAGTCATTTGTAGCAGCCAAAGCTCTTAGTGGGGCCGGCAAGGCTGGGCGGGTTGGGGGGCGGAGACTGAGAAGACAGCAGCCCCTCTGTTCTAAGACAGTGTCGTAGGAGATTTTTTATGCTCGTGTGGCTCAAGTGCTCTATGGGAGACAGGAAATGCCGCCCTGAGGTTTATATTCACGATATCTAACCGGGACTTATATAGAGGCCACAGACAAAAGACATTGACATTGCAGAAAAGTAAACGAAGAATCTAGTGGTCCCACTCCAAGGTACATAACTAGTTAGTGACAGATTCAGAACCAGAAACCCATTCTCCGGTCCCATTTGGGGTTCTTCCTCTGACAAACATCATCCTTTCCCCAGCGCTTTGGAGTACACACATGTGAGCCTGAGGACACACGCGCCCAGGCACCGGGCTTGTCAGGAACAGCTGCGGCTCAGATCCCTCCTCCTGCTCCCCTCCCTTGGTTATGCAATTCTTTTCCAATAAGGCTCTCAGTCTCACACCATTTGGATTCCCCGACCTTAATCCTGTGCAATGGGGCTGAAATGAATGAGACAGGGCTCCATTCTGGCTTCACAAAGGCTGCATTGTCCAACTCGTGAACGGGTTCCTTCTGCTTGGACCAAGAGGACCATTTGCAGGGGGGAGGCATCCAGAAAGAGCCCAAGGTCCAGCATAATAACGTGCATGTGCCTCCACGCACATGGGATGGCCCTTTAAAAGGGAGGGCCTGGCTGCGGGAAGCCAGAGACAGCTGGGCCACTGGCAGGAGGGAGAGTGAGGATGGCAGAGACCAGTGCCCTGCCCACCGGCTTTGGGGAGCTCGAGGTGCTGGCTGTGGGGATGGTGCTGCTGGTGGAAGGTGAGCCAGGCAGAACCTGGGGTGCAGCAGGGGCCCAGTGGGTTCTGAGGACCCAGGCCACCAATATGGAGCTGGCAAGGAGAGGCGAGGTCCCCAAATCCAGCTGGGTGTCAGGTCCCCTTGACTGCCTTCCCCTCTGTGCCTGGACTCAGGGGGTGTTCTGACAGCTGAACCTGTGAGGTGCAGCACACTGCCTGCCAAGCAGAGAGTAAGCCAGGCAAGGGTCAGGGAGGGGGGGACTTTGAGAGGGGACATCTGCCCAGGAGATGATCAAGAGCCAGGCTTTAGGACTTTTCATGTCCCTCCAGTCGGGAGGAAATTTAATCCACTCCTTAGAAATCCTGCTAAGAATCCCACATAAGATCAGTCCCCTGAAAGGCTCTGGGGACAGACAGCTCTGCCACCTGCTCTTGTGTGACTGGAACCAAGTCCCTTCAGCTCTCTGCCCTCAATGCCTTGACATTCCGAATGGGTGGTTGTAAAGATTAAATTGGATAATGGGTATAAAGTGCTAGCCTAAATAGACTCCAGGGTATTTAAATTCATTCTCTCCCATCCTCTCCAGCCCCACCACTATTTTCACTGTGTCTACTCCTATGAGCCTAAGCACTTCGCCTCTAGGTCCGCAAGGTACCTACCTACCTCCACCTAGAATCCCTAAGATGCTCGCTGAGGCCAGAGCTAGAGACAGTGTCAATCCTGAATCTGCGCCAGCCTGAGCTAAGTTGAGGGAGAATGCAGCTTTGGTTCAAAGCAGACCCAGAGAAATCATCAGTCTCTAATGAGAACTGACAATGGAGAGGAAGTGACAGTCATTTGATTGGTCTTGAAGGCTCTGGACATGACTTTCTGGTGGCCCCAGCCAGTGTCTCCCTTTCCTGAGAACCCTGCAATCTAGCATCCCTCCAGGTCCTCAAATATGCCATAAAATTTTACCACTTTATTTTTTGGAAGGGGTTTAAATTTACATTTTTATTTCATGTTTGATAATTAGAAATGTCATTGTATACATAATGCTTTGGTTTTTATTTTATTTTATTTTTAAAATATTTTTAAAATTTCAATAGCTTTGGGGGTACAAGTGATTTTTGTTTACATCGATGAATTACATCATGGCAAATTCTGAGATTTCAGTGCACCCATCACCCGAGTAGTGTACATTGTACCTAATATGTAGGTTTTTTTTAAAAAATTATACTTTAAGTTCTAGGGTACATGTGCATAACGTGCAGGTTTGTTACTTATGTATACTTGTGCCATGTTGGCGTGCTGCACCCATCAACTCGTCAGCAGCCATCAACTCGTCATTTACATCAGGTATAACTCCCAATGCAATCCCTCCCCCCTCCCATATGTAGGTTTTTTTAATCCCACCCCGTCTCCCACACTTCCCGTTCTCCAGTCTCCAAAGTCCATTATGTCCTCTGAATGCCTTTGCATACTCACAGTTTAGCTCCCACTTGTAACTGAGAACAATCAGTATTTGATTTTCCATTCCTGAATTACTTCACTTAGAATAATGGCCTCCAGCTCCATCCAAGTTGCTGTAATAAGACATTATTTCATTCCTTTTTATGGCTGAGTATTATTCCATGATGTATATATACCACGTTTTCTTTGTCCATTCATTGGTCAGTGGGCACTCGCATTGATTTCGTATCTTTGCAATTGTGAATTGTGCCGCAATAAACATAGATGTGCATGTGTGGTTTTGGCTGGATTAAATGGCAGATCTACTTTTAGTTATTTACAGAATCTCTATACTCTTTTCCATAGAGGTTGTATTAATTTACATTCCCAGCAGCAGTGTATAAGCATTCCCTTTTTACCACATCCATGCCATCGATCTATTGTTTTTTGACTTTTTATTGATGGCCATTCTTGTAGGAGTAAGGTGGCATCTCATTGTACCACAGCATGTCTTTGCACATGCTATTCCCTCCTGGAATAGCATGCTCTTCCATGCATTGTCCTGCAGGTAAGTGCTTCTCACAGTTTTGAAGGCGGGATTCTTTTCCTGTTCCTCACTTTAGATGGGGGAAGCTGAGGTTCAGAGAGCTTAAGGAGCAGCAAGCGAGGCAACCGAGCCAAAATTCAAGGTCGGGTCTGTCTGCTTCCAGAGTACGCCCCCTTCACGCTCACTTCCCTGCCTGGCGTCCTGGGCAGCTCCCAGCTCTAACATCAACTCTTCTCCTTGGAGGCTCTCTGACTTTGCTCTACAGTCCTTGGAGAAGGCATTTTGAAATGCAAAAGGCCTGAATTCAAGTTCCAGCTCCACCACTTACTAGCTGTGTACTTAGGGCAAGTTAGCTAGTGTCTCTGAACCTCAGTTTCCCAGCTACAAATGGAGAAGAGCGTATCCAAGTGAAGACTGAATGAGATGACTCATATTAAGTGCTTATCCTGGTGCCTAGTGTGCGCTAAGTGCCCGGCAGGTGTCAGTGATTATGATCGTTATAGCATGAAGCATGCTACGCTATTTTGATTGTCTTTCTTGTCTGTCTGGGAGGTTGCTGATGCTCCATCCACCCCACGCACCCTGTTCTGACCCCAGCTGGGCTTCAGCAGCCCCAATGCCAGCCCCCACCCTTCGTTTCAGCTCTCTCCGGTCTCAGCCTCAATACCCTGACCATCTTCTCTTTCTGCAAGACCCCGGAGCTGCGGACTCCCTGCCACCTGCTGGTGCTGAGCTTGGCTCTTGCGGACAGTGGGATCAGCCTGAATGCCCTCA
The DNA here is from genome assembly GCF_000951045.1 of Mandrillus leucophaeus. Taxonomy (NCBI): domain Eukaryota; kingdom Metazoa; phylum Chordata; class Mammalia; order Primates; family Cercopithecidae; genus Mandrillus; species Mandrillus leucophaeus. Next base: position 644,347 of record NW_012098932.1, on the reverse strand, counting down.
TTGCAGCCACATCCAGCCTTCTCCGGTACCAGCCCCCTCCCCAGTCCACAGGCCCTGAGGTCCTGCCTGGGGCCTGACCTCTGGGCCCCGGGCAGCCAGGCCAAGGGCATTTTTACTACCTACAGAAAATTGGCCAAGGGCGGAGGGTGGGCAAGCTAAAATGGGCTGAATTCCAGATTGATTCTGAAGAATGGCAGCTGATTTCTGGAAGACAGGGATTGCTGAAACCTGATGAAAGAGATGGCAGGCTGTAGAGATCAATGGTATAGGTTCTGTAACCAAGCAACCTAGGTTTGCATTCTGGCTTCATTCGGCATTTCTAGTTCTGGGCTTCTTCCATAAATAGGGTATTATTTCCTAACTCATATAGTTCGTTGGAAGTATTTACTTCTATTATGTGTAAATAACTTAAAATAATGCTTGATACCTAGGACTCTAAATAAGTGTGAAAACAAACAGGGTTTTGGCTAGCGTCTAACACCTCCTTATACACAAACCAGGGTCTTCCATCATAGCTTCAGAAGGTGTTTATAAAATTGTTTTCTGAAGCAGACTGGACATTCTCATTCTGATTTTGGACACTGCAGATGGAGGCTGGAGCCCACCTGGATGCGCATACTCCGTGCTGACCAGCCTGGGGGGTCTGCATCTGTGAGAATTCTTCCTCCCACAGTGAATTGAAGCTTCCACCTTTGTTTGGCCCTTTAGGTTGGGGAGGCCTGGGATCTCCCCTCTGACTTTGCCTTCATCTTCTGTGTGACCTTGGCTTCAGTATCTTTGCCTCTTTGAACCTCAGTTTCCCCACCTATCAAATACAGGCATGAGCTCTCCTGTGACAGTGGGATCTGATCACACAGAGAGAGCTTATGGCCCAACTGTGGTGCAGTCAAAGTCACCAAGCATAGAGAGTGTGCATCGGGCTCCACCCCTTCAGCCCAGTTACTTAAGCTCTAACGCCTCATAGGAAAGACACCGATATTAAGGCCCTCTTTGGAGAAGGAGGGCAATATTCAGGAATGCACATTCCAGGCTGTACTTGGCAGGTGTGGGAGGTGGAAAGGGTTGGAGGAGAGGGGTCACTGGTGCCCAGTGTCTCCCACAGGCGCTGGCCCTACGGCTCAGATGGCTGCCAGGCTCACGGCTTCCAGGGCTTTGTGACAGCGTTGGCCAGCATCTGCAGCAGTGCAGCTATCGCCTGGGGGCGCTATCATCACTACTGCACCCGTATGTATCTGGGCTCCTGGAGTGGAGGGACACCGATGCAGCGTGGAGAGTTTAAGAGGCAGGGTGGGGCAGTCAGAACTAGCTACCGCTCCGTGTTTCCCAGGGCAGGGAAGTGTGGGTGGGTGTGAGTGTGCATGCCTATCACGTGTAGGCACTCATTTCAGGAAAGGAGGGAGGGTGGGAGAGTGTGCAGGAGAGCTGTTGAGGCTCTCTTGCCATCACTGCAACCTTGGGCAAGTCAGGGATCCTCTCTGAACCTTAGTCTCCTCCTCTGTGAAATGATTTTTTTTTTTCTTTTTGAGACAGAATTGCTCTATTGCCCAGGCTGGAGTGCAGTGGAGCGATCTTGGCTAACTGCAACCTCTGCCTCCTGGTTTCAAGCGATTCTTCTGCCTCAGCCTGCCGAGTAGCTGGGACTACAGGCGTGTGCCACCACGCCCAGCTAATTTTTGTATTTTTAGTAGACATGGGGTTTCACCATATTGGCCAGGCTGGTCTTGAACTCCTGACCTCGTGATCTACCTGTCTCAGCCTCCCAAAGTGCTGGGATTACAGGTGTGAGCCACTGCGCCTGGCTGAGATGATTTTAATAACCAATCTCAGTTTTATTTTGAAAATCAAATGAGATCAGGGATACAGAAAATGCCCTTGCAGACAGGTACTACGGAGGTGCAGAGAGGCTGGGTGTATGTGTGTAGTTGGGCATGTGCCCTGGCACCCCACCATTCCATGAGGCTTCATGAAAACTGTCCAGCTCTAGATTTCCCAATCTGCATTGTCAAATACCATCTTCATAATTGGCCATATCAGTGTACAAACTGCTCTGTTTCTCCTTGATTTTTTTTTCTTAAAAGTGACTCATTTTTTAAAATGTAAACACCTGCTTCAAGCTCATTCTAAACAACATCTGGGAAATCACAGGTTTAATGTTCTTATAATTTTAATACAATTAAAATAAAAATCTGTTCACCCAGAGACCATCTAGAACCCTGTTCACCACCATGGGTACATAAACATGTTTTGGGGAGCTGTGGCTCAGCTAACCCTCCTAGCAAACCCTCAGCTCACAGCCTTGGAAGCAGAGGCACAGAGAAGTTAAGCAGCTTGCCTAGGGTCACACAGCTACTAAGGGCAGAGCTGACACTGGGCATGACCTGGTACCTCCAAGTCCTGAGCTATGAATTTGCTCAGCACAGAGGCTGCTGTGAGGTCTATGGCCAGCACAGCCTCAAGCCGTGGCATGGCCTCTTTGGAATCCACAGAACTTCCCTTGCCATAGTCACATGTACAGCCCCCTTCCCTGCAAAGTCACTGCCCATCATGGGTCTCTCCAGGCCAAAATGCTTCCATCGGTCTCATCATTTTGAGTGGCAATAGTTTAGCCTTCCTGTCCACCTGGCCTCAGAGCGCTTCTCCCACTACTTCCATCCCAGCCCCCGCCCCAGTGATCCCTTGGACCATCTTATACACACACACACACACACACACACACACACACACACACACCACCTTCTCAGACAGCAACAGGCTTCTCTGCCTCAATATAGAACAGTTAACCCCTACGCCAGAGGCCTTAGATCAAAGCCCTTTCTATACTGAGAGCATGGCAGAGCAGTGTGAAGGCAGGCAAAGGGGAATGAAGAGGTCTGAATTCATCTACTCCATCCCTGGGTGGTTGTAGGCATGTCACCTTGGCCATCTGTTTCTAAAGCTGAAAGTCTGAGGCAGCACAAGGGTACAGGTAGGTATTCATTATTATGCCCACAGAGAATTGCTTGAACCTAGAAGGCAGAGGTTGCAGTGAGCCGAGATGGCACCACTGCACTCCAGCCTGGGCAACAGAATGAGACTATGCTTCAATAAAACAAAAACACAAAAACAAACAAACAAACAAAAACAAGAAGAAGAGAAAAGGCCAGGCACGGTGGCTCACGCCTGTAATCCCAACACTTTGGGAGGCTGAGGTGGACAAATCACTTGAGGTCAGGAGTTCGAGACCAGCCTGGCCAACATAGTGAAACCCCATCTCTACTAAAAATATACAAATTAGCTGGGCATGGTGGCATGAGCCTGTAATTCCAGCTACTTGAGAGGCTGAGGAAGGAGAATCGCTTGAACCAGGGAGGCAGAAGTTGCAGTGAGCCGAGATCATGCCACTGCACTCCAGCCTGAGTGACAGAGCAAGACTCTGCCTCAAAAAAATTTTTTTAAAAGATTGGCAGAACTGACCTCTTGACTATATCGAGTCTTCCTATCCATGCACATATTTATTGTGCCCACAGTTGGGGTGGGAGGTGTCTTAGTCTGCCCAGGCTCCTATAATAGAATGTTATAGACTGGGTGGCTTGAACAATAGAAATTTATTTCTCAGTTATTCAGGCTGGGAAGTCCAAATTCAAGGTGTCAGCATGGACAGGTTCGTTGAGGGCTTGCTTCTTGATTTATAGATATTCACCTTCTTGCCATGTCCTCACATAAAAAGAGAGATTGTCATGTTCCTTCTTTTATTTTTTTGAAACAGAGTCTCACTCTATTGCCCAGGCTAGAATGTAGTGGCACCATCTCAGTACACTGCAACCTCCACCTTCTGGGTTCAAGTGATTCTCTACCTCAGCCTCTTGAGTAGCTGGGACTACAGGCGCATGCACCACGTCCAGTTAATTGTGTCCCTTCTTATAAGGGCACTAATCGCATCATGGGGGCTCCACCCTTATGGCCTAGTTATATCCCAAAGGCCCCACCTCCAAATGCCATCACACTGGGGATTAGGGCTTCAACATATAAATTTGAGGGGACACGAACATTCAGTTCATATCAGAAGGTCACATCCAAGCAAACTCCATCTGGAGCCATATCAGTAGAAGCAAAGTGTCAGATGAGGGAGGTTGTAGATATGCTCTTCTCTCCTGATCAAAACCCACCTAGAGACCTGTCCTCTGCCCTGGGATCTTAGACACAAAGGAGTATGACAAATAAACAGTAGACAGAGGAGGGCACCTGTGAAGTGCATCCTGAAGCCAGATCCAGGAGGAACCACTGGATGGGAAGGACCCAGTGACACCGCAGCAGAGAGGGGGCTTCAGGGAAGGGATCAGAGGAGGTCAAATCAGCATGGCTGGTTCACATCAAAAGATGCTGCTGGGACCCAGCCTCTGCCTTTGGCACTGAGATTGAGCCCCAACCCCCGAGTCAAGCATTCTCAGAGGGTATCCTGGAAGCAGAGGCAGTGGCCTGATTCTGAGCAAGTGCTGAGGATGGTGGTAAGTCCAGACTTCTGCCTCCATCCCCTATGACCCTCACCTGAACCCCTGCCCATGCTTCTTCCTGAACTTTGGCTTTGAAAACACATCTGTCTCTTTGCCACTCCCTCCTTGTCTCTGTCCTCTGAAGAAGATGGTATAGTGTGTCTATTTGGAGACCTTCACCATCCATTATCTATTTCATTCTTCATAACAATCCTCTGAGCAACTCATTATCATTCCCCTTGTGGCAAGGATTATCATTCTCCTTGTGGGCGAGAACACTGGGGCTCAGAGAAGCTTTTCACTTGCCTGAGGCCCTGAGTTATTAAGCATCAGAGCTGCGGTTCTCATTTTGGTGAGTTGCTTAGTTAATCCCCTTCTCAGCCTCAATTTTTTAGACCATGACACAGGGATAAGAAAACCTCCTTCTGGCAGGATGTGGTGACTCAATCCTGTAATCCCAGCACTATGGGAGACTGAGGCGGGTGGATCACTTGAAGGGACACTCTTCAAGATAGGGAAGTCCATTCTTTCTCACTCTACCAGGCCATCTCCCCCTCACAACCTCCTCTTCGTCCTCTGTCCTGGGCAGGCAGCCAGCTGGCCTGGAACTCGGCCATCTCTCTGGTGCTCTTCGTGTGGCTGTCTTCTACCTTCTGGGCAGCCTTGCCCCTCCTGGGTTGGGGCCACTATGACTATGAGCCACTGGGGACATGCTGCACTCTGGACTACTCCAAAGGGGACAGGTGAGGTGGGAGGAGCAGCTTCGAGGCTCCTATCCATGGGAATCTTGGCTTTGAAATCCTATGACAAGGGTGCCCCAGCTGAAAATCCAAATTGGAAAATGTGAATGTTTGCCAGATAATCTCAACTCCTTAGTCATGATACCTACATGTAGGCAGACATTGGGACTGGAAAAAGCCTGTTCTGAAAACTGGCCGGGTGATGGGAATGCTATGAAAATTGGGACCCAGAGTTGAACCCAAAAAGAGACATCATACAGGGAGCCATTGGCTTGTGTCAGTGATAACAGTCACCAAGCCACACCACCTCTTTGCCGTCTTCAGCACAGTCAGCCATCATGGCTCTGACCTCATCAGTTTCTAGAGGGTGCCATACCCTTGGCACAATAGATTCAAAGAACATTATGGTCCTTCCACTGGGAGGGAATGCCCTGAGCATATGCTATGAGGCAATCCCTGGAGAAATAGAACTGAATGCGAGAGGGTCCCCACCCTCATGGGGCTTGTGTTCTGATACTGCCCCATCAGGCGGCTCTAGGGAGACAAGGGCTTAGGGGGATCCTTTAGAAACTGCCTTGAGGAATGGTCACATGGGCTCCAGCCCCTCTTGCTTCTACTAGAGCCACGTTGCATTCATCTGCTTTACCCATGGTGTTTAATCATGAGGCATCTGCACTGGACGACAGGCTTTCCAGGTGATGCCTTTTTGAGAATGCTGGGCTTGGTCCAAGTGTCCCTCCATGGCCCTCCCCAGCCAGGGTCCAGTCCTTCCAAATGCCCCTCCCTGGTGTACAGCTCCAAGGTGACATAGTCTTTCCTTCAGAAAATGGGAATCTGCCTCCCTGGGACTCCCACCATTCCCTTCACCTCCCCATGACCACTACCTGGGAACCCAGGCTCTTCTGTGGTCCCTTCAACCATTTCTTCAGTGACGTAGTATCCAATCTTCTTGTTATCCAGTCTCCTTTTAAAAACTTTGGGCCTAGAATGCTCCTTGAGTGTTCCTTCCTCTTGGTCCACTGACATCCCCACCATTGGGTGAACATGTTTCCCAAACTAAAATTTCCCATTCTTCATGCTTGGGGGACAAACAGGAAAGCAGGGCTAAGCACTTGAACAAGAAAGAGGCCTCTTCCTCCTCGGAGCTCCCTGGCTTCTAAAGGCAAGTTCTAGGGGGACCTCGTAGCTCCCAAAGGGAATTTACCTGGGACCCGGGAGCAATCACACTGAGTACTTGTGTGAATGGAGCATTTCCCCACATCCGATCATCGAGAGCAGAGCTGGTGGGTCCTTGAGGGCAGCTGACCATCCCTGAGAGCTGACCCCAATCCTCCATCCGCTCTCCCTGTAGAAACTTCACCAGCTTCCTCTTCACCATGTCCTTCTTCAACTTTGCCATGCCCCTCTTCATCACGATCACGTCCTACAGTCTCATGGAGCAGAAACTGGGGAAAAGCGGTCATCTCCAGGTAAGGACGCCTCCCGGAGTGTTATCTGACGGTGCGGCGCAGCCCCAGGCTCTTGGTGTCCCGAATGAAGAATTGGATGTGACACACACAAATAGCAAAGCAAATATTCATTGCTTTTGCAGCAAAGCAAAGCAGCAAAAGTTTATTCAGCACAGTATTACGCTCTCAGAGAGGGGAGGGCGGACCGATCTCTGCGAAGTGAGATCAGCACCAGTTTGGTGTATTTTGGGTTGTTTTATGTGTTTATTTTTCTTCTTCCCAAGGCTGCCTAATCTCTAGCCAGCGTCTGCCTTTTGATTGATAGGTTACTTAGTCGCTTTGGCCCTTGTGTGATTGCCTGTCACCTCCATCCCATAATCTTAAGTACATGCATGATACACAGTCCATATGCATGAGCCTTAATGAGCTTATTATCATACAGGGTCATTTTAAGGATACTTTTTCTCTCTAATGCACATGCCCATCTCTGAGGAACTGCTCCTGACAGGTTTGGTCCAGATCTAGCCGGCCATGGGAGCTTCTTACTCACTTTTTAATCTTATTTTTGTTTTGGTTGCTCAACTTCTGTTTCTTGTCTTGCTTCTTGCTCACCGCCTCTTCACCTTGCTTCTGCTTCTACTTATTCTGCCCTTTAACCTCCAATTCCCTCTGCTAGTCTCCTGACTCAAGAGCAGCAGAAAGTTCTTGGTTCCACTCAGGGACACCAGGGAATATGAACAATGTGACAGATAGCAACCAGGGGTTTTCTGCGTTTTCAATGATCAAGAGAAAATCCAGCTTGTGCACAGCCTAGGATGTTGGAACTGGAAACTACCCTCCCTTTGCTCAGATCGCTAAGGCCTGGGGAGCAAGGATCAGGACTGCTCAGATTCACCCAGACCTGGTAACTCTGGCGACCAGGGCTCCCTGCCGGACACCATCCCTGCTGTTCCACTTAATTCTTGCCAAAGATCTGAGGTTTGGCACAAAGTTACAGTCTTTTTAAATGCTGCTTTTAAAGTGCTTTGAGATGTTTAATTTAATCACAGTCACAGGGTGGTGTCCAAAAGATAAAAATCAAACCTATAAGCACATTTGTCCAAGAAATATAGTACTTCAAAATAAGCCCTCCTAGCCATTTTTAAATTTCTGCGTTACTATTCCCTTGCCACGGTTTTATTTTAACTTGGTCACCTGGATGACCTCTAACAAAGGAGTCCTAACAAGCAACAAAGATTAGAACAAATTCAGATCTTAGTATTATTTCATCTTTGCAACCACTCTATGAGGAAAGAGGTTTTCTCTTTTTTTTTTTTT
>NW_012098932.1:614434-635816 GCF_000951045.1 Mandrillus leucophaeus | reverse complement strand
TCTTTTCTTTTCTTTTTTTCTTTTGAGACAAGGTCTTACTCTGTTGCCCAGGCTGGCGTGCAATGGCAATCTCGGCTCACTGCAACCTCCGTCTCCCGGGTTCAAGCGATTCTCCTGACTCAGCCTCCCTAGTAGCTGGGATTACAGGCACCCGCCACCATGCCTGGCTAATTTTTGTATCTTTTGTATCTGTTGGCCAGGCTGGTCTTGAACTCCTGACCTCAGGTGATCCACCCATTTCGGCCTCCCAAAGTGCTGGGATTACAAGCTTGAGCCACTGCGCCCGGCCAGAAGGAGGTTTTCTTATCCCTGTGTCGTGGACTGAAAAACTGAGGTTGAGATGGGCGTTAACTAAGCAACTCACCAAAAGCCACACACCTGGATTCAAACTTAGGTCTGGGACTCCACCACCCACGTGGTCAATCACAGTGCATGAAAGAAACTCTCTTTTTTTTTTTTTTTTTTAAGTCACTTCATCTGCCACTTTATTTATTTATTGTAAATTGGAAAAGGACTGTGCAAATCTATTTTAGCTGCAGCCCCGATGCTCCCCCGAGGTCAGAAGGAGAGAAAGGACTTTGCTGGGACCAGAATCCAGTCCCCTGGCTCCCAGCTGGCAGCTAGCGTAGGCGCCGCCTCCAGGCTGTCCTCCGCGATGCCCGTCCCAAACCCTGTCTGGAGGCGCAAAGTTCACATTTATTGGAGGCACAGACAGCCGGGAGACAAGGTTGCCACCATGATCTCCTCATTTTTCTGGGTTGACTTTAAACCATTGTCTCTGGTGGGCATCGTCAAGGTCACACGCAGGGGTCCGGGGACCTCATCCCAAGCTAAGCGGCTTCTGGAGACCGCACAGCCTCTCCAGGAGATTCCAATTCTCACGGCCTCGGCTCCCGGGAGGGCCCCGCAGTGCTGAGCTCCCTTCCCCCCACCCCCAAATAAGGGACAATTAAGAGAGAAAAAAAAGTCTCTTGGTCAACATATTTTAAAAATCCAAGATGGAAGAAAATATGTTCTCTTCCAACTTAATCACCCTCTTTGTTAAAGAAAGTCATGTCAGGGAGAAAACAGGCAAGAACTTTAGCGTCAGAATTTGCACGTTCGCGTGTGTGTGTGTAGGGGGGCGGGGGGCAGGATCCGGCCGCTCCCGCTGAAATTAAAGCGCGAGTCTTGCGCCCCCTCATGGCGCCACGCGGCACCCCAGCGTCTCCCGCTCTCCGGACAAGCCCCGTGCCCGCTGATTATATTTCACATTGGGAGCCCAGACAGGGTGGTCTCGCCAGGTGGCTGTAGCTGTGGATGACCAGTTGGTTCTAGGACTGAGGCCTGAGGGCAGCTCAGCCTGGGGCCCCTTGAGCACGCAGTCACAGAGCCCAGGATTTCTCTTAAAGAGCGCAGACCCGGGCCAGGCACAGTGGCTCATGCCTGGAATCCCAGCACGTTGGAAGGCCGAAGGAGGAGGATCCCTGGAGCCCAGGAATTCGAGACCAGCCTAGGAAATATAGTGAGACCCTGTCTGTATTTGACAAACAAACAAAGAGTACAACCCAGGAGGAAGCTCATTATCCACCCAGTCTCGACCTCCAGCCACGTCAGGTATTATCAGGCCATTTTACAGACACAGCAACTGAGGTCAGGCAAGCTTAAATAAAAGGCTTAAGGTCACACAGTCTTAAACAACAGAGAGGCCCATCTGGTCCCAAGTTCCCCTGCAGACTCAGCTCCCTCCTGAAGCCTGGTTCATGCTGCCCAGCCCTGCTGAGTGCTGACCTGGTCTTCTCGGCCGCATGGGGCTGTGGGCCACCTGGAGCAAGCTGACATCTCCTGCCACAATTTCTCCCCAGGTAAACACCACTCTGCCAGCAAGGACGCTGCTGCTCGGCTGGGGCCCCTATGCCATCCTGTATCTATACGCAGTCATCGCAGACGTGACTTCCATCTCCCCCAAACTGCAGATGGTACAGATACTTCTAGTACCCAAAGCTAGACCCCTCTCAGTCTTTGTGTCTCTGTCTCACCTCATCTCACTTTCTGGATTTATGGCCTCTGTGTCAGTCTCTTCCTCTCTGTGTTTCTTCCTTTGGATACTCACAATGCATAGAGCATTAGTTTGCCTCCCTAATCCCCTACCTCGTCCCTGAGTCATACCAGGCTGCTACTTGACATTGCCCAAACCTCATGTGAGATGACAGGGACAGCCAGCCAGATGGTGCAGATAAGGACTCTGTGACTAGGGGTTGAGATTGGTACCCAGGCTGGGAGCAGGTGGGTCTGGGCAAGAGTATGACTCCATGGGCTCCATGAGCCATGAATCTCTGCCAACTAGTCAGGGAAGGCTCCAAGGCTGCAGAACTAAATGATTGGCAGCTGCAGGTGGGGGTGACTGGGGTCGCCAGGTGGGACCAGAGAGAGGAGCAGTGGCTTTGAAGCTTCTTTTCTGGACTTTTCTGCCACAACAGGTGCCTGCCCTCATTGCCAAAATGGTGCCTACAATCAATGCCATCAACTATGCCCTGGGCAATGAAATGGTCTGCAGGGGGATCTGGCAGTGCCTCTCACCGCAGAAGAGCGAGAAGGACCGAGCCAAGTGAGCCTACCATCCTGGACTGAGCCCCAGGCCGGGAGGCTGCCCCAGGAGTCCTGCCCAGCAGCCTCAGCGGCCAAGCCCAGACACTCACCCACCTTCCCTAATGGCCCCGTGGAGCCTGGCCCTAGGCTGGACACAAGGATTCAGAAAGACACCAGGCTGCACAGAAAGAGCCAGATGGACCTGAGTGTTGATCATAGCCTTCTACACTCGAGGTTGAGAGGCTTCAGGAAAGTCATTCCTTTTTAAAAATAATAATAAATTTAAGGGGGTACATTGCAGTTTTGCTACGTGGATAGATTGCCTAGTGGTGAAGTCTGGGCTTTTAGTGTAACCATCACCCTAATAATATACATCATACCCATTAAGTAATTTCTCATCCCTCACCCCCTGCCACCTTGTCACCCTTCTGAGTCTCCGATGTCTATTATTCTACACTCTGTGTCCATGTGTATACAGTATTTAGCTCCCACTTACAAGTGAGAACATGTGGTATTTGACTTTCTGTTTTAGAGTTATTTCACTTAAAAGAATGACCTCCAGTTTCATCCATGTTGCTGCAAAAGACATGATCTCATTCTTTTTTATGGCAGTGTAGTGTTCCATTCCATACACACACACACACACACACACACATTTTCTTTAACCAATCATCTGTTGATGGATTGATTCCATATCTTTGCTACTGTAAACAGTGCTGTGATAAGCATACAGGTGCAGGTTTCTTTTTGATATACTGATTTCTTTTCCTTTGTGTAGATACCAATAGTAGGACTGCTGGATCAAATGATAGCTCTGTTTTTAAGACAGTATGGAGAAATCACCATACTGTTTTCCACAGGGGCTATACTAATTTACAGTCCCACCAACAGTGTGTAGGTGTTCTCTTTTCTCTGCATCCTTACCAATATCTGTTATTTTTTGACTTTTTAATAATAGCCATTCTCACTGGTGTGAGATAAGATCTCACTGTGGTTTTAATTTCCATTTCTCTGATGACTTTTGATGTTGAGCATTTTTTCATATGCCTCTTAGGCACCTGGCATGTATTCTTTTTGAAAAAAATAGCGATTCATATCTTTTGCCCACTTTTTAATGACATTATTTGGAATTTTTTTTTTTGTTGCGTTGTTTGAGTTTCTTATATATTCTGGATAACAGTCCCCTACTGGATACATAGTTTGCAAATATTTTTTCCTGTTCTGCAGGTTGTTCATTCTGTTGATGGTTTATTTTGCTGTGCAAAAACTTTTTTAGTTTAATTAAGTCCCATTTGTCTATTTTTTGTTTTGTTGCTTGTGCTTTTAAGGTTTCTGTCATGAATTCTTTGCCTAGATCAATGCCCAGAAGAGTTTTTCCTAGATTTTCTTCTAAGATTTTTATAGTGTCAGTTCTTACACTTAAGTCTTTAACCCATCTTGAGTTGATTTTTTTTTTTTTAAGTCGGAGTCCTGCTCTGTCGCCCAGGCTGAAGTACAGTAGTGCTATCATAGCTCACTGAAACCCTTGCCTTCCAGGTTCAAGCAGTTCTCATGCCTCAGCCTCCTGAGTAGCTGGGATTACAGGCATGCGCCACTATGCCTGGCTAATTTTTTGTGTTTTTAGTAGGGACAGGGTTTCACCATGTTGGACAGGCTGTTCTCAAATTCCTGACCTCGAGTGATCCACCCGCCTTGGCCTCCCAAAGTGATGGGATTACAAGCATGAGCCACTGTGTCTATCCTTGAGTTGATTTTTATATATGGTGAGAGATATGTGTCCAGTTTCATTCTTCTGCATATGGCAATTTAATTTTCCCAGCACCGTTTATTGAAAAGGGTGTCCTAACATCACTCCTTCTAAACCTTCTAACCCTTAACATAAGGATGTTAATGCGGACTTCACAGGGTTGTTGTGAGGCTTGAAGATAACGTGTACTCACTAAGCATATAGAAAATACTCATTAAAACAGAGCTGTTCGTTAAGTCTTGGCCATGCCCTCCAGGGACTCAGTCTTACATAGAAAGGGGTAAAAGCCCCAGGGTTTGCTTATGGGAGCTCAAGCCAGGCTGCCAGCATCCAAACACCACGTATTAAATCGTGATCTGCTGCCTGTCACTTCCTCTGCCTGTGCATCGGGAGGTGAGATGACGGCAATGGCAACTTGACTACACAGAAAGGACCAGAACATTCCCTGGCATGGTAAGTGCTCACGGAGTATCAGCCACCAGCACATGCCAGTCAAAGACAGCCTCTGGTAATATGGGGCTTGGCCTGCACATTGTTTTAAAATGTTTTGAGGTTCGTTGCCAACATTTAAAAATCAGGAAAATTTATTTAAATCCAGATGTCAGAAGGTGAGGCTACCTTCCTACATGGTTACAGTTTGCAGAGCTCAGGGCAGCTTGGCCCTTTGCCCAGGACACATGCTCTTCTGTCAACCGCAGTGCCTGTGTCCCCTGTGGATCTTGTGAGCCTCTGGGTTTGTGACAAGAGCCATCCCGGGTCCCCAAGAGAAGGAGACGAGGCCAAATACATCAGCGTCCTCATCTGTGCTCAGAGGAGAGGCAGGGAGGAAGGTGGTTTGGTCAGGCTGCTTTCAGGGATGGCTTAAGCTCAAGCCCTGCATTCCCAAGGCTTCCTGCAGGAGGGAAAGGAGAGCTTGGCGAAGGCCACCCTGGCCTGGGTTGGCAAGAGATGGGAAGGGCTGAAGCAGCACCTGGTGGGGAATGACCACAGTCCTGCCTGAAGCTACTCACTTCAGAAGCCCCACGTCTGCCCACACCCCCATTTCCTGCTCATGGAGTGGGCTTGGGGACACTCATCACCTTCAGGCTCTTCTGCCCATGTTCCCAAGCACTGTTAGGATCTTTGTCCCCTGTGACAGACACTGTGTGCAGGGCCTCTCCTCTGCCCTCCTTCCCACCTACCCCACAACCTCCCCTGCACCCCTGCCTTCTTTTAAGCAGCTCAGCTGCCTCTGGGAGAAGAGGACAAAGGAGGTGGCTGAATCCTGTCTGCAGTCCGCCTCCCCGTGGGCCCTTGGCACAGTCACTGAGCTGGCATAGGAATCAAAGTCCACCCATCCCTGGCACTTGGCCAGGCAGAAGTCAGACCACAGTCCTCAAAGGCCTAAATCCTTCTCAGACTCGCTTTGCTCTGCCCAGCCCCTATGGTGATGGATTCACAGCCCTCAAGCTCTCTGCTGATTTTCTACAATGAATATGTACCACTTTTGCAATCACAGAAACATGTAAAGAAAAATGTTACTTCTATCTCCTTCAAGTGTTTTATCCCTGGCTGTAGTTGTATGTTCCCTGCAGAGCCTGTGGGCCTCTGGGTTTGTGAAAGTAATGCAGGAGTCCCCATCCCTGAATGTATATCTGTATATCTGGTGAGACCCAGGGTCCTGCAGGGAAATGGAGATGGTGGGCAAGGTGACTGAGGAAGTCTGATGATGAAGGCGCAGCTGACCCAGGACCATGGAGGCAGGTCTGTCCCACAGAGCGGAGGGGAGGAATAGATAAGCCCCATCAGTCTGAGTCTGTTGAACATCACTCCCCACCAGCCTTCCTCTCCTGCCTCCCTCCCAGGCTCCTCTGGAGCAACTGCTCACCCTTTCCTGGGCACCCCTAGGTCTTTTTTCTCCATTCGCTTGTGTCCCCTTAATGCCACCCCCTGCAGACACAATGAGTTTAAGGGGGACACATCAACAAGGTCCCCCCACCTGCATTAGTCATCACTAGCACCACAATGCTCTCTCCAAGTTCCGTGCAGCCCTGGAGAACTGGGGCCACATTGTGGAAAGGTGAACAAGAGCAAGGTGAGAAGACTGAGTCTGGAGAATTCAGGAAGGAAGAAAGAAGGGTGAAAATAGCAGAGAATGTGCTAGAACCTCATCTACAGAGCTCAAGGGCTCAGGGCATCTTCATTGGAGGCCCGGGGAACCAGCCTAACCTTCCCCTGCCCTGGCCTCTAGCCACACTCTACACCAAAGGCCACACTGATACACAGACACACAGACTGGACTTGGAAGAGGCCGCCAGGAGGCAGGTGGACATCCAGAACCAGCAAGCACCAAGTACCAGAAAATTCCACCTCCAGCAATCACTTCCTCTTTTGTAAGCCAGCATCCATTTGACCCCCTGAATTCCTGTCTGTCACTTAGTTCTGACATATTCACCTATCCATCCAATACATATCTACTGAACAGCTGCTGTGTGTCAGACAAGCGCTCGATGTGACGACGCACCAAGATCCTTTCCAGATACTGCCAGAAAATGTCCACTGTCTCTTTGTCTCTTCATTACATTTGTGAGGAAAACACAGTTGTTAACAATAGCTAGGAAATCAAATACAGAAATTACGGTACAGTCATGTCCAAGTAAGTGGAATCAGGTATAATAATAAGGGTGATCAAGATAGCCCAGAAATTTCCTTCAGAATCTCCGCAAGTCATTGTCACAAAACTAAACACTTATCCCTGGCTCTAGATAAATTAAGCGTGCACTCTGTGCTTCATTGTGTACTTGGTTTAATTGTATTTCAAGAGAATTATCCCCCACTGAATTTCAATGTGTAGCCAATTTTAGCCCCATTCTGGATTTTTAAAATTTTCTGTTTGACTTGGAAATCATCGTGGTTTTTTTTCTTTTCTTTCTCTCTCTCTTCTTTTAAACTATGTAGTCCTCTGTAAGAAAACCACCATTATTTCTAAGAACAGTTTTCCCTAAATTGTCATCCACAGAGGAAGGCCCCATAATATGCACTCCTGTAGTGTGATCAGGCCCTGCCTTCCCCTCGCTGGGTAAACTTGGGAGTCAAGACCCCCTCTGGCCCATCCCCTCCATCATCTCAGTCCCCCGGGGCTCTGACACAGGCAGAAGATTCTCAAACACTATCGAAATTTTTTTCTCCAAACTAGATGTTTGTGGTGGACTGAATGTTTGTGTCCCCTGAAATACCTATGTTGAAACCCAGTACAGTTAAATGAAGTAATAAGAGCGGAGCCCTGATCCCATAGGATTGTGTGCTTATGGGAATAGACACCGGAGAGCCTGAGCTCCCTCTTCCCCCACCCCACACATACGTCCAGGAAGGACCATGTAAGGTCACTGTGAAAAGTTGGCCCAGCCCAAGGAGAGAGCCCTCACCAGACACCAACACTGCCGGCGCCTTGATCTCGGACTTCCAGCCTCCAGAAATGTGCAAAATAAATTTGTGTTGCTTGAGCCACCCAGTCTATGTATTTTGTTACAGCAGCTTTAACAAACTAATACAATGTTACATCAAAGCTCATCATTGAAACAGATGATAGTGGAGGGGACCAAGAGTCCAGCTGGTGTCCCCAGCCCAGGAACACCCAGTGCCACCTCTGCAGAACCTGGGGATTGTAAAAATCCAGTTTAAAAGTTGTAAAATTTGGCTTCTAAGATCCCCTCCCACTCTAAGATCCATTGATTTTAGAATGTATTTAAGTTCTTTTGCAAAGAAATGTAAGTACAGTAGAATATTATCACCCACCTCATCCTCTTGCTGGGAAAGATGGCTCTGCCTATTGCCAAATGGACTTGACATCACAAATAAAGTAGAAAGTTGTAACCAAAGTAAAGGATTGGCCCCTTCTGGAGACCTTCACTGGCACAGTTTTCCTGGGGAAGGAAAGGGCTGTGCATTTGACTGGCTAGCAAGAAAGTAGATACCAACTAGATACTGCCTGAACTATACAGTATCTATATTCCCTCTTCAAGGGAAAAGGGAGTCTGCAAATTTTCTACATAGATAAATAAATTAATTGGCAAAGAAGTTAGCCTAATTTATTCATATCTTTCTTTTTGGCACAAAATTAATAGAATTTCTGCTGTTCTCCCTATCAGAGATACTCCTGGTCCAATTCTCTCAAATACAAGCTCACTCTCCTTCCCACCACAACCGCCTCCCTTCTTCTTGTGTTCCCTATGTATGTAAATATCACTATTATCTGTCCTGTCATCTAAGGTAAACGAAGAGAGAAGAAGGGAAAGGCAGAGCTCTGACATGCATAAATACCACACTAGGTAGAATGTGAGGGTGGCGCAGTGCTCAGCAGGTACCACAAGGTGGCAATGCCCTCTACATGATCAAGGCATCCTGAGCTGCCAGATCTGATTCCTGCAGTTTCCAACACGCTTTCCTGTGGCTGCTCGTGGTACAAGAAGCCTGACGCTTAGCTGTTTCTACCTCAAATAATGACATGATTCTACATCTCTCTCTTTCTTAAAGGAAACAGAGTGTCATGCCCATTGGTCAGAGGAGTCTTTGATGGCCCCGAGGAATCAGTCTCTTTTCTCTGCCTATAGAACAGCCATTGAATGTCTAGCCAAATGGAGGCCTCCAAAGCCCCGCACACCACAGCATTTTGATAAGAGTTCTGGGCCTGGGTTTTGTCTTTGTCTGACTGATAAGTCAGGGCAGTCCCTGGATTTCTCCGACCTGGGATTGTTCATCTGAAAAGTGGTGGTAATTACCTCTCATGCTGTGATCATAGGTGGAAGCCCACTGAAAACTATGGGGTGTGCTGCAGGAGGGTTCAGAGAAGCACCCCACGCCTCAGGCAGAGGCACAACAAATGACATTTGGCAATTGTGGGCAATGTTTCTAAGGTAACGAGGGCTGGAAAGGCCCTGGGTGAAGGCCAGAGACATAATCCTTAAGTCTGCCCTCTGTTCTCGCTTGAGGTAACTTGCTGCTCCCCTCTTAAGCTGCTCCTTGGCCCCAACATCACACACCTGCTCTTCCGTCCATCCACCTGGCAGCTCTCACAATGGCCTCCATTGTCCCCTGCACAGCATCCTCAGCTCAGCTGCCCTGCCCTCTGCAGCTGTCCAACACATGCACCGCCTTCGTCTTCTAGATCACAGCCAGCTTGGCAGATTGGAAAGGACTCAGCTTTGGGTGTCGGAAATCCCTGGGCATGAATCCAGGATTTACCATTTATTCAGTGTGACAAAGATTCTCTGCTTCACCAAACTTGAGTCAGGCTCTTGAACCTTCTTCTAGGCCCATCTTTGATCTTCCTTGTAACATCCAGTTGTAGCAAAGAACCCTATTAAGTTAGTTTAGCAAGAACCATCAGCCCCTCGACATCTGATCAGGTTCCTCAGCCTGCACCATCCCCCAGCTGATTTCTGATCACCCTGGCCTGTCTTCAGCAAGATTCTTGTTCGATAGGTTTAGCCAGAATCCCCTTTATTCTTGGTATTTCATCTTAGTAATTTTCCATCCAGCAAACCACACCCTGCTCCTGGGCTATCATTTCCCTTTTGTCCATCTCTCTCACCTGTTGCAACATTCCATTGCAGCTGTCCCTACACCTGAATAAAGTCTTTACCATGCTTTCACAAGTGTCATTGAATAGTATTTTTTAACAAATGTCTAAACAAGTTCGAGCAAATTTTTTTTATCTCTGAGTTTGTTCCACATCTACAAAAATGGACTCATTTGGGTGGCATACTTTAAAGCACATGGTACATGGTAAGTGCTCAATAGATATTAGACACGTTCCATCGCAGACTTCCTCATCTACTCCTTGCTGTCACTCAAGAAAAGAGTGTGTAGGAGAATTATGATAATTGACTGGCAATTACACACCACAGGTGTCCCAACTACTCCCTCATTTACTCCCCACAACATCCTCACAAGCACAGTTCTCAACTTTGTTTGCACATTTGAATCAGCTGGGGCCTGGTGACTCAATGTGTTGTCCCTGCACCGGAAACCCCAACCTCATTTGGGAGCTTGTTCAAAATGTCTCAGGGTTGGGTGTGGTGGCTCATGCCTGTAATCCCAGTACTTTGGGAGGCTAAGATGGGAGGATCACTTGAGTCCAACAGCTGGACACCAGCCGGGGCAACATAGCGGGACCTTGTCTCTGTAAATACATACATACACACCCACATACATACATACATAAAATAAAATAAAATTTTAAAAAAGAAATGTCTCAGGACCTCAAGTCTCAGGGCCCAGCTCAGACCTCCTCAATCCAAATCTTCATTTTAACACCCACCCCCAGAGTTGGTTTGTGTGCACCTTATAACTTGAGAAGCATCAGAGAGCTTTACAGATTATAACTGTCTAGGTCCCTGGCAGAGATTCTGATGTGGTAGGTTTAAAGGGCTGGCTGGCTTGGGCTTTTTAAGCTCCCAGGTGGTTCTAATATGCAGCCATGAGTGAGAACCACTTTTGGGGAGTGGTATGAACAGTTCTGTTTCATGAAGAGTGATTCAGCTGAGATCTACTCTGAGTTATCTCTGAGGCCATTGTTTGCTGTTTTATATGAACATATATTTCTCTCTAGGTGTTCATTCTTCTTCACTTGCTCTTGTTCTGTGGCTTGCTCTCATCTTTCTCTTATTAAGTCCCCTAAATTCCAAAGACCACAAGCCAGCGGGAGAGACTCAGCCCAAGGCTTTTTATTTTATTATCATGATATCATCTACAAGATAATAGGGCCAGGGCTTTTAGTGGAGACACTAAAGAATAAGAGGTTAACAATACTGCTTAAGGTCGTATAGTAAATGAGAAAGCATGGTTAGTGCCTCCTGGCACAGGGATTTTTGGGTATCAGTGCAGGCAGTGCACATCCAAGGTGCTGTAGGGCAGTACTTCTCAACCTCTTCGGTGCACACAAATCACCTGGGATCTTGTTAAAGGCAGACTCTGGTTCAGTAGGCCTGGGTAGGGACCGAGGGTGCATTTCTAACAAACTCCGAAGTAGACCGATGTTACTGAAGTTGCAGTGTGTTAAGCCAAAGCAACCGATTATGATCCTAGCTTCGCCTCTGTCACTTCCCAGCCTCTGACTGGATGTTCATTGTCTCTCACCTGCCAGATGATTCAGATCAATGTTTCAGGTTGTGTCATTGGACTGAGCTCTGAAAACCTCCATGCCAGGCCTAAGATGCCACTGGGTGGCGCTCTGGTGCACCTCCCTATGGTATTTCCTGTTGCAGAGCAGCTGTTGGGTGTTCATTCAACAACAATTCAACAAATATTTATTGAGCCTAACTGTAAGTCAAGGACAAAGTTTAAACAAGACAGACAAGGTCCTCATGAGGGGCTTACATTGTACTGACAATAAACAAGTAAATGTATAAGAGATCGTTACAAATTTTGGTAAGCACTTTGGAGGACATAAACTAGGGAACAGATAGGGAAGCTGGGAGAGGTGGTTGGAAAAGACCTCTCTGAAGAGGTGATATTCGAGCTGTGACTTAAAGGATAATAATAAGGCTGTCAGGTGAGGGCAAAAGAAAAATATTTCAGGCAGAGGGAACAGCAAGTGGGAAAGGGAGTGGCTGTTCGAGGAGCATAAAGAGGCATGAGGCTGGGGCAGAAAACCCAAAGAGAAGCAACAGGAGACGCAGGGGCCATGTCCATCCAGTAGGGCTGGCTGGGACGGGGAAGGGGAACAGTGAGTTTTATTTTATTATTATTATTGTTATGATTTTTTGAGATGGAGTCTCGCTCTGTCGCCCAGCCTGGAGTGCAGTGGCACGATCTCGACTCACTGCAAGCTCCACCTCCCGGGTTCACGCCATTCTCCTGCCTCAGCCTCCCGAGTAGCTGGGACTACAGGTGCCCACCACCACGCCCGGTTAACTTTTTGTATTTTTAGTAGAGACAGGGTTTCACCGTGTTAGCCAGGATGGTCTCCATCTCCTGACCTCGTGATCCGCCCACCTCGGCCTCCCAAAGTGCTGGGATTACAGGCGTGAGCCACCGCACCTGGCCAGTGAATTTTATTTTAAGAGCAAATGAAACTCTTTGAAAGGTTTTCAGCAAGAAAGTAACCAGATCTGGTTTCCATTTTTAACTGATCTCTCTGGCTGCTGTTTGGGGGCTACATTGAACAGTAGAGGCTGAAAATTGAAGTAGGGATTGTTACAATAGTCCAGACCAAAGATGCTGCTGCCTTGAACTAGGTGGTGGTGACAATAACAGTGAGATATGGACAGATTTGGTATACAGTTTTGGAAATAGATATTACATGACTTGCTAGTGGTTTAAGTAAGTTTATCAGTTTGGGTGCTTTTGATTTCAGGTAACGGAAAATGTAAACATTAACTGTCTGAAAAATAAGTGCAACATACAGATTCACACAAATGAAAAGTGGAAGAGTGGAGGCTTCAGGCAGGGTTTGATCAGGTCTCCAGGTTTATTTTTCTGTGATTGTCAGGCCTACCCTTTCTCTCTCCCACTCTCTATGTGTCCATTTATTCTTATGCTAACTTTATTAATAACTGCAAGATGGCTCCAAGAACAATATACGTACATGATTGTGAGTTAGTTCTGTTCACATATAGGAGGAAGCAAGTATCATTCCCAATAACCATAAAACAAAAATCTTGAGTTGGGGCTTGATTGGATTACTTCTAAACAAATCCCTGTTTCCAGGATAATTAACATGATAGTTGGCTCAATACTCCCATTAATCACCAGCTGCCAATGGAATGATTAGCTTAGCTTAGATGGGGTTTACTGGAAACCATCACCATAGGTAAGGGGGTGAAATTATTTTAATTTGCTTGCACCAATAAAGGTAGGGGTATAGTCAGTCCTACACAAATGACATAGTTGCTGAGTAGTGGGGGAGGGCAGAATGGATACTGAAGAGAAAATTTCCATTTCCATTTGTAAATGAGGTGAGAATCGAGGACATGGGAGTACATAAGGATGGGACCTAGGGTTTTGGAGGTGCCATATACCAAGATGAGGAAGACAAATCAGGCTTGGGGGAGAGTAAATACAGATGCTTCTTAGATACTCAGGTATTTGAGTCTAGTGAGCATCTGGAAATATGAGTAAGAGCTGAAGGGAGTTGTCCTGGGTGGAGTCACCCACATCACCTGGCATCCTCTAGGTGTGGGACAGAGTGACAAACTTTCAGCCACTAGCACAGCCTCTCCCTGACAGCTCGGGAATCAGAAGAAAAACCCCGTGATGAGAAGGTTAGAACTAGTGATTCTCTAAACCAAATAAAGCCATGAGCATCAATATTCTGCTACTAAAGGAATAAATGAAGATCTAAAGGAATACATTACAATTAAACATCTTGTTCATATCTTTTGTTTGAGCAATCCTCAGAACAATGAAAGAAAGGTAACAGGAAGAGAATTTAGAATCCCATTTTTCAGATGAAAAAGGTGAGATGTGCACAGGTTAACTGGCACCCCAGATACATCAGAACCTAGGTTTGGAATCTATCCTCTTGATCCTAAATCTAGTCCCCACCCCCTGCAGATCCAAACATCTATGATCGGATAACTCTATTCCTGGAGACAATATATCTATGACCAAAGATATTCTATGACTCAAGTCAGCACATGCTAAGAATTTTTCAGATGCTGTGGGAGGTGACTTAACAGGGAGGCAGCAGGTGAGATAGAAAGAATCTTGGTCTCCTGGTCAGAACAGACACCTACTTGGGAGTTCCAGCTTTGCTGCTCCCTTCCTGTGTGACTTTGGGTGAGTCACTGAATTTTTCTGGGCTGCATTTTCATTTATGATGGGTTGGATTATATCAGTTGTTTTCAAACTTTTTTAAAAAAACTGAAGCAATCCTTAGGTCACTGGTTCAATTCCGGCTGGAAGTAGGTGCCTTACACTTCAACTGGGCATGGTGGCTCACGCCTATAATCCCAGCACTTTGGGAGGCCGAGGCAGGCGGATCACTTGAGGTCAGGAGTTCAAGACCAGCCTAGCCAACATGATAAAAACCCATCTCCATTAAAAATACAAAAATTAGCCAGGAATGGTGGCAGTGCCTGTAATTTCAGCTACTTGGGAGGCTGAGGCAGGAGAATCGCTTGAACCTGGGAGGTGGAGGTTGTAGTGAGCCAAGATTGTGCCACTGCACTCCAGCCTGGCAACAGAGCAAGACTTCATCTCCCCCCGCAACCCCCACCCCCAAAAAACTAAAGCATTTTCTTTGAGAAAACACACACACACACACCAGGAAATATAAATAAACTAAAGAAATCCCAGCATAACTTCTCCTATCAAATGTTTAAGATGGTGAATGGGGATAAGCCTCCTCTCCCATGACTACCATCTTAGAAATCTGCAATCCACTCTGCTTTGCTTTCTAGGAGTCTGTGGGTTGCATCTCTTTTTAGGTAAGTTCTGAGATTGCCTGCCTTCCCCCAGTTCTAATGCCCCAACTACTCCAGGAAAACAGCCTCACTTTCCCTCTCTTCACAGCTGGCCAGTACCACAGACAGCAGGTGTTCTCTGTTCACAGTGATGTTAGTGCATGAGCCCCATGGATAGAGCACCTTGTTGTTCAGCCTACCTGGGTTTAAAGAAGGTCTTTGTAGAAGCTCAGGCGTTAGAAAGCTACAGATGTCATTGTTTATCAGTTGCTGTTAGCAGGTGTATTTGCCAACTCTTGCTCAAGTTAAACAGGAAGTGATTAAAGGACTCCTTGAAGTTAGGAAGGTAAGAAGAACAAACACTCATAATTATGAAACAGCAGAGTCTAACCCTTTATTATGGGCTTTCCATGTGTCAACATATCCAAGCCTCTGAACAATACTAAGATGACAGTATTATGATCTTAAGTTTTACTATCTGCATTGCATATGTGAGAAAACTGAGGCTAAATTGATAAAACTCTAGAAGAAAACATAGGCATAAATATTAATAACCTTGGATTAGGCAGTGGTTGCTTACATAGAGTAAGAAAAGCACAAGTCAAACAATAATAAAAATGGCTAAACTGGACTTTTTCAAAATTAAGAACATTTGTGCTTCAAAAAATGCTCAAGAACATGAAAATACAGTCCACAGACTTGGGGAAACATTTGCAAATTACATATCTTATAAGGCACTAGTATTCAGAATGTATTTTAAAACTCTTATAGTTCAACAGTAAAAGGACAAATAACTGATTTTTTAACGGTCTAAGCATTTATATAGATATTTCTCCAAACGGTTACACAAGTGACCAATTAGCCCATGAAAAATCCTCAACTTCGTTAGTTATTAGAGAAATGCAAATCAGAACCATAATGAGATGTCATTTCATATCTACTAGAATGGCTGAAATAGAAAAGGTTAATAATAACAAGTGTTGGCAAGGATGTGAAGGCACTGGAAACTTTATACATTGCTAGTAAGAATGTTAAATGGTACAGCATTTTGGAAAACAATTTGGAAGTTCCTCGAAAAATTAAAAATACAATTATCATGTGCTTAGCAATTCTACTTCTAGGTACATGCCCAAGATAATTGAAAACATATTTCTACACAAAATATTGTATACCAGTATTCATAGCAACATTATTTACATTAGACAAAATGTGGAAACAACCCAAATGTCAATCAACTGATGAATGAATAAGCAAAATGTAACTTATCCATACAAGGAAATACTATTCAGTCATAAAAAAAAAGTGCTGATGCATGTTGCAATATGAATAAACATTGAAACAAGCCAGACACAAAAGATCACATGTTGAATTATTTCATTTATACAAACTCTCCGGAATAGGAAAATTTATAGAGACAGAAAGTAAGTTAGTGGTTGCCAGGGGCTGGGAGAACAGGACAGGAGGTTGAGAGGTGATTGCTACTAGGTATGAGGCTTATTTTGGGGATATTGAAAACATTCTGAAATTAAATAGTGGTGACGATTTTATAACTTTTTGAATATACTGAAAACCACTGAATTGTACATTTTAAAAGAATGAATTCTAGGGTATATAAATTATATCTTAATAAAAATTAATAATTAATAAATTTAATTAATTAATGGAAAGTGCAATGGGAACTCAGAAAAGATGAAACTCAAAAGTAGCAGGAGGAGGAATCCAGAAAGGCTTCCCTGAGGAGGTAACACAAGTTCTCCCCTTCTTAACTCTCAAGGCCCTGAAGCCTAGTACATGCACAATTACTTTAGAAACTAATGTCTCAGCAGAGCAGAATGGTCCTACATCACATCCTGATACTCCTTCCCAGTGCCTTCCTCTCCTCTATATAGGCTTTACGTAATAATCACAAAATCCCCCAGCCCCATCTGTTCACCTATTTTTCAGTAGAAGCTTCTTCTACACCTAAATACATTTTTTATTGCCATTTTAAAATCAATTTCTAACAGACATCTTGCACAAAAATTCTCCTATTTTCCCTATGTTCAAGTTCAGAGCTGGGTGGGAAAGGTTGATCATGGGGACGTAAGGAAAGGGGGCTACTAGAGGCTGAATGCCAGAGTGTAAGGGGCATTATTCTGTGACTTGTAGCATGGAAGCATAGTGACCAAGCACTATGCTTCAGCATAAAAGAACCACAGAAGCAATGCTGGTAAGGATGTCGTGGCCCAATGCCAGGATCCATTAGAAGTGTATTCATCTGAATAGGAGACAGAAGACAGAAACAATCTAAAGGCAGTGGTGGAAGTCTCCAAGTGGATGGATGAAGGACAGATTTGGAAATGGGCAGGGCTGGGTGGAGCGGAATCGTAACTCAAAGTCCTGAAGCAGAGAATGTTCACATTTAGAACAGGAGGTGGCTTCCCCTCTGGCTTTCTGGACCTTCATATTGCTGAGGTTTGAGAAAATCACACCCTTTTAGTTGGGATGTTTTTGAGATGAGGGTAAAGGCACTGATTGAAGGCCATGGAGCTTAACTGATAAATGAAAGGGAGGGAATGATAATGACATGAGACTAGACAAGAGACAGGGTCCAGAACACAGAAACCCTTACAGGCCAGGTTGAGGATTTGGGGCTGACTGGGTGCAGTGGCTTAAGTCTATAATCCCAGCACTTTGGGAGGGCAAGGCAGGAGGATCCCTTGAGCCCAGGAGTTCGAGACTAGCTTGGGCAACATAGCAAGACTCTATATTTACAAATAATAAATTTTAAAAATTAGGTGGGCATGGTGATGCACACCTGTAACCTCAGCACTTTAAGAGGCCAAGGCAGATGGATTGCTTAAGCCCAGGAGTTCGAGGCTGTAGCGAGCTATTATTGTATCACTGCGCTCCAGACTGGGTGACGGAGAGAGAACTTGTCTCAGAAAAAAAAGGAAAAAAAAAAAAAAAGATTTGGGGTTTGATGCTAAATGCAATTGGAGGTATTAAAAGGGTTTAAGCAGAAGCTGATATAATCCAATTTATATTTTGGCATTGTGGTACAAATAACCATCCATCCGTCTAGGTGGAGGGGATGTAGGGAGTCCAGCTGAGGCTATTTATGGACATCCAGGTGAAAGATGGTGATGGCTTGGACCATGGTGGTGGCAGTGGAAATGGAGAAAAGAGCAACAGAAGATGACTGGGCTTATGGGGGAAGGGCATGAGTTCTGTCTGGCATTGTTTTGGCTGATGTGTCTTTGTGACAGCCAAGTGGAGATTTAGAGAAGGGGATTGAATATGAGAGTTTGCAGCTCAGAGAAGTCTGGTTGGGGATATAGATGTGCAAGTCTTTGCTATGGAGTTGGTAACTGAAGTGTTGGTGGTGGATGAGGTTTCCCAGGGAGCGGTTTTAGATGGAAGACAAAAGAGCCTGACTAAGCCTTGAGGAATCCACTATACTGAATAGCCTGGTGGGGAGGAAGAGTCTGCAAGGGGGACCAGAATGAGCATCCAGAGCACCAGGAAGAAAACGTGGACTGAGAGTTTCCCAAAGTATAAGGAAGAGCGCATTTCAAGAAAAAAAGAATGGTCAAGTAAAGTAAGGGTGGATGAATGCCCTCCGGATTTGGTGATTTGGTGGCCTTCATTGACCTGAGCAAGAGCTGTTTCAGTGAGGGGAAGAGAACAGAAACCAGACTGGAAAGATAAGCGCTTGTTTTGCCAGGCATGGAGGCACACACCTGTAATTCCAGCACTTTGGGCTGCAGCGGGAGGATCGTTGGAGACCAGGAGTTTGAGACCAGCCTAAGCAACATAGTAAGACACTGACTCTATTAAAAAATTTTTTTTTCATAGAAATGAAGTGTTTGTTTTGAGAAATTTTGACTGAGATAGAAGAGAGAAACAAAATAACACAACAGAGGGGAGGTCCTGTGTGCTTTTGTTTAACAAAGTGAAGCTTGAGCAGATTTAAATGTTCTTGGGAAAGGTTGATTGAGAAGTAATTGAATATATGGGAAAGATAAGCAATAATTAATGGCATAGGGTTCTGAGAAGAGAAAGAGGGTAGGACCCCAGGCAGCAGGAGAGAAAGGCTGAAGGGGGCAAATTTTGATTCATTTGTGGGATTGGTGTTAGAAATTTGAGGAAATTCCCATTTGATGACTTCAATTTTCTTTGAGAAGAGGAAAATCTGCTGTTAACAAAGCAGGAATTAAGATGATCAGAAGGTTGAGAGAATAAGAGCTTAAGACAATAGTTGAATTTCACGGAAGAGAAATTGCAGATGTCACATGAGCACAAGAAGAGATGTTCAACATCATTTGGCATTAGAGAAATGCAGATTAAAACCACAACGAGAGAACTGCTTCCAGGAAAACGAAATAGAGGAATGCTTTTCTATTCTTCCTGCTAAGAGACACTAAACACCCTCAATATTTTATGTATAAAACAAATACAGGAAACTGAAAGACGCAGAGAAGGAAAAGCTGCCTAGAGATCTCAAGATGGAAGAATGACACAGTGATGAGTTCTCTAGGTTTTCTTTTTGCCTCATTTATCCAAGATTTGAAACTAAAGAAGTCAGTGGCTCAGTCAAGATAATTAATGTAGCAAAAAAAAAAAGAAAAAATACAGTCCCAATAAAAGGGCTGTTTAGCCAAATAAATGGGAAAGGGGCAGCCTTTAGGCAATAGCTGTCCCACTCCAGCAAAACTCCTTGGAAAAGACCATGGCCCCCATCCCCACCAGCCCAGCAAAGGTTGAATGAGGAGCCTAGACTTCCACTTTGGCAGGGCTGTAAAAAGGCAACAAAGACCCCTTTTGAGATGGTGTCAGGTAAGTCTAAGTAGGGAACTGAGACTTTTATTCTCAATAATCAGTAATGAGCCCACCCCAAATTGTCAGTGGAGACCACATGGGCAACCTGGACTTCCACTTCCATCTGGCAGTAATGAGGGGCCCTCCCCCAACCTCAGATGTCAACAGAGGCCAGGTGGAGAACCCGGACTTCTACTTCTACCTGGAAGTAACAAAGAGGTGATCCCTCCTTCCCTTGCCAGAAAAGTGCCAGGGAATATCAGCTAAAACAGAAAGTTTCAATAAGATCCACAGGCTCATATTATAGGAAAATATCCAGATTTCAAGTGAAAATTACTCATCATGTGAAGAACCAGGAAGATCTCAAACTAGATGAAAAACAAACAATTATAGATGCCAGTGCTAAGATGAGAAATTGATTAGGATTATCTGACAAAGACTTCAAAGCAGCCCATATATAATATATATAATATATGCTTCAAAGCAGCCCTTATATAATATATATATTTATTATATATATATATAGTGTGTGTGTGTGTGTGTGTGTGTGTGTGTGTTTTGAGACAGAGTCTCGCTCTGTTGCCCTGGCTGGAGTGCAGTGGCCCAGTCTCAGCTCACTGCAGCCACCACCTCCTGGGTTCAGGCAATCCTCGAGCCTCAGCCTCCTGATTAGCTGTGATTACAGGCACGCACCACCACGCCCAGCTAATTTTTTGTATTTTTAGTAGAGTGGGGGTTTCACCATGTTGGCCAGGCTGGTCTCAAACTCCTGGCCTCAAGCAGTTGGCCTGCCTTGACCTCCCAAAGTGTTGGGATTACAGGTGTAAGCCACTGCACCCGGCCAATATTTTTTTAACAAAAAATTTGGAACATGCATGAAACAAATGAAAAGAACTAGAAAAACTCATCTAGGAAATAGATTATATAAAGAAAAACTCTGGATGGGCTCAACAGCATAATGGAGGGGAGAGAAGAAATGTTAAACAAAATAAAGCAGGAGCAGCTACACTAATGTCAGACAAAGTAGATGTCAGAGCAAAGAAAATTGCCAAAGAGAGAGAAGAACCCTATATATGATAAAGTGGAAATCCTCCAAGAAGACTTAATAATTCTGAATGTGTGTGCACCAAATGCCAGAACTGAAAAATATGTGAAGCAAAAAGTGATGGAATTGAAAGCAGAATTAAACAATGGAAACTTCAATAACTCCCTCTCAATAATTGTGAGAACAACTAGGCAGAAAATAAGCAAGGATGTACAAAGAACTCAACACACCATCAAGGAGCAGTTTCTAATCAACATTTATAGAATGTTCCACTCATCAGTAGCAGAATATACATACTTTTCACATGCCCATAAAACATATACCATGATAGGTAATATCTTGTGTCATGGAGTGTAGTGGCATGATCTCAGCTCACTGCAACCTCCACCTCCCAAGCTCAAGCAAATCTCATGCCTCAGCCTCCCTAGTAGCTGGGATTACAGGCATGTGCCATCACGCCCAGCTAACTTTTGTATTTTTAGTAGAGACAGGGTTTCGCCAGGTTGGCCAGGCTAGTCTTGGCCTCTCAAAGTGCTGGGATTACAGGTGTGAGCCACCACACCCAGCCAAAAAGTTTAAAATAACTGAAATGATATAGAGTATGTTCTCTAATCACAATGAACCAAAATAGAAATCAACAACAGAAAGATAACAGGAAAATCTTCCAATACTTGCAAACTAAACAAAATACTTTTAAATGATTCACGAGTGAAAGGGAAAGCATCAAGGGAAATTTTTAAAATGCGTTTAACTGAATGAAAATTTAAAAATATAACATATGAAAATGCATGAGGCACAGCTACAGTAGTGCTGAAAGGGAAATTAATAGCACTAAAT
>NW_012098932.1:596212-614215 GCF_000951045.1 Mandrillus leucophaeus | reverse complement strand
AAAAGGTAAATTCACAAAACTCTTGTAAGAATGACAAAGAATAAAAGAGAGAAGACTAAAATCTCAAATATCAAGAATGAAACTGGGATGTCTCTATAGATCCTGTAGACAGCAAAAGGATAATATGGAAATACTACAATCTACACTCATAAATCTCCGAGCCTAGATGAAATAGATCAATCCCTCAAAAAAGCACAAACTACCACAGTTCACCCAATATGAAACAGATAACTTAAGTAGCCTTTTAGCCTGGTGTTGTGGCGCGTGCCTGTAATCCCAGCTACTAGGGAGGTTGAGACACGAGAATCGTTTGAACTCGTTAGGCAGAAGTTGCAGTGAGCTGAGATCATGTTACTACACTCCAGCATGGGTGACAGAGCAACATTCCATCTCAAAAAAAATAAAAAATAAAAACATAAGTAACTAAATAGCCCAACACCTAATAAGTAAAATGAATTTATAATTTCAAAACTCTAAAAAAAGAAATTCCAGACCCGGATGATTTTATTGGAGAATTCCATCAAATGTTTAAAGAAGAATGAATACCCATTCTATGCAATATTGTCTAGAAAATGGAAGCAGAGGAAACACTTCTCAATTCATTTTATGAAGTTAGTATTAACTTGATACCCAAACCAGACATGACAAGAAAATAAAACTACAGACCAATATCTCTCAAGAATATAGATGCAAAAACCTTCAACAGAATATCATAAAACAGAAATTAACAACTTACAAAAAGGATTATATACCATGATCAAATAGGGTTTATTCCCAGGGATACAAGGCTAATTTTAAAATGGGAAAATTTATCATTGTAACCCACCACACTAACATACTAAATAATTTAAAATCCCATGATCATATCAATAGATATAGAAAAGGTACTTGACAAAATTCACCACCCCATTCATAGCAAAAACTCTCAGAAATATAAGAATAGAGGAGAACTTCTTTAACTTGATACAAAATCTACAAAAACTTATAGCTAACATATTTAATGGTGAAAAACTGAATTCTTTCCTCCTGAGATCAGGAGCAAAGCAAGCTGTCTGCTCTGCTCTTGCCAATCTTATTCAACATAGTGCTAGAATTTCTAGCTAGTGCAATTAAGGCAAGAAAAGGAAATAAAGTGCATACAGGTTAGAAAGGAAGAAATCAAACTGCTTCAATTTGCAGATGACATGATTGTCTGCATAGAAAATCCCAAGGCATCTACAAATAAGCTCCCAGAATTAATTCATCATCAATGCAGGCTGCAGGATAAACATCTAAAAAGCAAATTTTTTCTGTATACTAGCAACACATGGAAACTGAAAATTAGAATACAATACCGCTTACAATTGCTCAAAGAAAATTAAATACTTAGGTGCAAATATAAAATAACATATGCAGGATTTGTTGCATGCTGAAAACTATGCAATGCTGATGAAAGAAATCAAAGAATATCCGGATGCACAGAAAGACACATCATGTTCATGAACTGGACTACTCAGCACTGTTAAATATTAATTCTCCTCAAATTGATATACAGGTAGAAAGCAATGACTATTAAAATCCTAGCAAAATGTTTGTAGCTATAGATTATTCTCAAATTCATAACAAAGGCAAAAAAGCAAGATTACTTTAAAGTTTTTGGAAAAGAAAAATAAAGAAGGAGAAATCTGTCTATTCAATTTTAATACACAGAGCTACAGTAACCAAAACTATGTAATTTGGTGGAAGGATAGTCACACAGATCAGTGGAACAGCACAGAGAACCCAGAAACAAACCCATACCAACATACCTAACTGATTTTGACAATGGTGCAGAAGCAATTCAACAGAAGGATAATCTTCCAACGAATGATACAATTGGACATCCATAGGCAAAAACAAATAAACAACAAACAAAAAGAAACCTGACATATATCCTACATCTTACACAAAAATTAACTCAAAATAGATCACGGATATAGATATAAAATGTAAAACTATACAACTTTTAGTAAAAAACTTGGGAGAAAATCTACAGAATAGAGGGCCAGACAGAGTGTTCTTAGAATTGATACCAAAAGGACAAGTCATAAAAGGAAAACCTGATAAATTTCTCTTCATAAAATTAAAAACTTTCGATCTGCAAAAGGACTCTGTTATGACGATGAAAAGAAAAGCTCCAGAATGGAAGAAAATATTTGGAAACGATGTCTGACAAAGTGCTACTGTCTAGAGTATATAAAGAACCTCAAGACTCAACAGTTAAAACATAATGCAACTCAAAGTGGGCAAATATATGTAGAGATATTGTACTGAAGAGAATATACAGATGGCAAATAAGCACATGAAAAGATGTTCAACCTTATTACCCACTAAGAAAATGCAAATGAAAACCAGAATGAGATAACCTCACATAGCTATCAAAATGACTGAAATTTAAAACAGGCCACACATGTTGGCTCATGCCTGTAATCCCAAAATGTTAGGAGGCTGAGGCAGAAGGATGACTTGAGCACAGGAGTTTGAGACCAGCCTGGGCAACATAGTGAGACCCCATCATTATAAACAAATAAATAAATACAGAGACAACATCAATGCCAGTGAGAATTGCGGAAAATTCACCACTGACACATTGCTGCTGGGCATGTAAAATGGTACAGCCACTCTGAAAGACAGCTTGGTAGTTTTCTTAAAAACTGAACGTGCAACTACCATACCACCTAGTACACCTCTGGACATTTATTCCAGAGAAATGAAGGCTTTTGTTCACACAAAAAACCTATACCCAAATGTTGATATACCCAGCTTTTTGCCCCACAGTGGAATAAACACAGCTCTCCTTCAAAAGGTGAATGATTAAACAAACTGTAGTATGTACGTACATGGAATACTATTCAGTAATCAAAAAGAATGAACTCTTGGTATACACAACTATCTGGATGAATCTCCAGAAACTTATACTGAGAAAAAAATCCCTGTAACAAAAGGTTACATAGTGAATGAGCCCATCTATATAACATTTGTGAAATGACAAAATTTTAGAAATGGAAGACAGATTAGGATTTTTCTGGAGTTAGGGATGGGGCGGGGGTGCGAGGAAGGTGGGGGTGACTATAAAAGAATACATGATGAATCCTTGTGCTGTTACAGTTGTTTAGTATCTTTGTTATGATAAAGAATACACGAACCTACACAGGTGATAAAATTGTATAGAATTTATAAACACACACACAAATGAGGACAAAAAAATGGAAATTGGCATAAGATCAGTGAGTTATATCAATGTTAGTATTCTTGTTGTCATATTATGCTATAATTCTGCAAAATATTACCGCTGGAGGAAACTGGGAAAGCTATGCAAAGGATCTCTGTATTATTTTTCTTTCCTTTTTTTTTTTTTTTTTTGTGAGACAATTTTGCTCTGTCACCTAGGCTGAAGTGCAATGGTTCAATCTCGGCTCACTGCAACCTCTGCCTCCTGGATTAAGGCCTTTCTCCTGCCTCAGCATCCCAAGTAGCTGGGACTACAGGCACGTACCATCACGTTTGGCTAGTTTTTGTATTTTTAGTAGAGACGGGGTTTCACCATGTTGGCCAGGATGATCTCGATCTCCTGACTTCAAGTGATTTGCCCACCTCGGCCTCCCAAAGTGCTGGGATTACAGGCATGAGCCATCGCACCCGGCCTGGATCTCTGTATTATTTCTTACAGCTGCATATGTATCTATAATTGTTTTTCCATATATAAATTAATAAAATTATAGATTTTGTTTCATATCAAAATATAATTTGACTGGAGAGTATAGTAGGAGAAGCTTGGGACAGTAACCATGATCATTTGAGGTAAGTGACTATAGTCCTGTTGTTGAAGTTCCTCTAGCACCTCTTGGCTGCTCAGGTAAGGCCTTGAGAGGAAACTATTTGGGTTCATCCAGAGGTGGGGTTTTGTTGATGACCATGAGAAAAAAAAGCAGAAAGATAAGGTTTAGGGCCATTAAAGTGACAGTGTTGAGAATCTAGTCCTACTGAGGAGTATAATGAACAGAAAGAGGTGATGCTTTGGATGAAAGCAAAAGAGTCAACAGACTAGAAATCCTAATGAAGTAAAAACACAGAGTGGGTACATGAGCATGCAAGCTGGCTGGAAAGGAGCAGTCAGAGATAATGAAATTCTAATTAGACTATGAAGGTGGACCATCTTGGAGGGGACACAAGGTCAAGGATGACTATGCAAGTCATGGGTGAGGTAGCGTGGACAAGGAGTTCACTGGTAATAAGGACGTCAAGGAAATAAGAGTCACAGATATTGGATGCTGAAGTCATCAGATTTATGGACAGCTGATAGAATGAATAGCAGGACTTTGCACCAGGAACCTAATGCTTTAGCCTGTGAAGTGATGTGGTGGCTTAGTAACACATCAGCTTGCCTAGGTGGAAGCAGGTTTCCTAGAATCCCTTCCCTGTTTGTTTCCAGTTGGGCTTGGCCACAAGAGACAAATTGCAAGGCATGGAGACATTTTTCTAACACTTGAAAAGCCTATGCAAGGGCACCAGGCAGCTCATGCACCTTGTCACTTATCTACTGGGTCACCTCGTTGGCATGGGACACCAGCCAGGCTTGCAGCTGCTCCATTCTCCCCTGAATTTGTACTTCAGCTTCTCCACTCATGGGTAAGATATGTGTTCATCTGCATGAAGAAGAGCACCAGGTTTTCTTTTCTTTTTTTTTTTTTTTTTTTTTGAGACGGAGTCTAGCTCTGCCACCCAGGCTGGAGTGCAGTGGCCGGATCTCAGCTCACTGCAAGCTCCACCTCCTGGGTTTACCCCATTCTCCTGCCTCAGCCTCCCAAGTAGCTGGGACTACAGGTGCCCGCCACCTCGCCCGGCTAGTTTTTTGTATTTTTTAGTAGAGACGGGGTTTCACCGTATTAGCCAGGATGGTCTCGATCTCCTGACCTCGTGATCTGCCCGTCTCGGCCTCCCAAAGTGCTGGAATTACAGGCTTGAGCCACCGCGCCCGGCCAGAAGAAGAGCACCAGCTTTTCTTACAAGACACCATATATTTAAAATTGGAGGCAGTGCAATAGTAACATGGGTTCCAGTCCTTCTGTGTTCATTTCAGCTCATGTTTGTCACCTCCAGCTTGTCCTTGCTCTCTTCCACTTTGCAATCATCTTCCCTTCCCTTCCCAGCCTGCCCTGAGGACTTCATGGTTCAGCAACAGATATGAAGATGACAGCCCTATAGAGACTATTTAACCAGCTTCTAAGGTGGTTAAATATCTTACCAGCCTATGTAAGGTCAAATCCTACTAACAAATCACTAGCATATGTCATATCCCAGTGGTTTGCTTCTCTAATCGAACCCTGACTATTACAGGTAAGAATTTTGACAAGAATATATTAACAGCTTCTAGGAGGAAGAAAGGGAAACTCATTTCAGGTCAATAGAGATTGTCATTTGGGACCCCTTCAAGACAATCAAAACCAATTATGACTCTCTCTAAAATATCCAGCCTCCATTCCTCACTTTTGTCCTAGTGGTAATAAGGCATTCATCATGTATCTTTCAGAAGTCCAGATACCACTGTCCGGTAGTTCTTTAATCTGCTTGTCTGGTTATTCCATCACGAATGGCTCAAGTAAATCTGGCACGCCTTGGGCTTGGTGTGATTTTCTACACAAAACACACGTTATAGGTGGACCCGACAATTAATCTAATTAATAAGAAATGCTACAGTCAAGGCATTTTATCCCAGACTCAGCTATCTCAGTTATAAGAAAAATATGTTTTCTATTTGAGAACCCTTGGATTTATGCATTCAATTTGGAGGTTAAAAGGAATAAGGATGACAGTTCGTAGTGTTTGCTTTATCCAAACATTTTTACAAGGTGAAGATGTGTTAACTAGTTACTATTTTGAGCTCTTCATACTAAAGTTTTGAGTGAAAAACGCAATCTGCTAAGTTAAGGCAACAATATTTTTCTTTTTTTGAACTTACTACACCATTTAAATTATGAAGAAATCAAATGTTAATAATCATAAACACTTTTCGTTGTAAAACTGCTTTCCCCTCTCTTTCCTTTCCTTCACTGTACACTGTACTGAAAATGTTTCAAATACTTCCAAAGACAACTGCCTTTAGGCCAGTCATACACATTCTCCTTTAGCCTGGACATTAACTCAGCGAGCAGCAGCTTCAGAATAATGCACCTGTGATCAGGCCAATTGGGATAGAGGCATCATCTGCCCTTATCTTCTCAGAGCCAAAGAACCTAACTTTCTTTTCCATATTAGCTTCATTTTCCCCCTTACTCACTGCCCAGAGACTAATTCTTATTCTCAACCCCACCCCCTGAAAAGGCTGTCTATTCAATGAGAGAGACACAAAGATGGCTTGTACAAACCAAGCAAAAAAGACACAAGAGGAATTTATTCTGGTTAATAAGCTGGGAGCAAACATGTACAGGCTAATTGTATGGTGAGTACAAGAAGAGTTTCTTATCTGGGGAGTCTATAATGTTGGGGTAGACACTGTCATTTGTTTTCTTATCCAAGAGCCATCATTCTTCATTGCTTAGAAAAACCTTTGCGCTACAGCCATCAGGCAAGTGGCATGGGATTTAGGAGAAAATTATTTGCTGTCAGCCCTGAAGGATGAAGGAATCACAATTTCTCTGTACAATCATGGTAGTCAGCTTTCAAGATTCCTCAGATGATTCTCATCTCCTGCTATTCATGCCCTTGTGTAGTTATCTCTTGCACAGAATAGGGCTGATGTGTGACCAGTAGGATATTGTGGAAATGGTAGAATTTGATGTTCATAAAAGACATTGCGGCTTTTACCTTGCTCTCTCAGATTATTCACCCTGGAGAAGGTTGCTGCCAAGTTGTGAAAACATTCAAGTGGCGCTCTGTGAAGTCCATGTGATCAGGACTTCAGGCTTCCTGACAACAGCCACCATGAATTTGCTGACCATGTGAGTGGCACAACTTTGTTCAGGTGACTGGAGGTCCAGCTGGCATTTTGCCTCTATTTCATAAGAGACTTCAAGCCAGAACCACCAAACAGAGCCAACTAAATCTCTTCCAAATTCCTGGCCTGAAGAAACTCTGAGATACAATACATATTTATTGTTGTTTAAGCCACTAAATTTCAGAGTAATTTGCTATGCAGAAAAAAATAACACCAATTGTGTTGAATCCCATTTCTCTCTCATGGTATATATGTAGTCAGAAAACCATAAACTAAAATCCACAGGCATATATGATAGTCCTTGATATTACCCATGCCTTATTTTAATAATCTGGGCTAGTTAAGTACTGCTAAGCCATATCTCTAGAAAAATTTAAAAAGCCCTAATTTGCAGTGTTTACCTAGTTGTGTGGTGCAAATATTCCCACTGGTTAATATCATACTACCAACACAGAGTTGGGAAGAAATGCCCACAGTTGGTTCTTGCAAGCTTATATGAGCCCCAAAGCACCACTGAATTGAGCTCAGAAGAAACAGATTGGGTCAAGTAATCATACCTCTGCCTATTTGGCCAGAAGGATCTTCAGATGTAGTGTAATGTTTTGACAATAGCTTTAGGACCAAATGACCAGGAGTCTAATTTTGCCTCTGCTGTTTCCTGGCTGAGTGACCTCAACAGGTACTGCTTATTGGCAAAAAGTGTCAGATTCTTCATCTGTAAAATGAGGATGGCAATTTCTGCTTATCAGAGATTTGAGAGAATTAAATGAAAATAACAATAGCAAAAACAACAGTTATAAGTACTTACTATATATCAGGCCAGAGTTGCTTATAAGATATCATTACTTAATTTAATAATACAGGCAAAGCAGTAGGGACTAAATGAATGTTAATTATCAGTGTTGTTATTACCTTTCTGAGCAGGGAGCTGTTCATTAGAATGAACTGAATCAGAAATTGTTGGAACTGACGTGTCTCCTATTTTCCAACCTCGATTCATTGTCTTCCTATGTTGGGCAAAAGACTCCAGTGAAGAGCTGTGAAGCTTATCTATGGGGACTCACCAGGGGTCAGCCCAGGCTGCCCACAAGACCATGAGCCACTCTGTGACTGAAGGAAGTGGAGAGAAGGGAAAGTAGTTAGGAAATCAAGAAAAGTGTCTTTCAGCACCATGGCCAGAAGTTGTGCCACAGAATTGGAACAGGAAAACCCGGGGAGCCAGTGCTGTCCTAGTCCTAGTGCTGAATGATCCCACTGGTCCCCTTAGAAGGGCTCTGACTTAAGCCCACCAGCAGCATGTGCACTCATCAGCTTTCTAGCAGAGTTGGAGATCCCCCAAGAACAAGAAATCTCTTAAAATGAAATGAAACTTCAATCAACCAAGGCCTTCTAGCCTGATGTGAGCTGTCTTTACACATACAGACCTTTTTAACAATGAAGAAGAAAAGAATGGACATTGATAGAACTTGCATTCTGTGTTCATCACCAGGATAGTTGCTTTATAAGCATCATTTTGTTTTCAGTCACAACCCCATGCAGCATTTTCCCTACTGACAAAGAACCTGAGGCATAGAGAATTTAAGTAACTCGCTGAAGGCCACCCAGCTAATCAGCAGTGGGAAAAAAATTTAATTATAGATCTTTCACTCCAAAGCCCAACTCCTTACACTTTGGAAACTACTATTTCCAAAAAGTCCACAACACTGCAGACTATCAACCTAAAGAGTATTTGAAGCAGTAATACAAATTGTTTTCTAATTTATTATGGTCGGTTCTCTTCTTTGAATCCAGGTGATACTGATGTCTCCATACCTCCTCTTCACCCTTCAGAGGAGGTCCTCTTGCTTCTAGAAAGAGAATACAAATATCTACATTCTTACTCAGTGGGAGAAAGTGAGACTGTTCCAGAAGATGAGGACTCAGGCTGGTAATGTCCTGAGGAAATGACTAGGCCAACCTAGAGATCCCCTTGTGTGTGGTAAGGTCCCAATGAACAGAATGGGGCCGACACCTGACCACATCTCAGGCATGGCTTCAAGATGGGTTTCAAACCAGAAAGTAATCATGTTGTATGATTACTACATACTACATACATTGCCATCCTCATTTTACAGATGAAGAATCTGACTCTTATTGCCAATAAGCAGTGCATATTGAGGTCACTCAGCCAGGAAACAGCAGAGACAAATTTAGGCTCCTGGTCATTTGGTCCTAAAGCTATTGTCAGTAATCTCAGTATACCTGAGATGTGGTCAGGTCAGCATACTTTAGAATGAGATTTTATGCTAAGATAATAACATGGTGGTTAAGTATTGACTCAGATTGTCTACATTAGCATTAAGTTTTCACTGTGTTATTTGGGGGCACTAACTCCATAAGCCTCAGGATTTTTTGTTTTTGTTTTTTATTAGATGGAGTCTCACTCTGTTGCCCAGGCTGGAGTGCAGTGGTGTGATCTCGGCTCACTGCAATCTCCACCTCCCAGGTTCCAGCAATTCTCTGCCTCAGCCTCCTGAGTAGCTGGGATTACAGGCACCCACCACCATGCCAGGCTAATTTTTGTATTTTTAGTAGAGATGGGGTTTCATCATGTTGGCCAGGCTGGTCTTGAACTCCTGACGTCATTATACACTCATCTCGGCTTCCTAAAGTGCTTGAATTACAGGCATGAACCACTGTGCCCGGCGGGTTTTGCAGCTTTAAAATGGGAACTATAGGGTTGTTTACATGCAATTATGTGTGTCATGTACTTTCCCTAAGGAAATTATTCAATAAACTTTAGGTAGTTTTATTATTATGATTATTATTGCTGTGCAGTGATGCAGGTCACTGAAGGAAAAGGGGAACATTTTCAACAATAAAAGAGAGACATTCCTTTAGTGTATCTCCATATTCCCTGAAGGGGACTTGAAATGACAGGACAGACTTGGCCTCTCGGTCCCAGGCCTTCCCTGTTGGAGTCTCCATGATACTCCTCAGAAGCAGCAGCCTCAGCCATGTCTGGAATCATTCCTTACCAGACAGGAGGACCTCAACTCATGATCTGTACCAAGCCAAGCCTCTTTTGGGGTACCCACCAAGCCTCAGGCCTCTCCTTCTCTGCCCTGTTGTCCCTGCCCATGACCTGCTTTCTGACTAGTTTCCACTACTGGACACTTGTCTGAGGCTAGGTCCTCACCTGGATCTTGCGGCCTCTTGCCCAGGGCTTGGTGGGAAGTTGCTCCCACACTTGAAGATGGCAGCTGAGCATGGTCCTTTGTGGATGTGCTGTCAGGAAGACGACAGTGCAATCTGTTTAATGTGCCAGTTGTCTCTGTGAGCTCCTCATCCGGATGAGCACTTGTCACACCCCTGCAGAGCCCCAGCTGGTTCTCAGAGAGGTGCTCCAGCTCTGTGATTACCTAATCTGTCTTCCCAATCTACCCCACAATGTGTCATTGCTGAGGTCCCTGTGGGTCTTGCAGATAAACTTGCTACAGACATCCTACACACAAAAGCAGCTCGTTGTCATGAAACCAGCCTGCTCTTTAGCTCCTGGGCCCTAACTCACCCCAGATTGCTGCCAGCTCTTTTGTTTTCCCACTTAGACAAAAGGGATTGAGAAGCTTTCCCATTCCTTAGAGCTGCCACCCTTCATTCTGTATCCTCTGGCGGAACACAGTAAAAGGCAGTCTTCCCCCTTCACCCGGCTTGCTGCACCCCAGATGCTGCAAAGTCCATGTGCTGTTCTTGACTTCAGTACTTCAGATTGCTGTAGGAACACAGGAGACAGCAGCCGGATGAGAAATGGAGTTTGACTCTGGAGTATTATAAAGTCCTTATAGTTACTGGCCTTAGGTATAGGGTCTGTATTATTAAAGAGAAATTATTTACCAAACACTTGTTAAAAATGGCAAGACAGTTTATTTAAGAGTATCGCAATAGGGAAGTGGTATGGTCTCAATGTCTGTGTCTCCCTCAAATTCGTAAGTTGAAACTTCACTTCCAAGATGAAGGAATTAGGAGGTGGGCACTTTGAGGGATGATTACGTCATAGGTCAGAGCCCTCATGAACGAGATCAGTGCTCTTCTAAAAGAGGTATTGGGAGAGACCCCTCACCCCTTCCATCATCTGAGGACACAGCCAGGAAGCATCATCCATGAACCAGAAAATTGGCCCTTACCAGACACTGAATCTGCTGATGTCCTGACCAGGGGCTTCTGAGCGTTCTGAACTGAGAGATAAATTTCTGTTGCTTATAAGCCTTCCAGTTGATGATGTTTTGTTACAGCAGCCCAAACAGACTGAGACAGGGAGAGAGATGGAACTCAGCTTCAAATACAAACAGGGACAAGTGGGGATTTATAGGCAGTGGGCCCAGTGAGGGAGAGGACAGAGAATTACTGTGGGGAACTTGGGGTAGGGGAGAGAGATCTGATTAGATATCAAGGGCAGGGGGGATTCTCAATAAACTGCCTCAGGATAATTTTTTGCTAAAACTGGGCTCAGCAGGCCATGGAGGAGGCCTAGTTGAGAAGAGGGCTCAGAGTTTGGTCAATGAGAGAGGCTTTGTCCATTTCAGTCAGGGTTCTTCAGAGAAACAGACACAATAAGAAAAAGAGAGATTGAGATTTATTTTAAGGGACTGAGTCATGCAATTTTGGATGCTGGCAAGTCTGAAATCTAGGGCAGGCCCCTTGGATAGAAATTCAGACAAGAATTGAAACTGTAATCTTGGACCCAAAGTCTTTAGGGCAGATCAGTGGGCTGGAAATCTAGACTGGATTTCTATGTCAGTTTTGAGGCAGAATGACTTCTTCCTCAGACAAGGCAGCTTTTGCTCCTAAGGCCTTCAACTGATTGGCTGAGGCCCACCCACATCATGGAGGGTAATCTGCTTTATTTAAAGTCCCCCAATTGTAAATGTTAATCACATCTACAAAATAACTTCCTAACGGCATCCAGACTAGTTGACCAAACAACTGGCCCCCTTTGCCTAGCCAAGTTGACAAGAAAAAGTAGCCATCACATGGTCTGAAGAGAGTATGTGGACACCCAGACAGATATGTTCAGTCTACCTTCACTTCCGAGGGATGCTCACAAGTCTTCCCAGTTGATCCTATTTTTAGGGAATACAATGCAGAGGATCCTCCCCCACCCCCATCACCCCTTTCCATAACCTAGAGATAAAAATGAGGTAAGAAAGATTTGTTCCTGGGCCGGGTGTGGTGGCTCACACCTGTAATCCTAGCACTTTCGGAGGCCAAG
Source organism: Mandrillus leucophaeus (assembly GCF_000951045.1). Lineage (NCBI taxonomy): Eukaryota > Metazoa > Chordata > Mammalia > Primates > Cercopithecidae > Mandrillus > Mandrillus leucophaeus. Next base: position 602,015 of record NW_012098932.1, on the reverse strand, counting down.
GTAGGTGGATCACAAGGTCAGAAGTTCGAGACCAGCCTGGTCAACATGGCAAAAACCCATCGCTACTAATAATACAAAAATTAGCCAGGTATGGTGGCGGGCGCCTGTAATCCGAGCTACTCAGGAGGCTGAGGCAGGAGAATTGCTTGAACCCAGGAGGCGGATGTTGCAGTGAGCCAAGATTGTGTCTCTGCACTCCAGGCTGGGCAACAAGAGCAAAACTCTGTCTCAAAAAACAAAAAACAAAAAAATTAAAAACAAACAACAACAAAAAAAGATTTGTTCCTGTACCTCAAGTGGACAACTGATGTCCAGAGACCCACTGGACTGAGAACATCCACCTCCCTCAGTTTCTGACTGCCGAACAATGACAACTGGGGACATTTCATGCAGGTACATCACCAAGGAGTGAAGAAAGTAGTCACCTGAACCAAATAGTAAGGTCTCTGTCCCAGAGAGGCTGGGGGTTTGGCAAAAATGCTGTGACCACCGATATGGACACTGCATTGTTAATCTGTACATGTGAACAAGAAAGGATTAGGCTCCAGACCTCATACTCAAGGACGACTGGAGTGGAAAGTCCCACTTCCTATTGTGCTTCTGCTTCCTGATGCTCAATAATAAGCTTTAGGCTTGACCAAGTGGGGGTGGGGGGAAACACAGACAGAAACTGCCACTATCCTCCCCACAAGAAGAAAATTTTAAGAGTGTCTTGTGCTCTAATGAAGTTTTGTAACAGTGCCTATGTGGTGAAAATGAAGCAGCTTCCAGCATGCTCAAAACCAGGTTTAAGCTGCTGGCTGCTACTGTTGCTTCACCAAGCACCTTAGCTCCGAGGAATGGGCTTCACCTCTGTTTCACAGAGAAGTCCCCTTTGCCAAAGAATATGGGTGGTCTACAGGGAAGCAGGGCAGTGAACATACTTTCCCCACCTCCTGTGATGCATTTTCTTCGTGCAGCTCAAAAGCAAGATTGTTTGTTGTTATAATGATGGCCTTTCCGTCTTTACTTACAACATCCTGTTCTCCCAGGACATTAAAGGCTGGGCTGAGAGACAAAGTTGAGGGACGCCTAGTCTGGCTGCCTCCCTGGTGCCAACCAAGTTCCTGATTGGATCAGACTCAACCTACAGGAATTCCTCCCCCGTCATTCACTCACTAGTGTGTTTTAAAAACATGTTTTGAGTGCCTACTGCCGGTGCTGGGGAAACAGCTGTGAGTAACCATCTCTGACATTCTGGGGTGCCCATCCTCACAAAGGAGACCTCTGCTCCCAGCACACCAGTGGCAGATGTGTCCACATAGATCTGATTCCAGTTCAAACTCATGATGACCTCTTTTATTCCTGCTATGTTATATATATTTAAATATTATTAAAACATTTGTTAAATAGCATTTCACGGGGATATAGTTTCTCTTTCTCTCTCTTCTTTCTCTTCTTCTTTCTTTCTTTTTCTTTCTTTCTTTTTTTTTTCAGTCTCCCTCTGTCACCCAGGACGAAATGCAGTGGCTCAATCTTGGCTCACGGCAACCTCCACCTCCTGTGTTGAAACAATTCTCCTGCCTCAGCCTCCTGAGTAGCTGGGACTACAGGCATGCACCACCACACCTGGCTAATTTTTTTGTATTTTTAGTAGAGATGAACTTTCACCATGTTGGCCAGTCTGGTCTCAAACTCCTGACCTCAAGTGATCTGCCCGTCTTTGCCTCCCAAAGTGCTGAAATTACAGGTGCGAGCCATGGTGCCCTGCCAGATGGTAGACATAGTTTCAAAAATTAGATATGGTTTCTGCAATTAGAAAAATGCAGAAAAGTGGGCCAAATGCAGTAGCTCATGCCTGTAATCCCAGGACTTTGGGAGGCCAAAGTGGTCAAATCACTTTAGGCCAGGAGTTCAAGACCAGCCTCGCTAAAATAGCAAAACCCCATCTCTACTAAAAATACAAAAACTAGCTGGACTTATTGGCGCACGCCTATAATCCCAGCTGCTTGGGCAGCTGAGGTAGAAGAATCGCTTGAACCCAGGTGGCAGAGATTGCAGTGAGCCAAGATCGTGCCACTGCACTCCAGTCTGGGTGACAGAACAAGACTCTGTCTAAAAAGGAAAGAAAGAAAAGAAAAGAAAAGAAATAAGGAAGGAAGGAAGGGGAAAGAGAGAAAGGTAAAAAAGAAAATAAGCAAAAAGAATAAAATCAGAAAGAAATGCAGAAAAGTATAAAAAAGAAAAAGTATCGCTTCTACATTCATATCCAGAGATAACAACTAGTAAAATGCTGGTATGTTTTCTTTCAGCCTGTTTCCCATCAATATATGTAAAATAGGAAACATGTAACACATCCTTGGCTATTATCTCCCTTTCCTTCAGAAGGACTTGGGAAAACAAAGACTCTTGCCTAAAAACAAAATGAAGGTCTTTTTGGAAAGGTCATTTCACAGCCCCTCTCAGGGTAACCAAGGGAGCCTCCTTTGAAGCATAATGTGGCTTTTTATTTTCCAGGCTGGCCCCAAAAGGCAGGAAGCAAGTCAAACAGGACACAGGCGCAGCATAACAATGTGGTGTACTGACTCCCAGGAAAACGGAGGCGTGCTCCTAATTAGGAGGATGTTAAGGAAAGGGCTCCTTCCTCATTGTGGGTTTGGGCATGGCCCCTGACAATTGGTACTAGTGTTTGTCCTTGGGAGATGTGGGTGGTGATGCTTGATGTAACAGGTGCATAATTTAAGGAGGCAGAAAAGCCCGAGGGTCACACTGGGAGGGATGTTGCCAAGAAAAGCTGACCCAGTGGTAGTGTCCACGTGGACCCCTGGTATCTGAGCACCAAAGTCCCTCCCATCCCAGGATGCACAGGGAACGTCTTCAATGGGGGGCTTCCTGCCCACCTGCTGAAGCCCGGGGGCTGCTCAGGATGAAAGACTCAGACTAGGGGAAGGCATTGTAGTCATAGAAAGAGATGGGAGTGGGGCAGGAGATCCTGTTGCTCAGACAGGGGGCCTCTGTTGCCCAAAAGGGAATGGAGGTTTAAAGAACAATGCATCACCACAGCAAGGCTGGACATGGGACATGTCCTCAGTTACAACTCTGTGAGGGGCCCATCGACCATTGCCATCCCTTTGTCTGGTTTGTTTGTTTTTCTTGAGACGGAATCTCGAATCTCGTTCTATCGCCAGGCTGGAGTGCAATGGCACAATCTCTGCTCACTGCAACCTCCGCCTCCTGGGTTCAAGCGATTCTTGTGCCTCAGTCTCCCGAGTAGCTGAGATTACAGGCACACGCCACCACACCCAGCCAATTTTTGTATCTTTAGTAGAGACGGGGTTTCACGATGTTGGCCAGGCTGGTCTCGAACTCCAGACCTCGTCATCTGCCCGCCTTGGCCTCCCAAAGTGCTGGGATTACAGGTGTGAGTCACTGCACCTGTCCCCTATCCCTTTGGATTTTGGGGAGAAGTGCTAATCACTACCCTCAATGAAGCAAATCTTCTTCCTCAACTGCCCAAATCAAAGCCCCCGAATGATGTCAGGACAACCCAGATTGTAGTGGGGGACAGAGGCCATTGGAAGGGAGCTTTTCTCCTGGGCGGGGCGGGGGGGGAGGGGAGGATAACTTTGTGTCTGATACCACAGAGACCTTGTTTGTGTGTTTATTGTCTAACCGAAGTAAAGAATGTTAGGACATTAGAAAAGAAAGACACAGCTATACAAGAAGGACAATGTGGTCAAAACGCCCTCCTTAGCTCTACAAAGAACATTGTCATTGTGGACCTAATAAAGTAACCTCTGTTTATCGATTTGACCAAAAATAGAAATAGAGCTACGTTAGGAGAATGAAGAGAGGGGAGGGAGATGTAAGAGAGCTAAATCATGGTCTATAGGAGGTAAAGCAGCAATGTCCAAATTTAATAAACTACAGCTATGAGTGTACGCTTGGGGAGAGATAGAGTATGGTTAGAGGTGGCACAAAGCAGTGCTTTATCATAATCTTCATCACCATCTCATCATCATGTATCCTTTTAGTACTCTTAGCCATGTTTGTGTATAACTTTTACTAAAAATGTATACATCTATAAAGAAAAACTGCCCCAACCATCTGTAAAATGAAAATGTGCCTTCTGGGATGGCTGCTGCAGGAAGCAGGCACCCTGGGGCTAGCAAGGGGGTTGGAGGAGAGGGGCCTCATGCACTGTCCTACCATCCCTGTGCTGCCTTGGAGGATGAGCAGCAGCCAGGGCCCAGGTGACCTGGCAGAGACCAGTCACCCAGCAGGTCATGCTCTTTCAGTCATCCAGCAGGAAAGAGCTCCTGATGCTGAGGACCCCCAGAGAGGATCCCTCCCAAACCCTGGGTCAGAACCTACTTTCTGCTTCCACATATGAGAAGCAGCTGGCCCTCACTGGGGAAGGCCAGGTCAACTCTCCAGTTTCACACAACTCTGTATATGACTTTTTCCATTTAACATTATCTTGCAGGCATTTTTATGCAATACGTATCTTTTGGAATTTGGTGCAAATGCTATCTGGTCTCGTTGTGTGGCTGTACCATGTTAACAGCATATCTAAAACACAACACTGTGGTGGCTAAGAGTGCAGGTGCATCAGTCCTATTTTCTCAACTAGAATCCTGGCTCTGCCACTTTCCAACTATGTGACATGGGGGGACACACAGCTTCAGCTTCTATCTCTATAAAATAAGGTAATAAGAGTACCTAATTCACAGGGCACTTGTGAGATTTAAATAAATACTTATTTATTTATAATTATAAATATTGCAAAGTGCTCAGAGCAAGACCCACTGCTTAATAAGCACATAATACATTCTAGCTATTACTATTTTTTAGCAATCCTAGCCAGATTAGGTGGCTGTGCCTGAAATCCCAACTACTCAAGAGGCTGAGGTAGGAGGATCCCTTGAGCTCAACCGTTCGAGGCTGCAGTGAGCTATGACTGCACCACTGCACTCCAGCTTGGGAGACAGAGTAAGAACCTGTCTCTAATAATAATAATAATAATAATAATAATAATAAGCCATCCTCAATTTATTTTATTTATGTTATTTATTTATTTTGAGACAGAGTCTCGCTCTGTCGCCCAGGCTGCAGTGCAGTGCATGATCTTGGTTCACTTCAACTTCTGCCTCCTGGGTTCGAGCAATTCTCTTGCCTCAGCCTCCCCAGTAGCTAGCTGGGACTACAGGCACACACAACTATGCCTGGCTAATTTTGGTATTTTCAGTAGAGACAGGGTTTCACCATGTTGGCCAGGTTTGTCTCGAACTCCTGACCTGAGGTGACCCACCTGCCTCTGCCTCCCAAAGTCCTGGGCTTACAGGCATGAGTGACTGCTCCTGGCTGCCATCCTCAATTTAAATACAGGGTCTCTTTTTTCCTAAAGGTCACTTTAATAAACCTCCTTACAGAATTTATTTTGTGAAACTTAATCACACACAAAAAATCATACCCATTAAAGAAAAAAATAGACAATGCATATGAGCAAAAAAAAAAAAAAAAAAAAGCTACTTGGAATATTACCCTTTTCTGCCAAAGATAACCACAATATATTTGGTGTATATATTTCAAATCTCTTTCCTTTGCGTGTGTATACATATATACATATATATATACACGTATACATATATACACACACATATATATACACATATACACATCATATATTTGTACACTATATACACACATAACTCCTTACAAAAATTTGTTTTGTGATACTGTTTTGTAGTTTTCTTTTTACCAGTTAAGAATAGGGCCGGGCACGGTGCCTCAAGCCTGTAATCCCAGCACTTTGGGAGGCCGA
>NW_012098932.1:581418-595387 GCF_000951045.1 Mandrillus leucophaeus | reverse complement strand
TGTTAGCCAGGATGGTCTTGATCTCCTGACCTCGTGATCCGCCTGTCTCAGCCTCCCAAAGTGCTGGGATTACAGGCTTGAGCCACTGCGCCCGGCCAAAAGTCAACAATAATTTTTAATGGCTGCCTGGTATTCTTTTTCATGTTTGTATTACTCTTTGTCAGTACCCATTGTCCATCACAAACAGCATGTTATTATTCCAAGTTTTATGTGTGTTCTGAGATAAAAAGTTCACACAGTCTACTCAGGTCCAAAGAGTATAGCTTTTCATTCTCTCTGTAATGATCATAAGACAGTCTCCACTGCATGTAATAATGAGAAAAACTTGGATGTGCCATTTAAAAGTTTAGCTATCTCGTCTGGTTTATGTCTCTGATTATTCTGTCAATATTCAGTCTCCTACTTCTGAAATCAGCATCTGGGCTCATGGGGAGTACAGCGTATCTTCAGCAGGCCTCCCAGCTGTGTGCCCTGTCACATCTGGCCATGGAGTGGAGCAGGCACTTTGGCCTCATGGAAGCCTCCCTGTGCAAACTCGTGCAAGCCCTCCATGCCTAGACCATTTCATCATCAGCCTCCTGGCCAGCCTGTCTAGACTGGTACTTTCAGATTTTAGCATGCATGCAAATCACCTGGAAGGTTTGTGAAAACAGACTCCCAGGCACCACACCCAGAGATCCTGATCAGTAGGTCTCGGGTGGGATGGAGAGTTTGCACTTCTCACAAGCTCCCAGGTGAGGCAGGTCCCAAAGCCACACTTTGAGTACCCTCGTCTACATCTCCATCACAGCCTTGCTGTGCAGTCACTTTGCTCTCACCAAAGTAGTACCTTGGCTGGTCTCTGGCTCTCAACCGACCTGCCTCCCCACACATTACCAAGAGCTTAAGAGATATCCTAGATTCCTGGCTTTCCACAAGGGAAACCGGAGTGGGGAAGGGGGCAGTGCTTTCTGTAGCCCTCCCTCTGAGGACATCCCATGCTCCCTCCTCTCCCCCAGGTTGATGTGAGGGTTCCTTTTCAGAGGCATCTTTCCAAAGCACCAACTGGAAAGAGAAACGTAAGCTCCTCCCCGCCCCCCTTACTTCAGGCTCTTGTTCCAAGGTAATTTTTATCTGCCATCTTCTTCCATTTTAATATTAAACCTGAATGTGTAGAGAGGTAGTCGCAGGGACACTGTTATCTGACATCCTACGCATCTTTCTTACTCCTCACTTTCCTCCCAGAACCAGAGAGCCTTTGTTTCCCTCTTGTCTGGAAGTCACTCCTCCATTGTTAATACCTTGTTTTGTTGTGTGTGTGTGTGTGTGTGTGTGTGTGTGTGTTTGGGATAGACATTTGGCCACCTTCCCTAGGGCCATAATGGCAGAGTGGCTTCTGGGGAATATAATTTATAGAATATTAAAAATACACAGTTTAATGTTTTCAAAATGTCTCTGGTACACATAGTAATTGTGTTTTTTCATTACATTTGCCAGATTTTATCTATTCGTTTATGCTGTTTTATTTGATTTTACTTATTAATTTTACTTTTTTCCTATTTTCAGACTCAATAATTATGTTACCTTTATTATATAGGGTAATTATATGTAATACCCTATTATATGTTTTATATTTTTTTTCTTCTACCCTTCTCGGTTTTCTCTGGGATCCTGTACCAAAAGGAAGATTAACAAGCAGAAGTTTATTAACATATATATCTAATAAATAGATGGGAGATGCCAAAGACATGACTTTAAGCTAAAACAAAGGAAGAAAGGTGTGAGGGAGGCAAGTTATGGGAAGGTAGCCAGAAAACCAGGTGACCAGGTGAGGTTATGCAGATTGAAGTTGGAGCCTTCTCCATGGATTAGAATATTAAGAGTTGTGATTTTTTATTTTCTTGACACCAAGTCTTGCTCTGTCGCCTGGGCTGGAGTGCAGTCGTGCGATCTTGGCTCATTGCAATTTCAACCTCCCGGGCTCAAGCGATTCTCCTGCCTCAGCCTCCTGAGTGACTGGGACTACAGGTGCGCATCACCATGCCCAGCTAACTTTTGTATTTTTGTGATTTTTTAAAAGTATATTTTTAGATTTTTTGTTTCGTTTTGTTTTCAGTTTTTCAACTTCTATTTTAGATTAAGGGCATAGGTGCAGTTTTGTTAGATGGGTATGTTGCATGATGCTGAGGTTTGGGGGACAATTGATCCCATCACCCAGGTACTGAGCAGAGTGCCTAATATTATTTCAACCCTTGTGCTCCCCACCCCACAGTAGTCCTCAGTGTCTGTTGCTGCTATCTTTATGTCCACGAGTACCCAATGTTTAGGTCCCACTTATAAGTGAAAACATGCAGTATTTGGTTTTGTGTTCCTGCATTAATTTGCTTAAGGTAATAGCCTCCAGCTGCATCCACATTGCTGCAAAGAACATGATTTCACTATTTTTTATGACTGCGTATCTTTTGATTCAGAGCCATCCTTCTCTTCCTGGTACAGAGAAGAAGACACTCTTACAAATGGAGATTTCCTCTATAAATTTAAATTTCCTTTACCAAAGGGTAACTTATACTCTCTTTCAGAGCTTCTCCTGTGGCCACTGTTGCTGAAAATAATCAGCTCAAGATAATCCTTATGCCAAAGAAGCATATTTGGTGCAGTATATTCTGGTTTCCTACAGTCATATTTTGGGGTAGCATATTCTGGTCTCCTACAGTTATGTTCTACATTTTTAGATTTTTTTCCTTGTTTTTCCTAACACCCTGAATGGAAGGTTTCTTTTGTTTTCATCATTTTGAACTTTAAAGATATATTTCACACTCACATAGAAGTATGTAACTGTACATACATGGGATCATGCCATAGGTGCCGTTTTTACTGTAGAGGACTTCTCTGCCACTCCCACCTCCACCATCCCTTCACCTCACATCTTTCTTCTTATATAATAAAACATCTGAAGCTAGAAGCTTATTCTTTCTTTTCTTTTTTTGAGATGGAATTTTTGCTTTGTTGCCCAGGCCGGAGTGCAATGGTGTGATCTTAGCTCACTGCAAACTCTGCCTGCTGGATTAAAGCAATTCTCCTGCCTCAGCCTCCCAAGTAGCTGGGATTACAGGTGCCCACCACCATGCCCAGCTAATTTTTGTAGTTTTGGTAGAGATGGAGTTTAACCATGTTGGCCAGGCTGGTCTCAAATTCCTGACCTCAGGTGATCCAACCGCCTCTGCCTCCCAAAGTGCTAGGATTACAGGCATGAGCCACTGCACCCAGACTAGAAACTTATCTTTTTATATGATTTGACTGTATCCATTACTTCAACATGTAGTATTATCACTGCCTTTTAATTTCTAAAGACATGAAAATCCTGCTGTAGTTTGTGCCATAAATAATGTGAATTTGGAGACAATGCATATTTAGATCTATTGAGATTGGGGCTTTCTTTCCTCTTCTGAACTCTCTCTTCCTTTTCAAATGGGGCAAGCTAAAATTCTTATCTCCCACAGGGGAAGGGGGATGTTAAAAGGAGGAGAGATTGGGCAGTGAAATGAAGAGAACATGACTACCAATTTCATGGGGTTCTCCTGACCCATCCTCCCCCATCAACTCGATACCAACCAGCCTCGAGATTCCTGATGACATGGTTAGGCTTTGTGTCTGCACCCAAGTCTCATCTTGAATTATAATCCCCATAATCCCCATGTGTCAAGGGAGAGACCAGGTGGAGGTAATTGAATCATGGGGCCAGTTTCTCCCATGCTGCACTCGTGATAATGAGTTCTCACAGCATCTGATGGTTTTATAAGGGGCTCTTCCCTCTTCTCTTGGCGCTTCTCCTTCCTGCCACCTTATGAAGAAGGTGCTTGCTTCCCCTTTGCCTTCCACCATGATTGTAAGTTCCCTGAGGCCTCCCCAGAAATGCTGAACCCTCTTTCCTTTATAAATTACCCAATCTTGGGCAGTGTTTTATGGCAGCATGAAAATGAACTAATACACCTGAGATTATTGCTTCTGTCCTGGATGTCTGAATCAGCCATAGAACCTAGCATTGCCCTCATATTTAAGTTGAGGCAGTCATCTAAGAGCAGGTATTAAAGAAAAATTACTTAAGACACTTGTTAAGGATGGTAGGAAGACTTTTCTCAAGAGGAGTTACTGCAATGAGGGTTTTGCAGTGTGGAGGAGAGAGATCAAGCTCCACTCTAAATACAAGAAGGACACATGGGATGTTTAGCTGAGTGAAATGGGAGTTAGTGGATGGAAAATTCCTCAGAGGGAACATCAAAGCTAGGGGGACTCCTGCTAGGCCAACTTTTTTTTTTTTTTTTAAACCACTTTATTGAGGCATGAAAAAAGCTGTACATATATAATATATATAACTCAATGAGTTTGGGGATGAATACACAGCCGTGGAGTTATCACCATCATCAAGATCATAAACATATCCATCACCTCCTGAAGTTTCCTCCAACTGCCTTTATTATTATTATTATTTGCGTGTGTATGCACGCATGTATGTGTGTAGTAAGAACACTTAATGTAAGAGCCACCGTCCTAGAAAATTTTAAGTATACAATGCGGTGTTGTTAACTATAGGCATCTGCTGTATAGTGGATCTCCAGAACTTATTTTTCTTAACTGAAATTTTGTACCCTTTGACCATCACCTCCCCATTTCCCACTTCATCCAGCACCTGGAAATCACCATTCTACCTTCTGTTTTTTTGAGTTTTTTAGATTCCACATGTAAGTTGTAGATCAGATAGTATTTATCTTTCTGTGTCTGGCATATTTTATTTAGCATAATATCCTCCAGATACATCCATGTTGTCCCAATGGCAGTATTTTCTTCTTTTTTTTAAGGCTGAATAATATTCCATAACACATCTATACCATATTTTCCTTATTTGTTCATATGGAAATGTGTAGGTTGTTTCCATACCTTGGCTATTGTGAATAATGCTGCAATGAACATGGGAGCGCAGGTATATCTTTGAGATCCTGATTTCAGTTTCTTTAGATAAATACCCAGAAGTGGGGTTGCTGAGTTATATGGGAGTTCTATTTTTAATTTTCTGAGAAACTACCATATTATTTACCATAATGGTGGTGCCAACTTACATTTCTACCAGCAGTGCACAAGAATTTTTTTGTCTTCATATCCTCACCAGCCCTTTTTATCTTCTGTTTTTGACTCAACAGGATTCTTGTTTGCTGAAGGCAGGCCAGCATGATAAATAATGTGAATTGGGGGTGGGAAGTGAGGAATTTGATCAGATATTGAGAGTAATCAGCTACCAAGGTGCGGCAGTTCCACTAAACTGACTCAGCAGTCCAGCATCTTGCTGGACTAAGTGGTCCAAAGACAGAGGCCAAGGTGGGGACCTAGTCAAGAAGAGGAGTCAGAGGAGCCTGGCTCAGGTTTGGTAGAGGACAGAATCTTTGTTACAGATAGCACCAAATGCAGTCAGGACCTGGATGGATTTGGGGAACTCCCAGCTATAAACACTTGTCCTGATCAGGCACAGTGCCTCATGGCTATAATCTCAGCACTTTGGGAAGCTGAAGCGGGAGGATCACCACTTGAGGCCACAAATTTGAGACCAGCCTGGGAAACAGAGTGAGATCTTGTCTCTACAAAAAAAAAAAAAAAAAAAAATCATGACCCACTACTTTCCACCTCATCCTCCTGTAACTGGCAGTCTTCTTGACTAAGGGTGTGCCACCACGCCTGGCTAATTTTTCTAATTTTTGTAGAGATGGGGTCTTACTATGTTGCCCAGGCTGGTCTTGAGCTCCTGAGCTCAAGTGATCTTCCCACCTCTATCTCCCAAAGTGCTAAGATTACAAGTGTGAATCACTGCGCTTAGCCTATGAAAATGTTTTTTAAAACATTAACCAGACATGGTAGCATGCACCTGTAGTCCCCATTACTCAGAAGCCTGAGGTAGGAGGATCACTTGAGCCCAGTAAGCTGAGTTTACAGTGAGCTATGATTATGCCACTGTACTCCAGTCTGGGTGACAGAGCAAAACCCTGTGTATAAAAATAAATAAATAAAGAAAAATATTTTTTTTGGAAAAAAGGATAAAATTTGGTTCTCTAAAGCCATCTCATTTCTTAATGATTCTAGATAATGTAAAGAAAAAAAAAAAAAGACAATTACAACACCTGCCCTGCATCCTTCATTTCATTAGCCTCTCAATAACATGATCTCATACATTTTACAAGACTGAATTTTTCTGGACCATTTTAAGTGAGTTATGGTGGGGGTTAACTGTCTGCTCCCATCCCCCTATCCCATGAATGCTCAGCCCCAGAGAATAGCTCCCTCTCTCTGACGCTCACTCACCCATCTGCTCTCCTGGCTTATTCACATCACACTGTGGTCCCAACTCCTGGCTTTTCTGCATCTCACATTCTTGGTTCTCAGCGCTGCCTGCTCTTTCCTCCCTCAAGCCTGCTTGCTTCAACCACTGATTCTGGTACTTTTCAGTTGTGTTTTCTTCTTATTATTTTCTAATTTATATTGATTTTCTATTATGAATAGGTATTTTATGTACATGGTACAGCATCGAAAAGCTACACAGGGTATATGTACAGAAGAAATTAAGTCCCCTTTCACCCACATCTCATAGTAATGGAATCTTCCTCTGTGAAAGTAACCATTGTTACCAGTTTCTTGAGGATCTTCCCAGAGAAGACCTGTGAATTTATAAATATTTATGTATATACACATACTTCTTTTCTTCTATACAGATCGAGCATACTATACAGATTGCTTAGTATCTGGCATTTCCCCATTGATATCATAGCTTGGAGAGTGCTCCATTTCAGTGCACAGAGAGCTGCTCATTTTTGTTATTACTGTCACTTTTATTTGGCTTTGACCCTTGGAAAAAAATGTCTTGGGCCATTCTGGGAGTGTCTCCAAACCTGCCCTCTGCTCCCTGTACTGCAGTTTCTAGCAAGAGGTACCCTTTGTCCACCCTCCTCAGGGACTTGCACCATCCGCACCCCCTCTCCCTGGCCTTCCTGCCAGTGATGGAGAGGAATGAGCCATTCTAGCCACAGAACTTTCCATTTCTCCAAAGAACAGCTGAGCTGAAAAGGGAAATGGCTCTTCCTGTAAGGGAGTCTGAGGACTTTTCAACAATGACATGCTGGTGCCTGGCAAGGAGCCCAGACTCACAAAACCCTCCCAGCCGTATCAGATAAACGGCATTTATACCACTAGGACCAAGATCAGCAATATCAAATCAGCAATCCTTCCTGCTTAATATGTATGCTTCTCTTTTAACATAAACAAGGGGTCACTTTGCGCAAGAAACAGTCATCATCCTTCTCAGGGCCCAGGGCTGCATAGTATCTCAATTTTGTTACAACTTCATCATACATGTAAGTTTCAAGCATGGGCCCTCTTAGCAGGTTGTGTAATTACCACTGCCTAAAAATTTAGCCTCTTCTCCTCTAATTCAATGCAGAGACAAACACAGAAGTCCAAAAGTTAGACTTGGTTAAAAAAGAATTTAGGGGCTGGGCCCGGTGGCTCACCCCCATAATCCCAGCACTTCGAGAGGTCAAGGTGGGAGGACTGCTTGAGTCACCAGTTTGAGACCAGCCTAGGCAACACAGCAAAACCCTGTCTCTACAAAAATATATATTTTTTTCAATTAGCTGGGCATGCTGGCACATGCCTGTAGTTCCAGCTACTTGGGAAGCTGAGGTAGCGGGACTGTTTGAGCCCAGGAGGCCACGGCTGTAGTGAGCTCACCATGCACTCCAGCCTGGTGACAGAGCGAGACTCTTGTCTCAAGAAAAAAAAAAAAAAAAAAGAGGAGTTTGAGTAAAATTTGGCTAAGAAAAGAATCTTTGTTAAGGGCCAGAGTCTAGGAATGAGGGACTGCAAAAAAAAAAAAAAAAAAAACCTGAAGGAATCCACGTCCATACCAACCTTGGACCACATCCATCATGACTTTTCCATGGGGGAGAAGTAAATTCTGATCTAGTCACAGCTTCCATCACGTTCAATTTTGCTTTTTTTTTTTTTTTTAAATTTAAATCTCTACCTAGCCTAAGTCATGAACTACCATCCACTCAGAAATAAGATTTTTAAGGCTGGACACCATGGCTCATGCCTGTAATCCCAGCACTTAGGGAGGCTGAGGTGGGGGGATAATTTGAGATCAGGAGTTTGAGATCAGCCTGGTAAACACAGTGAGACCCTGTCTCCACAAAAAAAATTTTTTTTTAATTAGCCAGGTATGGTGGCACACGCCTGCAATCCCAACTACTCCAGACGCTGAGGAGAGAGAATCACTTGAGCTCAGGAGTTCAAGACTGCAGTGAGCTATGTTCATGCCAGTGCCCTCTAGCCTGGGCAGCAGAGCAAGCCCTCATCTCTTTAAAAACAAGGAAAAAGAAAGAAAGAAAATAAATAGATTTTAATGTTTATTTTTTGAACCTCTGCTGCCAGCAACGGCAATGGTTAATTTACAGATGTTGATTTTAAAGGTGTCTGCTATTCTTATTTCCTGCCTTTCCAACCGGTAGGAGATACTTCAGCTTGAAACTTCCACCCTGCTTGGTGCATGAGCCAGAGAGAGGAGCGTGGTGTGTGCAGGTAGAATGGAGCAGAGGGGTACAGAGGATTTTGGAACTGTTCTTTCAGGAGGTTGGGTTCTAATATGCCCAGGTTACCCAGCTGACCCCATGAGAACCTACATGCGCAGAGAGCCTCAGCCTAACACCTGGTGACCCACAGTGGCAGGAACAGACCTCCAGCCTCTGTCCACATGAGCAGGCCACTCACTCCTCAGAGACACTCATCCTCTTCTGATCTCTGTTGGAAGAACTGGCTACTGACCGGAGGCCTGCGATGAGGATCCTCTCCACAGCTGACCCCAGGTACCAAGGAAATTGGAGGCAAAATTGGCATAGGAGCCAGTTGGGAAGAAGTGAGGGAAGTGGCACTGGGTCACGATGCTGATGGCTCCCCATCACTCGCACAACCGCTGGGCGGCGGGGCATGGCATGTTTACCCAGCTTAAAGATCCAGGGCAATTTTCATAGTTTTTGAGAGAAGGCTTTCTGGGTTGCTGGTTCCTGGTCCCTGGCCCAGCTCTAAGCCCGATGGGGCAGGAAGTGCTCAGGGGCTGCCAACTGACTTAGGGTATCCATATTGCTTGGAGAAGCTGCTTCTGAGCCCTTATCTACTATGTCAGGCTGAGGCAGATGTCAGCTCACATAAGTTATATTCGCTATATCCTCCGCATGGCAACTGGGAATCCCCGCCTCCTCTACTGGGAGTCCTCTCCACAATGTCCTCAGTTACCCTAGACTGGGGATCATCCATCACCCCTTTCCTACCTGGCCCATTACTGGGCCAACTTCCCATATGGGACGGAGTTGGCTGGCAGACAGACCTCAGAAGGGTCCACCGTGTTTGCAAGAGTTGAGAATGAGGTTGAGCATCCAGGGGGAGCTACTGAGCTTTGAACAAGCCTAGAGAAACGTTTCTTGTCACTGTGGCTGGAGTCTTCTGCCTGGAAAGGTAGGCAGGAGATACTGCTTCAACAACCAAAGGAAGTAGGGGACATTCCACTTGACCCCAATTTTTCCCTGCTGCCGTAAGTGTGTGTGTGTGTGTGTGTGTGTTTTAATATTACCTGGTCCCATTGTGTCCGGACTTCGTTCCTTCTGGTGGGTTCGTGGTCTTGCTGACTTCAAGAATGGAGCCGTGGACCTTCCTGGTGAGTGTTACAGCTCTTAAAGGTGGCATGGATGGGATTTCTCCAGCACTTTGGGAGGGGGAGGCGGGTGGATCACGAGGTCAGCCTGGCAACATGGTGAAACCCCGTCTCTACTAAAAAAAAAATACAAAAATTAGCTGGCATTGTGGTGCGTGCCTGTAATCCCAGCTACTCTGGAGGCTGAGGCAGGAGAATTGCTTGAACTGGGACCTGGGAGGCGGAGGTAGCAGTGCCCAAGATCATGCCACTGCACTCCAGCCTGGGCTACAGAGCATGAATCTGTCTAAAACAAACAAACAAACAAACAAAAACATGGCACGGACCCAAAGGGTCAGCAGCAGCAAGATTTATTTATTGTGAAGAGCACAGGAACAAAGCTTCCACAGCACAGAAGTCGACCCCACCATGTTGCTCTGCTAGTTGGGGGCGACCAGCTTTTATTCCCTTATTTGTCCGTGCTCACATTCTGCTGATTGGTCCATTTTACAAAGTGCTGATTGGTCCATTTTACAGAGCACTGATTGGTCCATTTTGCAGAGCACTGATTGGTCCATTTTACAGAGTGCTGATTGGTCCATTTTACAGAGCACTGATTGGTCCACTTTACAGAGTGCTGATTGGTCCATTTTGCAGAGCACTGATTGGTCCATTTTACAGAGTGCTGATTGGTCCATTTTACAAATCTCTAGCTAGCCACAGAGCGCTGATTGGTGTGTTTTTACAGAGCACTGATTGACACATTTTACAAACCTCTACCTAGCCACAGAGTGCTGATTGGTGTGTTTTACAATCCTCTTGTAAGACAGAAAAGTTCTCCCAGTCCCCACTGGGCCCAGGAAGTCCAGCTGGCTTCACTTCTTACCATGGGCTTTTGGTGCCCCCATTTGCCCCAAAACAGTGGGTCAATTTTCTACTTTTTCCTAGTGCAGGAGCACAGCTACTCCCAAATGCTGCCATAAGGTATTGAAAGCTACAACCTCTCTCCATATATTTAGACAACATCTTAGAAAGAAAAGCGAAACTGGAGGTGGCCACTGAGATCTTGGGCCTCTTTATCCAACACTGATTGAAGACTTCTTAAAAGGTATTGTTTGAAAGATCACCTGTATCCAACTTTTAAATAGATTAATATTTTGTAATCTATTATTCAGCAGATAGAGACTCAGGAAAAAATCTAGATTAGTTATAGTCAAATAAAGGAATTTCTCTTTTCCAGCCATTATGGGCTGAATTGTGTCCTCTTAAAATTCATGTTGATAGACTGAGCTTCTTTAAAAAAAAAAAAAGAAAGAAAAGGAAAAATAATAATAAAATGAAAATATGTTGTTATTAGTATAAAAAAAGTTACTCGCTGGGCATGGTGGCTCACACTTCTAATCCCAGCACTTTGGGAGGCCAAGGCAGGCAGATCACCTGAGGTCGGGAGTTCGAGACCAGCATAGCCCACACGGAGAAACCCCATCTCTACTAAAAATACAAAATTAGCTGGGCGTGATGGCACATGCCTGTAATCCCAGCTACTCGGAAGGCTGAGGCAGAAGAATCATGTGAACCTGGGAGGCAGATGTTTTGGTGAGCCAAGATCACACCATTGCACTCCAGCCTGGGCAACAAGAGCAAAACTCCGTCTCAAAAAAAAAAAATTAAAAAAATATATATTAGACCGGTCACAGTGGTTCACACCTGTAATCCCAGCACTTTGGGAGGCCAAAACAGGAGGATCACTTGAGGCCCAGAGTTCAAGAGCAGTCTGAGCAACATAGTGAGATCTTGTCTCTACAAAAAATTTAAAAATTAGCCAGGTGTTGTGGCGTGTGCCTGTAGTCCCAGCTACTAGGGAGGCAGGGGTGGGAGGATGGCTCAAACCTGGGAGGTGAAAGCTGCAATGAGCTGTGATTGCACCACTGTACTCCAGCCAGGGCAACCTAGTGAGACCCTGTCTCAACAACAACAAAAAAGTAGTTTGACCTAACCCCCAGATGGGAGGAACAGATCTGAGTCCAGTCTTCCAGCTCCTTGCTGGCTGACCTTGCAATAAAGTGTTTTATGTTTTCAAAAGCTGGTGCCCTAGTATTGTCTTCTATGTGCATCGCACAGTGAGCCTTTTTCTTGGAAACACCTTAAATTTTTCACATAAATGGGAGCATGTTGTAATATCTAGTTATTTAGCACTTCCTATGTGCCACGCTTACATATGTAAACTCACTTAATTTTCTTAGCAACCTAATTTATTCCCCGTTTACAAACATGAAAACTGGGGGACAGAAAAATAAAGTAGCTTGCCCAAAGCCTCACAACATGGAAGTGACAAGTGACAGAGCCAGGATTTACAGCAAGGTGGGAGGCTGTGCCACCACCTGGGAAGTTTCTTCCCAGGCACAGAGAAACTTGTTTTTTCACTTAAAGATACTTTCTGGTAGTTTCCAGGGACAGTGGCTCATGCCTGTAATCACAGCACTTTGGGAGGCCAAGATGGGTGGATCACTTGAGGTCAGAAGTTCAAGATCAGCCTGGCCAACATGGTGAAACCCTGTCTTCACTAAAAATACAAAAATCAGCCAGGGGTGGTGGCGGGCACCTGTAATCCCAGCTACTCAGGAGGCTGAGGAAGGAGAATCGCTTGAACCTGGGAGGCGGAGGTTGCAGTGAGCTGACATGGCGCAACTGCACTGCAGCCTGGGCGACAGAATGACACTCTGTCTCAAAAGAAAAACAAAGATACTTCCTGGTAGTTTCCCATCTCATTGCACATATATTTACTGCATTTGTTTTAAGAGCCACGTGGAATTCCATGTCTTATTCTAGGGTATAAAAATGAAGCCCGCATATTGCTGCTTTAACAAGTAGCCTTCTGTCCACCTTCAAGAATAGTGACTCAACTGGAAAGAATGAAGGCATTTCTCTCATCAATAGAAGTAGAGATTGGTCATTGTGTTTCTAAAGACTAGTGTATGCTCCTTAACTTAGAGGGAAGACACTTTTTTCTTCATTAACACTTAGAGCTTCTTTTTGAGAAGCTTTACCTGAGAGGACATTAAGCCTTATTATGAGAGAAAGGAGGCAAAATGAGTGTTTGCAGGAGTGGTACTAGAGAGATTTGGAGCTGGCACCCTAAGGCATGACTGGGAGTAGGGAACAGGGCTGAGGTCTCTGGGTCCTGAGGCTGGGAACCTGGCCATTGGTGAATGGTCCCACCTGTGCTGTGTGGCCTGGAATAGATCTGAATGGAGGAAGGGGCTTTAGGGGGTTCTGGACAAGTGCCCAAGAGGGATATCAGACCAGAGAAGGGGCGTCCTGCACTCAGAGGCAACTCAGCAGGGCAGGCCCAGTGATGGGAAAGGAGTCTGCAGCGGTGGTCATGTCTCCTGCCTGCCCCGCCCAGTGTGGCCTTAAGTCCATGTCCCACCACGAATCCTCCTCACAGCTCAGCTGCCAGTGAAGGTCTTCCCCTTAGCGCCCCAGGAATTTGGCAAGCTTTCAAGATCATCTTTTTCTCCTATTCTCAATCTCTTTTTCTGTTTGCTCCCATTTGCAGATATCCTCAACTTTATTTTCTAGTCCTTCTATTGAGTTTTCATCACTGCTATATCTTTTTCATTTCGAAGGACTCTTTTGTGTTTTTTATAACATTTATTCTTGTTTCATGGATGCAATATTTTTTCTGATTTCTCTGGACTTATCATTTATAGTTTTTAGGAAGGAAGCATAAGGGGGGTAGTTTTCTTCCTCTTGCAGTTTCCAGGTGCTTTCAGTTTGTTTGCCTGGGTCTCTATCTTCTATGCTACAGGTTGTTCTCTAGTGTCTTGCAATTTTGGTTTCTTATTTGTTGTTAAATGGGGAGAGCAAAATAACAGATCCTACCAAACAATAATGAATTCTATATATATATATAAAAGACAAAGTTACCTTCTTTTTCAAATGAACATAAAACATTCATGAAAATTGACCACATATTAGGCCACCAGGAAAATCTCAAGAAATTCCATAAAATAGAAATTAAAAATTACGGCTGGGGGCGGTGGCTCATGCCTGTAATCCCAGAACTTTAGGAGGCCGAGGTGGGCGGATCACAAGGTCAGGAGATCGAGACCATGCTGGCTAACACGGTGAAACCTCATCTCTACTAAAAATACAAAAAACTTAGCCTGGTGTGGTGGCGGGAGCCTGTAGTCCCAGCTACTCAGGAGGCTGAGGCAGGAGAATGGCGTGAACCTGGGAGGCAGAGCTTGCAGTGAGCTGAGATCA
>NW_012098932.1:577218-579913 GCF_000951045.1 Mandrillus leucophaeus | reverse complement strand
CCTGTAATCCTAGTCCTTTGGGAGGCTGAGGCAGGAGGATCACATGAGGTCAGGAGTTCGAGACCAGCCTGGCCAACATGGTGAAACCCCGTCTCTACTAAAAATACAAAAATTAGCTGGGCATGGTGTCTGCGGCCTGCGCCTATAATCCCAGCTACTCCAGATGCTGAGGCAGGAGAATTGCTTAAACCTGGGAAATGGAGGTTGCAGTGAGTTGAGATTGCGCCACTGCACTCCAGTCTGGGTGACAGAGCAAGACTCCATCTTGGAAAATAAATAAATAAAATAAAATAAACCACTAAATATAAGTGTTTCCTTGAGTTCTAAGAGCCACTCCAGCAAATTAATCAAACCCAAAGAGGGTCATGATAATCCCAACTTTTTTTGTTTAATAGAGATGGGATCTCAATATGTTGCCCAGACTGATGGCAAACTCCTGTCATCAAGTGATCCTCCTGCTCCCAAAGTTTTGGGATTACAGGCATGAGCCACCATGCCCAGCTGGGAACCCCAACTTGAAGCCGATCAGTCAGAAGTTCCAGAGTCTCGGACTTGCCACTGGGTGTTTAAAGGAAGGGAGAGTAGTCTAAGGGACTGAGAGCCCTCAACCTGTGGGATCCGATGCTATCTCCAAGTAGATAGTATCAGAATGGAATTGGAGGATATGCAGCTGGTGTCCACTGCTTGTTGGTGGGGGAAAAATTCACACATTTGTCGATTGCTGTGGTGGTGTAAAAGCAGAGAAAAAACACGGTTTGAGAATTTTTCCCAAAGAGCAGCTATTACAGGAAAATTTAGATCTTTAAGTATCTGGTGCAACAAAAATGAAAGCATAAATATAAATAAATTTAATCTCCAAAATAGAAAACAAAATGGCAAAGTAAACCAAGAGAAGCAAAAAAGGAATTAATAAAGATAAAATTATAAATAATGATTTGGAAAACGGAAGAGAAAAGATAATAAATTTAAAAGCTAAGTATTTAAAAAACACAAAAAATACACAAACTTTTATCTAATTTAAGCTTTAAAGAGAGAAAATACAAATACGTAAATATAGAAATAATAGCATAAAAAACAGAAAGCAATTTAAGAAGAAAGTACTTTTTTCAACTCTGTGCAAGTAAGTATGAAAATCTAGAAGAAATGGGTATTTTTTAGACAAATACCACTTACTAAAATTGAAACCAGTAGAAACAGAGAGTCTAAACAAACTATTTTCTGAGGAGGAAATGAAAAGCTGAAAAGTTCTTTCACAAAAACAAAGAAACACTAAGCCACATGATATGACAAAGAGCTACATAACCTTTAAGGATCTGCTAATTCCATTGTTACTTAAACTATATCAGGACATTTCATTTTAGGAAGCACTTATACTATTAATCCCCCTACCTGACAAAGATTGCATTGTTTTTATTCCAATACATTTCAGATTTGTTTGGAATAAATTTCAAAGACTTTTATTCCAATAAAAGAAAACCACAGACAGTTCTCCCTTAAGAATTTCAATTCAGAAAACTTAAAATAGACCCTAACAGCAGATTAAATGATGCATTGTGATCAAGTGGGGTTGATTTTAAGAATGCAGTGTCTCAATGTCAAATTGAAATTTGAGAATGCAAAGTGTTTCATTAATATATGATCATCTCTACAGATGTAGAAAAGGCATTTAGCAAATTCAATATCTGTGTATTTTTTAAGACAAAACATTCAGTAAACTAGGAATTGATAGATATATCCTTAACATGATAAAAAAGATATCATAGCCCAAAAGTCAGCATCTTAGTAGCTTTTCTGCTAAAGCAATGAACAAACAAAGATTTCACTATGGCCTCTGCCATAAAACATAATGTTGGCAGCATTAGCCAATAAATGCTATTTACAGAGGTCATGATTATGTCTGGAAAACCTTGAAGAATTGGTGAGAAAACTCATACAAACAAGATAATGTAGTAAAGTACCAAATGTTTACAATCAAATTAACATATAAATACCAAAGACATGCATACACACAAACTAGAAACAGAAAACGTAATGGAAAACAAGACCCTACTTATTACAGCACACAAAATACCGGGCATAAAAATAAGAGATAATGTCCAAAAGATGAAAGCTACAAAATAATTCTGAAATCACAAAAATGAATTTGAAAAAATAGAAAGACATGCCAAGTTGCTGGATAAGAATATTCAATCTTATAAAGATGAGGTCTTATATGACGTATTATAAAACTAATTTATAAATGCAAAGCAGGCTTGGTAGTGCTCATGCCTGTAATCTTAGTCCTTTGGGAGGCTGAGGCAGGAGGATTGCTTGAGGACAGTTCAAGACCAGCCTGATTAACATAGTGAGACTATTGTCTCTACAAAAAATATAATAAATAAATAAATATAAAGCAATTCCAATAAAAATGCCATCTACCTTTTCACCTGGAACTAGATAAGTTGATTATAAAATTTATTTGGAAGAACAGAGAAACAAAAATAACCAGCAAACCCATGGAAAAAAATTTAAAAAGGGTGAGGCTGGGGGCTAGCTTTACCAGGTATTAAAATACATTATTCAGTTTCTATATTTAAAACATTTTGAGGCTGGGCGAATTGGCTCACGTCTGTAATCCTAGCACTTTGGGAGGCCGAGGTGGGTGAATCATGAGGTCAGGATTTCGAGACCAGCCTGACCAACATGGTGAAACCCC
>NW_012098932.1:573687-574428 GCF_000951045.1 Mandrillus leucophaeus | reverse complement strand
TGCACTCCAGCCTGGGCAACAGAGTGAGACTCTGTCTCAAAAAAAAAAAAAAAAAAAAAAATTAAAAATTGCATTCTCTGATCACAATGCAATAAAACTAGAAATTAATGACAGATTTTTTTTTAATCTGAAAATTCCTTTTTCCTGGTAATTTAAAAATACTCTTTTAAGCAGCTCTTTGGAAAATAAAAAAAATAAAATTATTGAATTTCTTGAAAATAATAATAAAAACAAGGCATAGAATCTCTGTGATAATGCTAAAGTAGCTGTGTTTGTTGTTATGATATGTATATTGTTCTTTGTCCACAGTTCCTGGCTCATAACTCCCATAACCTTTGTTAGTCTTCTGTTACAATGTTGGGTGTGTTGGGTCTCAGGAAAGAGAATCTCTCTGACCTTCTCCTGCCCTTCTTTCACCTGCCCCAAGGCAGGACTCTAATCTTTCCTCATTTCTGACTGTGGGTCCTAAGGCCCTTATTCCAAAGAGGGTTCCACTCCATTCCCTGCGGGAAGAATGCTGAGGTCTTGAAGCTTCCATGAAAACCCAAGAGCCCTGAGTTCAGAGAGGTTCCAGGTAGCTGAATACCTGGAAGGTTCTGGGAGTGGCCCACCCCTTCTCCCCTACCTCTGCCTATGCATCTCTTCATCTGTATCCTTTGTTAGATCCTTTCAAATGAACCATTAGGCCAGGCATGGTGGCTCACACCTGTAATGCCAGCACTTTGGGAGGCTGAGGCGGGT
>NW_012098932.1:564483-568217 GCF_000951045.1 Mandrillus leucophaeus | reverse complement strand
TGAGGAAATAATAGACTTTAAAAAATACTCTTTTTTTTTTTTTTGAGACAGGTCTTGCTCTGTCGCCCAGGCTGGAGTGCCGTGGCGCAATCATGGCTCACTGCAGCCTCAACCTCCCAGGCTCAAGTAATCCTCCCACCTCAACCTCCCCAGTAGCTGGGACTACAGGTGCACGCCATCACGCCTGGCTAATTTTTGTAGAGATAAGGTTTCACCACGTTCCCCAGTCTTGTCTCCAACTCCTGGGCTCAAGCGATCCACCCACCTAGGCCTCCTAAAGGGCTGGTATTACCAGCATGAGCCACCATGCTCAGCCAAAACAATATTCTTTAATTGAGGTTATTATATTAAAATGCACAGCTTTTATTTGAAGGTTCAATGAATTTTGACAAATTTATACACCAATGAAACCACCATGACGATCAAAACATAGAGCATTTCCAGGACACCAGAAAATATTATCATGCAACTTTTCCTTCACCATCTTCCCATTTGCCCCCAAGGCAACCACCATTTTGATTTCTATCATCACAGGCTAATTTTTTTCTGTGGTAGAATTTTATATAAATGAAATAATACAGTATGCACTGTTTAGTGTCTGGCTTCTGTTGCATGTATCAGTGGTTCATTCCTTTTAAATGCTGATCTACTATTCTCTTGTATGAGTATACCACAATTTGTTTATCCATTTACCTGTTCATAAAGAAGTAATTATTTCCAGTTTGGGCCTTTATGAACATACTCACTTAAGTCATTTTGTGGGCATATGTTTTTATTTCTCTTGAGTAAATACCTAAAACTGAAGTTGCTGGATCACATAGCAAGGACATGTTTAACTTTATGAAAAACTAACAGAGTGAGCTTCAAAATAGTTTTATCATCCTAATTCTCACCAGCAGTATATGAGAGAGTTCCAGGGGCTTCATATTCTTCCTAACATTTGGTGTTGTCAGTCCTTTGAAATTCTTAGCCAAATTATATGTTAATGTGAATTGAGATGTCATTGGACTTTAACGTGCATTTCCTTGGTGATTAATGATGTTAAGCACCTTTTCTTATGCTCATTTATGTGTCTTCTCTTGTGAAGTGTATATTTAGTACTGTTGCCCATTTCAAAATTTGGTTTGTCTTTTCATTATTAATTTGGTGGTTCTTTAAGTATTCTTAGTACAAGTTGTTTTTCAGATTCACAGTTTTCTTGTGGTAATTAGTTTTTCTTTGAAATATTCAATTTGTATTTTTAGTAGAGACGGAGTTTCACCATGTTGGCCAGGCTGGTCTTGAACTCCTGACCTCAGGTAATCCACCCGCCTTGGCCTCTCAAAGTGCTGTGATTACAGGCGTGAGCCACCACATCTGGGCAATAGTTTCTTTTAGAGTTTAAAAAAGCATTCCAGATCTCTTCCACCTTGAATTAAATTTGATAATTTTGAGGGGAAATTTTTCTTTCATTGAGACTATCAAATTTATAACTATAAAACCAGTCATACTCAGAATTTTTAAATAATTAAGTCTTTTAAGGGTCTATTGTTAGCCTACATGTTAATATTCATGATTAACTTCAGTTGCTTCTTATTATATGATATTTAATTCATTTAATTCTCATAAGAAAAATATATTTCTTAGCTTTTGCAGGTCTGCCTATGTCACTGACATAGTTTGATATATGTCCCTGCCAAATCTCATGTTGAACTCTAATCCCCAATGCTAGAGGTGGGGCCTGGTGGGAGGTGTTTGGATCGTGGGGATGGATCCCTCATGAATGGTTTGGCCGTCCCCTTGGTGATAAGTGAGCTCTTCCTCTGAGTTCATAAGATATCTGGTCCTTTAAAAGTGTGTGGCATCCCTCCCCTCCACTCTCTCTCTCGCTCCTGCTTTTGCCATGTGATGTACCTGCTTCTCCTTCATCTTCTGTCATGATTGTAAGCCTCCTGAGGCCTCCTTAGAAGGCAAGCTGATGCTAGTGTCATGCTTCCTATAAAGCCTGCAGAACTGAGGACTGTGAGCCACTTAAACCACTTTGTAAATTACCCAGTCTCATGTATTTATTTATTTTTCTTTTTTTTTTCTTTTTTTTTTTTTGATATGGAGTCTCACTCTGTCACCCAGGCCGGAGTGCAGTGGCACAATCTCGGTTCACTGCAACCTTCGCCTCCTGGGTTCCAGCGGTTCTCATGCTTCAGCCTCCCGAGTAGCTGGGATTACAGGCACCCACCACCACGCCCAGCTAATTTTTTGTATTTTTAATAGAGACAGGGTTTCACCATGTTGGCCAGGCTGGTCTTGAACTCCTGACTTCAGGTGATCCACCTGCCTTAGCCTCCCAAAATGTTAGGATTACTGGCGGGAGCCGCTGCACCTGGCCTCAGGTATTTCTTTGTAGCAATGCAAGAATGGATTCACACACTGCTGTAGAAATCAGTATGACATTTCCTCAAAAATTTAAAAAAGAATTGCCATATGATCTGGCAATTTCACCTCTGAGTAAATAACCAAAAGAATGGAAAGCACAGTCTTGAGAGATATCTGCACACTCACATTCATAGTAGCATTATTCATGATAGCCAAAAGAAGGAAGATACCTAAGTGTCCACCAACGGATGCACAGATAAGCAAAATGTGGTTTATGCATCCAATGGAATGTTATTCAGCCTTAAAAAGAAAAATACTGACACATCCTACAACATGAATGAACCTTGAGGACATTCTGCTAAGTGAAATAAGCCAGACATGAAAAGACAAACACTGTATGATTCCACATATATGAGGCACACAGAGTAATGAAATTCATAGAGACAGAGAATAGAACAGTGGTTCCCAGGGAATAGGGGAGAGGGGAATGGGGAATTGTTGTTTCATGGGTATAGAGTTTCAGTTTTGCATGATGAGAACAGTTCTGGAGATGGATGGTGGTGATGGTTGCATAGCAACATGAGTGTACTTAATACTACTGAGCTATACAATTAAAACTGGTTAAGAGGGTAAACTTCATGTGTATTTTACCACAACAATTAAAAAAAAAAACTCTAGTGCATATCAGGTTCACAATCATGTTAGTTTAATTTTTCCTTTACAGGAGAGGAAAACATAGAAGCAATGTGAACGCTCCATGCATTTGTAAGCTAAATCACATAGAATCCATACTCTCTCTGGAACCTCTATAGCAGGATGGCAAACTGCAATACTTACAGGAACCAGGCAAGCAAATGAGTGCATGGAGTTAGTGTAGACAAAAGGGCCTTGAATGACTCTGGCCAATTGGAGAGAACTGAAAATGTGGATTTTTTAAATGTGTGGAATTCATCAACTTTTAAATTTTTGGTAATGAATTCAATTTTTAAAAATCATGGCATGGCCAAACAAAATGTACCTGTTGGCTGAATTTTATCTAAAGCTGTTATTTTGTACGCTCTGTACAAGAGATGAAGGGAAGGATGCCAAGGTACAGGCATCGTGCCTGCTGTGGCCAGGCAAAGAGGCTATGGTGATAGGGATGGAGGTTATGAATGGGCTCAGCAACATGGACTTCCGCTCACCAAGGCTGACCTGGCTACGGCTACCATTAAGTGCCCAATTTCTCAGCAGCAGAGACCAACACTGAGCCTTTGATGTAGCACCATTCCTTGGGGTGATCAGCCAGCTACTTGTTGGCAGGTTGATTATATTGGACCTCTTCCATCATGGAAAGGACAGCAGTTTGTCTTCACTGGAATAGACACTTGCTCCAGATATGG
>NW_012098932.1:555505-562203 GCF_000951045.1 Mandrillus leucophaeus | reverse complement strand
CTGCACCTGGCCTCAGGTATTTCTTTGTAGCAATGCAAGAATGGATTCACACACTGCTGTAGAAATCAGTATGACATTTCCTCAAAAATTTAAAAAAGAATTGCCATATGATCTGGCAATTTCACCTCTGAGTAAATAACCAAAAGAATGGAAAGCACAGTCTTGAGAGATATCTGCACACTCACATTCATAGTAGCATTATTCATGATAGCCAAAAGAAGGAAGATACCTAAGTGTCCGCCAACGGATGCACAGATAAGCAAAATGTGGTTTATGCATCCAATGGAATGTTATTCAGCCTTAAAAAGAAAAATACTGACACATCCTACAACATGAATGAACCTTGAGGACATTCTGCTAAGTGAAATAAGCCAGACATGAAAAGACAAACACTGTATGATTCCACATATATGAGGCACACAGAGTAATGAAATTCATAGAGACAGAGAATAGAACAGTGGTTCCCAGGGAATAGGGGAGAGGGGAATGGGGAATTGTTGTTTCATGGGTATAGAGTTTCAGTTTTGCATGATGAGAACAGTTCTGGAGATGGATGGTGGTGATGGTTGCATAGCAACATGAGTGTACTTAATACTACTGAGCTATACAATTAAAACTGGTTAAGAGGGTAAACTTCATGTGTATTTTACCACAACAATTAAAAAAAAAAACTCTAGTGCATATCAGGTTCACAATCATGTTAGTTTAATTTTTCCTTTACAGGAGAGGAAAACATAGAAGCAATGTGAACGCTCCATGCATTTGTAAGCTAAATCACATAGAATCCATACTCTCTCTGGAACCTCTATAGCAGGATGGCAAACTGCAATACTTACAGGAACCAGGCAAGCAAATGAGTGCATGGAGTTAGTGTAGACAAAAGGGCCTTGAATGACTCTGGCCAATTGGAGAGAACTGAAAATGTGGATTTTTTAAATGTGTGGAATTCATCAACTTTTAAATTTTTGGTAATGAATTCAATTTTTAAAAATCATGGCATGGCCAAACAAAATGTACCTGTTGGCTGAATTTTATCTAAAGCTGTTATTTTGTACGCTCTGTACAAGAGATGAAGGGAAGGATGCCAAGGTACAGGCATCGTGCCTGCTGTGGCCAGGCAAAGAGGCTATGGTGATAGGGATGGAGGTTATGAATGGGCTCAGCAACATGGACTTCCGCTCACCAAGGCTGACCTGGCTACGGCTACCATTAAGTGCCCAATTTCTCAGCAGCAGAGACCAACACTGAGCCTTAGATGTAGCACCATTCCTTGGGGTGATCAGCCAGCTACTTGTTGGCAGGTTGATTATATTGGACCTCTTCCATCATGGAAAGGACAGCAGTTTGTCTTCACTGGAATAGACACTTGCTCCAGATATGGGTTTGCCTATCCTGCACACAATGCTTTTGCCAAGATTACCATCCGTGGGACCCATGGAATACCTTATCCAGCATCACATTACTCCACACAGCATTGCCTCTGACAAAGGCACTCACTTTACAGCTAAAGAAGTGCAGCAGTGGGCTCATGCTTATGGAATTCACTGGCCTTACCATGTTCCCCATCATTCTGAAGCAGCTGAATTAATAAAACGGTGGAATGGCCTTTTAAAGTCACAATTACAGTGCCAACTAGGTGACAATACTTTGAAGGGCTGGCAAAAAATTCTCCAGCAGACTGTGTATACCTTGAATTCACGTCCAATGTATGACACTATTTCTCCTGTGGATTTCTCCTTGAGGATTCATGGATCCAGGAATCAAGGGGTGGAAATGGAAGTGGCACCACTCAACATCACCTCCACCCATCATCACCCCTAGTGACCTACTAGCAAAATTTATGCTTCCTGTTCCTGCGACATTATGTCCTACTGACCTGGAGGTCTTAGTTCCAGAAGGAGGAATGCTGCCACCAGGAGACACAACGATTCCATTGAGCTGGAAGTTAAGATTGTCACCTGGCCACTTTGGGCTCCTCCTACCTCTAAGTCAACAGGTTAAGAGGGAGTTACAGTGTTGATTGGGGTGATTCAGCCATACTATCAAGATGACATCAGTCTACTACTCCACAATGGAGGTAAGGAAGAGTATGAATGGAATACAGGAGATCCATTAGGGTGTCTCTTAGTATTACCATGCCCTATGATTAAGGTCAATGGGAAACTACAACAACCCAATTCAGGCAGGACTACAAATGGCCCAGACCCTCCAGGAATGAAGGTTTGGGTCACTCTACCAGCTAAAAAACCATGCCCTTTTGAGGTGCTTGCTGAGGGCAAGGGGAATACAGAATGAATAGTAGAAGAAGGTAGTCGTCAAGACCAGCTACGACCGCATGACCAGTTGCAGCAACAAGGACTGTAATTGTCATTAGTATTTCCTCCTCCTTTTGTTAAGAACATATTTGTGCATGTGTACACTTGTACTAAGAAAATATATTCATTTTATCTCCTTTTTCCTTTGTCATGTGACATAAGATTTATTGACTTCATATCAGCATTTAAGTGTTGTTAACTTTATGAAATAGCATTTAGGTTAAGGATTAGTACACTTCCGGTTGTATGAAGGATAGCTGTTTTGTTAGGCATAATTATGACCTTATTATTATCTTTATTTGAAGATTATGTATGATTTCAGGAGATGTGTATGGGTTCAAGGTTGACAAGGGGTGAACTTGTGGTGGTTAATATTGTCAACTTGATTGAACCGAAGGATGCAAAGTACTATTCCTGGGTATGTCTGGGAGGGTGTTGTCAAAGGAGATTAACATTTGAGTCAGTGGGCTGGGAGAGGCAGACCCACCCTCTATGTGGGTAGGTACCATCTAATCAGCTACCAGCATAGCTAGAATAAGGCAGGCAGGAGAAGATGGAAGGACTAGACTTGCTGAGTCTTCTGGTCTTCATCTTTCTCCCGTGCTGGATGCTTCCTGCCCTCAAACATCAGATTCCAAGTTCTTCAGCTTTTGGACTCTTGGACTTACACCAGTGATTTGCTGGGGGCTCTGGGACCTTTGGCCACAGACTGAAGGTTGCACTGTCGCCTTCCCTACTTTTGAGGCTTTGGGGACTCGGACTGGCTTCCTTGCTTCTCATCTTGCAGATGGGACTTCATGTTGCAATCGTGTGAGTCAATACTCCATAATAAACTCCCTTTCATATATACATCTATCCTATTAGTTCTGTCCCTCTAGGGAATTCTGACTAATACATTATTTTTCACTTTCTGGGCCTTGCCAAGCAATTTAGGGAATGAAAAGAAGGAGTTCATTCTACCTTGCTCCCGTTTGTCATCTTCACAGCTGAAAAGCAGGCTTTCTACATCTTCAACCAGGAGGCCAGATCTTGGATACTCCGTCCTTTACTGGTAAAGATGCTCCTTGTTGCTGGATTCTAGATCCAGAAGGCATCAAGGCATGCAAAGCTTTCAAAATTAGGGCCAAGAAGGAAAACTTTCTGTGACTGTGGGAGCCAAGAGTTCCCATCATCAGACTGCCTTCTGTGAAGAACTGGTGGTCTCTTCTAGAAAATCAGTCCCATTGACTCCTGTCCTTATTCATGACTTAATCCAGAACAGTGCCTGTGGATGCTCAGTAAATATTTGTGAGATGAAAGGAGATTTCTTTTTTATTCTTATTTATTTACAGATGGGATCTCACTGTTACCCAGGTTGGAGTGCAGTGGTGCAATCATAGCTCACTGTAACCTCAAACTCCTGAGTTCAAGCAATTCTCCCACCTCAGCCTTCCGAGTAGCCAGAACTACAAGTGTGCACCACAAACCACATCCAGCTAACTTTTATTATATTTTTATTTTTGTAGAGATGGGGGGTTCTCACCATGTTGCCCAGGCCGGTCACAACTCCTGAACTCAAGTTATCTTCCTGCCTTGGCCACCCAAAGCTCTTGCTTGAGCCACCATGCCTAGCCAGGAGATTTCATCAGAGATTCTTATATGTTGCATTTTTTTTTTCTTAGAGATGGGGTCTTGCTATGTTGCCCAGGTGGTGCTTGAATTCCTGGCCTCAGGCAATCCTCCAGACTCAACCTCACAAGTAGCTGGAATTACAAGTGTGTAGGACTGCACCCAACTTGTCTGTTTTTGGATGATCTCCAGAATCATCTCCTACTGGGGCTCTGACCAACTGTTTCATTGTGCTGTTTGTCATGGAACCCTAAAACTTCCCCTGAAAGAATGTCTCTCTCTTACCTCAAGAGGATGCCAAAAAAGGAGAATTTAGGTTGCAGATGGAATTAAGGCTGTTAATCAACTGGCCTTAAAATAAGGTTGTTATTCTAGAGCATCCAGTTGGACCTAACATAATCACGTGTCTTTAAAAGTAGAAGACTGAGACAGAAGAGGAGGTCAGAGTGATGCAATGTGGGAAGGACTCAAACTACTCTTGCTGGTTTTGAAGATGGAGGAAGGGCAGGCCGGACACGGTGGCTCACACTGGTAATCCCAGCACTTTGAGAGGCTGAAGCGGAAGGATCACTTGAGGTCAAGATTTGAGGCCATCGTGGCCAACATGGTGAAATCCTGTCTCTACTAAAAATACAAAAATTAGCTGGGCGTGGTGACACATGCCTGTAATCCCAGCTATTTGGAAGGCTGAGGCAGGAGAAGCGCATGAACCTGGGGAGGTGGAGGCTGCAGTGAGCCCAGATCTCGCCACTGCACTCCAGTGTGGGCGACAGAGCAAGATTCTGTCTCAAAAAAAAAAAAAAAAAAAAGAAAGAAAGGACCCAGGAAAATTAACTGAAAACAAATAAAACATATCAAGGATGCTTATAAAATTAGGAAAATGCACTAAAATGCTATTGTGATTCTACTAAGTATGTCCATGTATTAGCATTATGGGAAAGTTTTTTCCTAGCCTTTTTTTTTTTTTTTTGAGAGAGGATCTTGCTCTGTCACTCAGGCTGGAGTGAAGTGACATAATCACAGCTCACTGTAGTCTCAACCTCCTGGGCTCAAGTAATCTTACTGCCTCAGTCTTCTGAATAGCCAGAACTACAGGCATATGCCACTAAGACTGGTTAATTTTTTTTTTTTAATAGACTAGGTTTCTATGTTACCCAGGCTGATCTTGAACTCCTGGGCTCAAGTGATCCTCTCGCCTCAGCCTCTCAAAGTGTTGAGGTTGTGAGCCACCACGCCTGGTCTATGTATGTATTGTATTGTATTGTATTGTATTGTATTGTATTGTATTTTTGAGACGGAGTCATGCTCTGTTTCCCAGGCTGGAGTGCAGTGGCGTGATCACAGCTCACTGCAACCTCCACCTTCCGAGTTCAAGCAATTCTCCTGCCTCAGCCTCCTGAGTAGCTGGGATTACAGGAATGCGCCACCATGCCTGGCTAATTTGTTTGTATTTCTAGTAGAGATGGGGTTTCACCATATCAGCCAGGCTGGTGTCGAACTCCTGACCTTGTGATCATCCCACCTCAGCCTCCCAAAGTGCTGGGATTACAGGCATGAGCCACCGTGCCCGGCCTGGTGTTTGCTTTCTTAATCTCACGTAATCCAAAGAGAAATTGCACAGCATTTAGACCTAGTCTTTCTCAACATTTTAAGCACACACATTATTGTCCAATAAATTAAATATTTTAAGGATTGACATTTAAAAGACATTATTTTCTAAATATAAAATATATTATTAAATTAAATGTGGTTATACAAATCAGGCATTCCGTCTACTTTTTCCATTAGAGTATCATTGATCTGGAGACATGAAAGAACCGGATATTTTTCAAGCAGTTCCCTTGACATATTATTTATTGCAATCCAGCTGTTGGGGCCAACAAAGATTTCAGAGAACTGCAAGTCTACAACTAGATAAGGGCAGCTCCAGAGCTTTAAACAGCCGGCCAGGCCCTGAAGTCTTCCAGGCTGAGGACTCTCAGAGGCAGGATCGGCCGTGGTAGAGGAAAAGAAGAGGGGAAGAGATGGCCTCTGGGGGATGGAGGCCCCAAAGGGAAGAAAGACCTGGTTTCTGGCAAAGAAACCACGTTGGCCAGGAGCTGTGGCTCACGCCTGTAATCCCAGCACGTTGGGAGGCCAAGGTGGGAGGATTGCTTGAGCCCAGGAGTTTGAGATCAGCCTTTAAGACCACTTTCCCCATCTCTAAAAGGAAAAAATAAAAATTAGCCGGGTATTTGGGTCAATATGTGATAGTTTACTTTGACTAGTGTGGTCTTAGCTGTAATTATTTCGGAGGCGTGGTGATGCACGCCAGAGGTAAGAAGATCACTTGAGCCCACGAGGCTGCAAGTGAGCTGTGATAGCGCCACCGAACTCCAACCTGGGTGACAGGGCAAGACCCTGTTTCAAAAATAAAAAGGAAAACCAGATCAGCACTTGGGATGCCCCTTCCTCTAAGCCTTAGCAAGATCCTGTGTTTTGATGCGGTAGGCAGGTGAGTGGTTCAGTCATGTCCAATACTGAGATCACTCCTCACTTTTCACATCCTGGAGGAGGAGCTGTCAGGTTTGACAGCGGTCAAACAGCAAATGTAGTCCAGGGGACGGCTAGAGGTGAGGTCAGCCGCAAGACTGGCGTCACTGCTTGGGCCGAGCAAAAACCTGAGTCAGGAGGTGGCCAGGCAAGGTCAGTGGAGGGGGCGGGGCCCGAAGCAGGGGCGGAGCTTAGGAAAACCTCGCGTGAGGGCGGGGCGGGGCCAGAGGTGGGCTGAGGCTG
>NW_012098932.1:507705-554615 GCF_000951045.1 Mandrillus leucophaeus | reverse complement strand
CTCCCCGAATGAGTTCGATTTTTTTTTTCTTTTAATTGCAGGGCTAAATGAAAGACACACCCTAAAACACATCCTGAGGTGAAACTTTGGTGGGGCACATCGTTGCCGTAGGTTCAGATCTTCTCTCTTCTCTTTAGACATGTATTTTCATACAGTTTTAAATAATGCATCTACTTTCTTGATAAAGTAAAAGGAGGAATGAAAGGACTCCTTTGTGGTGGTCCTTGGTGGCGAAGCTTAAGTTTCCATTTCAATAATTGCATATTCATCTGTGTGGGCTCCCCGACCAATGAGGCTGGCTGCTCCCAGACAAGGCCTTAGCGGAGTGGAAATGACTGATGTAGGGACGCTGTGGTCTCAGATGAGTATTGGTAGCTCACTCCAATAGGTGAGAGAAATTGAGGTTTAAGCTTTTTAAAATAGCCATAGGAAAGGCATTCCTTTTCTCCCGAGCATTAAAATATAACGGAACCTATTAATTTGGCCAATTTTTTTTTTAAAGCATCATCTTTTAGACTTTTTTTTTTTTTAAAGCATCATCTTTTAGACTAGAGACTTTAGAGATGGCAGCTGCTCTTTAACCAAAAGGAACTTAAGATGCTGTCCTGCAAAAGATAGGTTCAAAACATGTCTTATCCGTCATCCATATGTGATAAAGATGTAAATATTCCTGTTTGCCTGAAATCAGTCTTTTTCCTCTTGGACTTTATTACTGTTTGTTTCTCTTAATTTATGAAAGCTCGTTACTATTATTTTTTGTTTTCGTTTGTGTTCTAAACAACATTGGCTTCAAATAATCTTCAGGTTAAAAATGCACATTTTGTTGAACCCTTTAGCCATAATTCATACTGTCGTACTTCAGCATAAGCCATAGTTAAGAAAGAACTAGATGCCATCCTGAAAGCAAGCAGAAAGTCTCCATTAAGAATGCTGTAAAAATTCTACCTTTCCACATTCAGACCTGCATTTTTTGTTGCTTTGACTCAACTCCTTTGACTGTAGTTTGGAGGAAGGGACTTTGAATCCGTATTTACAAGTCCTTCAGTGACTCTCCATAGTCTATATCAATAAAATTCAAAGTCCTTCATGATTAGTGGTATTTGTCTACATTCTAGTGTCATCTTCTACCATTATGCTTGTCCTCTCTATGTAAGACTGTTGCACTTCTCTGAAGATGACATCTTCCTCTGTGGTTTTTCAGTGTTCTTTGTTGAGAATTCTCTGCCTAGTAAACAACTTGCCCTTGAAGACCTTATGAAGGTATCACTTCAGAGCCTTGTCTAGACATCTCATCCCTTTTGTCTTGACTGATTCGTACACTCTGCAGTTAGTATGTGTCAGCTGGGAGTTAGTGATTTATTTATGTGTCTGTCTCCACCAGGTTTTGGGGCTTCTTTTTTTTTTTTTTTTTGGTACAGAGTCTTGCACTGTCGCCTGCGCTGGAGTGCAGTGGCCTCATCTCGGCTCACTGCAGCCTCCGCCTCCCGGGTTCACGTGATTCTCCTGCCTCAGTCTCCTGAGTAGCTGGAATTACAGGCACACATCACCACACCTGGGTAATTTTTTTTAGTAGAGACGGGTTTCACTATGTTGGGTCTTGAACTCCTGACCTTGTGATCCGCCCACCTCGGCCTCCCAAAGTGCTGGGATTATAGGCTGGTTAGGAATGAAACCCCAGTTATTTAAAAAACAAAACAAAACAACAACAACAACAACAAATTTTATGATACAGGAGTAAACAGGGCGTGACCAATGAGGATTGCTGCTTCATTGGTCATACAACTTTATTTTGAGGTGCAAAGTCATGCACGTAGAAAGGGACGGCGGGGATTACAGCCCAGGTCTTTTGCCCCTAGTCTCCTAATTCTAAATCTTAATTGTTTTACAATTTGAATGGGGCTTGTGAGCTACTTGGATGTGTACTGAAAAAAGGGTCTATTAAATTAATACAATATTGAACTTGAAAGAATTAACAGATTATTTGGTTCAACTTTAAAAATTTTACCATTAAACAACTCAGCCTAAAAAGACAAATAACTTGTTTGAGATTGCGTAGGCTCACCTACATCTCGTATCTCCTGACCTCCTCATTGTATGTTTTTCACTACTCCATGGTGCTTTGGGGTGAAATGAAGGAGCTGCCAGTTTTTCAGAGGGAGTGCAAATCTGCTTGCACTTTCTCCCTCTTTGAATCCATAGCTGCCACTCCTAGAGACTTAGATCCCTTGTGGCTGAGAAACATGATAATTCATTTGGGGATATAGGAGAAACCTAACCTTCACTATTCCTCTCAGCCAGATAGTTTTAACTTCAGTGCCTGGGGAACTCTCTCCAGATGCCCCATAACAAGTGGCTTCTGGATCACCATATGGAGATCTCACATACAATTAAGTTTTGATGGTACAATGAGATTTTAATATAAGAAGGTTGCAGCTGGCTAATAGCATGGCTAAAATTACTTGTATGGCTTGTCTGCGAGAAGAGCCTGTCTTACTCCTATGTGATAGGATTTTGGGGGAAAAAGTTGATGACTGTGGCTGCCTCTAAAAAGTTGAAATGCGTACTTAGTGGTGTGGGCCTGACCAATTCCAAAAGGCTTTTTATCTTGCAAACAACTGAATGGTCAAATAAATTTTAAAAATCAAAACAGACTTTTAATTTTTCTTCTTATTTCTTGTCATATCTAAGTGATTTTATATGATAAAGCATAAATGTAATGTTTAATATTTGCTTTCATATTTGATGTTTTATTTTTGCTATAGTTTTTATACCTTTAGGTGATTATACAGTGTTACAATGACATTTCTTAATAATTGGACATCTAGATTGTTTACTATGTTGCAGGTAATGCAGTTAGTATATAGCTGTTCATCATTTTGCTTCTTTCCTTTGGGCTTAAAGCCCAGGAGCAGGATTACAAAGTCAGAGTATGAAGGTTTTGTTAATTTTGAAAGATATTACCAGATTTACTTCTAAAGATACTGATTTACACTGACTCCAGTAGAGTTTGGTTGACCAGTTCTGTCATACTTTGTAGGTTTTTGCTTTTAAAAGTTGGTTTTTTAAAAATGAGGATAAGGTTACTTGCAGTTTAACATCATAGTCCATAATAGAGAAGCAAATGCAGTATTCTTCTGGTTTTATTTTCTCCTTTATTTATCCATCGTCAATACATTTACTGGAATCTTCTCACCAATTTTCATGAGCACTAACATCATAAATATATTAATCTCTTGAAAAATATTTCTGATCTATTTTTTCTTATTGCAGGCTTTATAGGTTTTATATTATTAAATTTATATCATATATATATATTTTTTGAGACAGAGTCTTGCTCTGTCGTCAAGCTGGAGTGTGGTGGTGCCATCTTGGCTCATTGCAACCTCCACCTCCGGGATTCCAGCGATTCTCTTGCCTCAGCCTTCTGAATAGCTGGGACTACAGGCATGTACCACCACACCCGGCTAATTTTTGTGTTTTTAATAGAGACAGGGTAATCCCTGTGTTATATTTTTAAAAGTCAGTGTGGCTGGGTGTGGTGGATCACACCTGTAATCTCAGCACTTCGGGAGGCTAAGGTGGGAGAATCGCTTGAGCCTAGGAGTTCAAGACCAGCCTAGGCAACATAGTGAGACCCCATCTCTATTTAAAAGAAAAAAGATAAAAGAAAAAAGTCAGTGATTTTTGTCTTTTGATTGTGTTTTTTGAGAATGAATGCCATGCACCTGTTTGATGCATACTTTTATTTTCTTAAGCTTCTAGAGTTCATTTTGTTATGTATATATATTTAGAAAGTTAATATACAACTGACATCAAATTTCATTTGTGTATTTTATATTATAGAAAACTACATTATTATGTTTCCATTCTTTTTTTCTGAACTTAAATAGAAAAACAGAACAAAATAACCTAACTTTAATAAAACTGTGTACTTGTTTTTAATAAATTATGGTAAGTTTTAAATAAACTAAAACTTTTATGACAGCAATATATTGGTTAATTGAAATTTTTGTCTGTTCAGTATTAACCAGAAGGTTGTCTTTAACTCTTATTGTTAATCATTCTAAAATATATGAAAGGAAACCTTAGTAATCTCCTCCCATTGTGGAGTAGATTACTCCCATTCTAGATGGATGAGACAGCCCAGGATAGTAGTTAACATTGAGTGCTGGGTTTTATGCTGGTTAGTTTCTTACCTAATCCTCATAGCAGCCCTAGGAGGAAGATTCTTTTAGTATCCTCATTTTGTGGATATGAAAATTTAAGAGAACATGACCTGCCAAAGATAATATAGTTGGTAAGCATTGCAACCGGAACTCAGTCAGCCTGCTTTTAAAAGATGCTATTTCAAAAGTATTATCTTATTTTCCATGCCAAGGATTTGGACTTCTTTTCTTAGACATTGGAAAGATTAGGTGTTGCAAACCAAGGGGATGATAACCGTATATTATCTCTTTTAGGGAGATTGCTCATGTGACAATGTGGCTATATATTGAATTATGTTTTTAATAGGAAGTGGTTGAAATAGTCATGTGAGAAATGAAGCCTAAACCTTGAGGTGGAAGTGGAGATCGGGATATTTTGGAAAGATACAGGATTTAGTAACTGATATACAACAGAGTGGGAAGGCAGAGTATTGATTTGGAAGACATCGAGTAGGGTAATGACGGATGAATATGTGCTCACAGCACTTTGTTATATTTCTTTCACAGCATTGACTGTGATGTATTGTACCTAATTCTAGTGACATATCTGTCTCCCCCACTGGATTGTGTCCTTGTCAAAGATAGGGACTAAGTAGAGGAATGAGTGAATATAGGATGAGATAATACAGAAAGAGGTCAAGAGACTGAACTGGGAAACACCAGATTACCAAAATGAAAGAGTGGGTGGAGGAAGAGTAGCTCTAGAATGTGACAGCTGTCAGGGAGGATGGGGGAAGAGCCATCAGGGAGGGAGCAGAGGGGAGGGAAGTATTAGCATAGACGTGAGCATGTAGAATGGTGCCACCTCAGGCTACAAACAGTTGTGGTTGGTGTGCCCTAGTGTCATAAGCTGATTGTGGTTGTATAGGGTGAACTTGTCTTTCCTTTGTTATTGACTGAAGTTTTCTCTGAGTATCTGATGGCTTTCTGCCTCTTTGGCTTCTGACTTCTGCTTGCTACAGGTGCTGATGCTGGGGTGTGATTCAGCCTATTGAGATCAACCAATGAGAGCAGTCCTCTCTTTTTAAGTGAATTGACCATTCACAGTATGTGAGGTGTAATCTTTGAGTTTTTAGCTCTTCTTTGGTGAGCTGATTGCTTGGGAATGTCCTAGAGTTACTTCTCTACCTTTAAAGACTTTTGGTTGGTTGTATTAAGGTTTGGAGCCATTGGAAAGCCAGAGGTTTCTTAAAGGTTGGATCCATGAGCCCTGAAGTTTTTTACCTGTTTACTTTTTCATATTGATCAGTAACTTAGTTTCAGTATAGCTGGATCATCTTTGAAGATTGTTGGTCTTAAAAATGCCACAGATTATTCCGAATAATTAAGAATCTATGTTTTCTTTGTACTTTATAGCTATGTAAGACAGGGGCTTGTTTTAAATTTTCTTGGTCAGCTCCTAACTTACTTCATATGTCTGTTTTTCAAAGAGTTACTTGGTAAAGGAATTTGCTCTTGATTTTTTCTACAACCATTTGCTTCAGGTCATCCTTACCCTCTGTTCTCTGCCTTCTCCTGTTTTCATCTACCTGGTTTCTGTCCTTGGTAAGGACAGTGGGAAGGAGAAAAGAGAAAAAGCATGAGTGATTATTCCTTCCTTCCCTTTGTTATGATAGTTGTTACTGCTCTCCTCCCTGCCATCACTGCTCCCAGCTGTTCCCTTTGGCATGGTCTCCTACCCTGTATCTTGAGTTCTGTGTGTGGGAATAGAAATGCAAGGCATGGCTCTAGCTGAGGAACGATGGGCATCTCAGGGTTTTGGTCCTTCTGTGATCTCTCTTTTGGTGCCTGGTATTGAAAAGCCCAGTGACATCTTGTATCTGAGCAAGTGTTTTCTGTTCCCCAGCATTTTAATTCTCTCTCTCTCTTTTTTTTTTTTTTTGAGACAGGGTCTCTGGACCCAGGCAGGAGTGCAGTGGTGTCATTATGGCTCACTGCAGCGTTGACCTCCCGGGCTCTAGCTATCCTCCTGCCTTGGCTTCCCAACCTGTACTCAACCTGGCTGGGACTACAGGCATGTACCACCATGCCTGGCTAATTTCTAAAATTTTTCATAGAGACAGGGTCTCCCCACGTTGCCCAGGCTGGGCTCAAACTCCTGGGCTCAATTGATCCTCCTGCTTTTACCTCCCAAAGTGCTGGCATTACAGGTGTGAGCCACCACAACTGGCCCTGCTTTTCTTTAAAATGCAAAATTAAATTCCAGTCCTGTTTTTTTGAATTGCCTACGCTCCTCCCCAACACTGCCCCCATATCAAGATAGCAAAACCTTTGATGAGGAAGCCCCTAGTAAATACGCTAGGGACAAAGAAGCAAGACAGATTCCAGAAGGTACTTTGAATTGTTGTTGTCATCATATTAATGATATTTCGTTGCAGCCTGAGTGCTTTAGGGCAATTTGAGAGCTTTCTCTGACCATTATCTCTTGGCAGCCAGTGTTAGGGTTGGGAGTTATATAATAATTTTCTCTGAAAACCTTAGCTTAGAAAAACAGGGACTATTCATAACAGCTCTTTAAGTCTGTAGAATGGACTTGATGATATTTTGGTCAGAGTTGGTAGGCCACTTTATAGGAAACATCCAGGTGATGTTTCTTTTTGGGGGTGGGGAGGCAGGGATGGCCATCTTTTTGTTTTGTTTTATTTCTTTTCCTTATTTAAAATTTTTTCTCAGGTATATTTTCCTCATTTTAGGAATATTATAGTATGGCTTGTCAACCTTTATTTATTATTGGTACTAGCTAGAGTTGTAGACTTGGCCATTGTTGTGGCCTTTCTTGTAGTCATGTTTTTCCAGGACCTTGAGATGTTTTACATTCTAAATTCCTTCAATCCTGTCTTAGAGAATAGATCCTCAGTCTGGATTTTTCTCATTCATTCATTCAAGAAATGTATTCTGAGCACTTGCTAGGAATAGTTCAGTGAACAAAACAAATTTTCTGCCTTTGTGGAGCTTACATTCTAACGACAAGATACAGAAAATAAGTATATGTGTAATATGTCATCTATTATATTGCTGTAGAGAAAAGTAAAGCAGGAAAAGGTGAAAAGAACATGTGAGGGTGATGCTGCTGTTTTATCTAAGGTGGTTAGGGAAGGCTGTAATAAAAACTAGTATTTGAGCAGAGATCTTGAAGAAGTGAGAATGTGATCTATGCAGATATTAGGAGAGAGAGTACTTGATGAAGATAGATCTAGAATGCAAAGATCCTGTGGCTGAAGCTTGCTTGACCTGTTCTAGGAGTGGCAAGTAGGCCAGTGGAGGCATTGAGGGGAAATGATGAGGTCAGAGAGGTGGGTTGGGTTGGGGGGATGTCTGGTCATATATGGCGTTGTAGGCCAGTGAGACTGGTTTTTAAAAGGTGGGGAGCCACCAGAGTTTTGACTTGTTTTAAGTAGAACTCTCAGCTGCTATGTAGAGAATGTCAGGGGTAGCACATAATAAGATTATTTAGCAGGCTGCAGCAGTAATCCTAAGTGGGAGATGATGATTTTAGGCCGGGATTGGGAGAAGTGCTCACATTTTGTATACATTTTGAAGGCAGAGCCAACAATTTAATGATGGATTGAATGTAGGCTGTGAGTTTGGCTTGAACAGCTGGACAAGTGGAGTTAACATTTACTGAGAAGGGTAAGAGCACAGAAGAAGCAGGGTTTTAGCGGGGGAAGTAATGAGTTCAATTTTGGACATTTTAAGTTAGTAATCTAAGTGGAGATATTGTGAAGAGAGCTGGATATGCACGAGTCCGCAGTTCACAGCTGAGGTCTGGGTTAGAGATATATAAATTTCCAGTTATTAGCAGAGAGATAGTATGTAATGCCATGAGAATGGATTAAAAT
This sequence comes from Mandrillus leucophaeus, assembly GCF_000951045.1. Classification (NCBI taxonomy): domain Eukaryota; kingdom Metazoa; phylum Chordata; class Mammalia; order Primates; family Cercopithecidae; genus Mandrillus; species Mandrillus leucophaeus. The sequence continues at coordinate 546,571 of NW_012098932.1, read as the reverse complement.
AATTTAGGGAGTGGGTGTGGCTGGAGAAGTCCCACAAGTTAGCCTTGGGATCCTGTAATGTTTTCAGAGGGAGAGAAACTAGCAGAGGAGACCAAGAAGCAACACTCCCATAAAGAAGGAAGACAATTAAGACTGAGTGGTATCAATGAAGCAAGTGAAAGTTTTAAGAAGCGAGTGAGTAATCAGCTATGTCAGAAGCTGTTAGATTGAGGACTAAGATATAGCAGTATGAAAATCATTGGTGACCTTAAGTTGTTTCTGGTTCAGTAGTGGAAGTGAAGACTTGATTGGAGTGTGCTTAAGAGAGAATTGGAGGAAAGGAATTGTAGACTACTGGGATAGACAGTTCCTCAAGGAGTTTGCTATAAAGCGAAGCTAAATAACAGGTGGTAGCTGGAGGGGATGTCCAGTCAAGGAATTCTTTTTTAAAAGATGGATGCTTTTCTTTTTTTGTATTCTTATTTATATACTGTAAACCAAAAAGTATCTGAGACAGGTCTCAATCTATTTAAAAGTTTATTTTGCCAAGGTTAAGGATGCATGCCAGGGAGACAAGTCTGTCTTTCTCCAAAGATGATTTTGAGGGCTTCAGTATTTAAGTGGAAAAAGCAGGCTGGAGGGGCAAGAGAGAGGGTATTAACACATTACTGAATCCACATGCTGTGAAAGAAAAGGAGCAGATAGGGGAATAGTCAGTTATGTATTTGTTTAGTGTTAGTAAATTGGCGCTTTACATAAGACAAGGTGAACACTGAGTAGTTACCCGTGGACATATTTAACTTTTTATCTGTAGCTATCAGCTTAGAAACAAAAGGAAAGGGGGCTGGGCATGCTGGCTCAGCCTGTAATCTCAGCACTTTGGGAGGCCAGGGCAGGCAGATCACCTGAGATCAGGAGTTGGAGACCAGCATGACCAACATGGTGAAACCCCATCTCTACTAAAAATACAGAATTAGCTGGGCGTGGTGGCGCATGCCTGTAATCCCAGCTACTTGGGAAGCTGAGTTGAGGCAGGAGAATTGCTTGAACCTGGTAGGCAGAGGTTGTGGTGAGCCAAGATCGTGTCATTGCACTCCAGCCTGGGCAACAAGAGAGAAACTCCAAAAAAAAAAAACACTTCCAAAAAAAAAAACCCCAACAAAAACAAAAGGAAAGGCAGCTTCTTTTGTGACTCAGCTTTCAGCTTACTTTTTTCTTTGGCATAGTGAAATTAGGGTCCCAGGTTTTTACTTTCACAATACAAATATATGTAGTTAACAAAATATTTCGACAGAGGAAAAAAAATACAGGATCTGTGTCGTTGAAACATAAATGAAATTAATTTTATCCTAATCTGTGTGCTCAAGCTCCATCATCATCATCATGATGGACTGTACTGCAGTTTTGTGCAGTGCTTGCCTTGTAGTAGGTTCGAAATTTTGATTTAGCAATGTGTTTGTTATGATAGTTTTACCTTTTTAAAAATAAAAGTTAAATTGAAGAATAAATGAGCAACTATTCCAGGGAAATTTTGACGGCTACTCTTCTCCACCACTCCTTTTTTTCTAATGTACCTGATCTCATTTTACTGTAATTGCTTATGATTATTGAGTTGATGTTTGAGATTTCAGAAACTATGTTGAAAGCACATAGTACAGTTATAGCACTTTATATGCCTCTTTTCGTGGTTCATTTATGTTTAAGTAAGTAGTAGTCAATATTTAGTGTTGGAGCATCATTGCAGTTGCTTCTTAACCCTCTTCATTGGTCTTTCTCCAGATTTTCTTCCCTTAGCCACTGATCCATGCCCCTGACTTGCGGATTTCCGAAACACAGATCTGACTAGGTTGTGTTTTTGCTAAAAAAATCTTCTGTGTCTCCCTATTCTCTACAGAAGTTAGTTTCCTTTCCTTTCCCTTTTCCTTTCCCTTTCTTTTCCTTTCCTTTCTGCGCCTGTTTACCCACCTTTTGCCTGCACATGCTTTAGGGGATCTGGAGTGCTCCCTAGGGTGTGTTGCTGTGTTGGCCAGGCTGTTCTCAAACTCCTAATGTCAAGCCATTTTCCCACCTTGGCCTCCCAAAGTGCTGGGATTACAGACGTGAGCCACTGTGCCCAACCTCCCTAGGTGATTCTAATGCACATGTGATGTTTCTTACCATAAGGCTATAGAATAAAGATCAGATTTTTTATTAGCATACAGATAGTCCTCCAAGAGGAGGTTCCATGAAAATGAGAAATGCTTTGGCATCTCTTGGCTTTTGCACATACTATTACTTTTTTTTTTTAATTTATTTTTTATTTTTTGAGACAGAGTTTCACTCTTGTTGCCCAGGCTAGAGTGCAACCGCGTGATCTTGGCTCACTGCAACCTATGCCTCCCAGGTTCAAGCGATTATCCTGCCTCAGCCTCCCGAGTAGCGGGGATTACAAGCATGCGCCACCACGCCTGGCTGGTTTTGTATTTCTAGTAGAAACGGGGTTTCTCCATGTTGGTCAGGCTGGTCTGGAACTCCTAACCTCAGGTGATATGCCCGCCTTGGCCTCCCAAAGTGCTGGGATTACAGGCATGAGCGACCGTGCCCGGCCGCTATTTCTTTTTTTGTAGAATACCATTCATTTTCTCAGTCTTCTCATTAAATCACTTTATCTTTTATTTATTTATTTATTTATTTATTTATGTATGTATGTATTTATTTATTTATTTTTTGGGACGGAGTCTCGCTCTGTCGCCCAGGCTGGAGTGCAAAGGCACAATCTCTGCTCACAGCAGCCTCCGCCTCCCAGGTTCAAACAATTCTCCTGACTCAGCCTCCCAAGTAGCTGGGATTACAGGTGCATACCACCACGCCCGGCTAATTTTTTATATTTTAAGCAGAGGCAGGGTTTCACTATGTTGGCCAGGCTGGTCTTGAGTTCCTGACCTCAAGTAATCCACCTGCCTTGGCCCCCAAAGTGCTGGGATTACAGGTGTGAGCCACTGTACCCGGCCATCACTTTATCTTTTTAAGAGGCTAACATAGATGCCTCTTCTTCCTGGAAAGCTGCTAGACATATGTTCATTATGCCTCTTCCGTCTGTCCTTCGTTATATTCTGTTACCTGTGTTCCTGTTAACATTATGCAGTTATTTTGTTATAGTATTTGCTGTATCTTACTGTTTGTTTTCGTGACAGGTTCCTCTTGCCCTCAACTTGTAGACACTCAATAACTTTTTTATTGAGTGAATGAGTAAAGTGTTGACCCAGTTTTGATTGACCCATTTGGTTGGGAATTTACGCCTCAATTTGTACAGAATATACAAATGAGCAATTCGAATAGTGTTCTTAAAGACAGTCATATCCTAAACTGTTAGGAATTCATATTTATTAAATATTTTTGTTCATGAGTAAATAATGAGACTTGTTGATTTATTTTCTAAATATCTCTTATTTTTGTCTGAATTTTTTCCTCTTCTGGTTTTATTTTTTTTCCTCTTTGACATCTCTATTTGGATGTTGACTTTAACCATCCTCTACCCTAACTAACTCATCCCCTAAACTTGATCCCCCTCTTGGCTTCTCCATTAGTGTTTTCTCTGTCACCATCTTACAAGTCATTTAGGTTTCTCGGTAGTATCTGTAGGTCTTACTTCTACATATGATGAGTTACTGAGTTCAACAAACATTTTTTAGCCACTTCCTGTGTTCCTGACTTGTTAGTGTTAGTAACAAGGGGCTGAACAACAGAAGGTCCCCGTCTGCAAATGATTATGATACAATGTGATGAGTATGGTAATATAGTAATAGTGAATATATAGGGCACTATTAGAACATAGAAAAAAAAAAGAAAAAAACAGTGTTTTTTCCTACTCTCAAATACCACTCAATATAACCCTTTTTTTTTTTTTTTTTTGAGACAATGTCTTGTTCTGTCACCCAGGCTGTAGTGCAGTGGCTTGATTATAGGTCACTGCAGCCTTAACCTCCTGGGCTCAAGTGATGTGCCCTCCCGAGTAGCTGGGACTACAAGCGTGTGCCACCATGCCCAGCTAATTTTTTTTTAATAACATTTTTATGTAGATATGGGGTTTTGCCAAGTTGCCCAGGCTTGTCTCAAACTCCTGGCCTCTAGGAGCCTCCCACCTTGGCCTTCCAAAGTGTTAGAATTACAGGCACAAGCCACCGTACCTGGCCTTTGTAACTCTTTTTTTTTTTTTTAAAGAGGCGAAGTTTTGCTCTCTTGCCTGGGCTGGTCTCAAACTCCTAGCCTAAAGTGATCCTCCTGCTTCGACCTTTCAAAGTGCTGGGATTACAAGAGTGAGCCACACAGCACTTGGCCACACAGCACCTCTTAAACTAAATGTATGGAGATTGTTTTGCTGGACACCAAGCAATTCTGACACCAGAATCTCCAGTGAAGAACAGCTGGATGTCCTGTAATTTAGTTCAAATCTGACACTGTCTGCCTGTAGATAGTGTTAAATCCTGGAGGATAAGGGCTCAGTGCCACAAGACAGCCCCCCACTCCCACTTCAGATGCGTGCTTCAGGTTGTGACCTGTGTCTGTGACCAGCCATAAACTGGGGTTCCCACGACCCCCTTCTTGGGTTCAGTTAATTTGCTAGAGCAGCTCATAGAACTTAGGGAAACACTTTACTTATGTTTGCCCATTTATTAAACAGCATATTACAAAAAATATAGATGAACAGCCAGATGGAAGAGATGAATAGGGTAGGTCATGGAAACGGGCGTGGAGCTTCTCTGCCCTCTCTGGGTGTACCACTCTCCAGGTATGTCCACGTATTTAGCTCTCTGAACCCTGTCCTTTTGGCCTTTTATGGAGGTTTTATTACATAGGTATGATTGCTTACATCATTGGCCATTGGTGATTAACTCAACCTTCAGTCCCCTTCCCCTCCCTGGAGGTTGGGGGATGGGGCTAAAAAGTCCCAACCTGTACTCATGCTCTGGTCTTTCTGGTGACCAGCTTCCATCCTGAGGTTAACTAGGGGTCCCCAACTAGCAGTCCTCATTAGCATACAAAAGACACTCACTCATCACTCTGGAGATTCCATGGGTTTTAGGAGCTATGTGTCAGCAACCAGGGGCAGAGACCAGGTATATGTTATATATGGGATATGATGTCATATCACAGTATCACAGGCAGCCTGGGAATAAAGAATATCTCTTTCACATATTCCTTATTTTTTACTTTGGCTACTGCCAGTCTCTTTCAGGTCCTCATTACTATGTTTAGATAATTGTAAGACCTCTTAGTAGCTTCTCCTGCCTTAACTCTTGTCATTCCAGTTCCTCATGTACTGTGTCATCAGAAAGCGTTGAGAAAATTGTCTTATAAAGGAAAAAAGATGTTACATGCCTTTCCTTCTCCTGTTCACAGAATAAACTCCAAAAATAAAATCTAGAATTCAAAGCCCTTGACTCAGACTTCGTTTTCTTGTCTTCTGCTACATGAACCTTTCATCCAGCAAAACTCTTCTACATTCTGTTTGAAACATGCTTCACACATTCTTTTTTTTTTTTTTTTGCCTTGATTGTGTAGTACTCATTCCCCCAGAACATTTTACTTTTGCTTCCTCTATTTACAGAAACTATGTCTATCTGTTGACATAGTTCTTAATTGTTAAATCCACTGTGAACCTTAGACCATCATGCCCATGTTCTTGAACTTTCTTTGCCTTCAAAAGCATCACTTTCTTGTTTCTCTTTCTTTTTCTTTTCTTTTCTTTTTTTTGAGATGGAGTCTTGCTCTGTCTCCCAGTGCAGTTGTGCAATCTCTGCTCACTGCAACCTCTGCCTTCTGGGTTCAAGCAATTCTCCTGCTTCAGCCTCCCAAGTAGCTGGGATTACAGGCACCTGCCCCTACACGCAGCTCATTTTTGTATTTTTAGTAGGATCTGGGGTTTACCATGTTGGCCAGGCTGATCTCAAACTCCTGACCTCCAGTGACCCGGCCACCTTGGCCTCCCAAAGTGGTGGGATTTCAAGTGTAAGCCATTATGCCTGGCCGTGTTTCTCTTTCATACCTATTCTTTTCCAGCTGTCTTTACTGTCTCTTGTTCATGTATTCAGCTAATTTTCCCATCTTAGTTAATGATACTGCCAGTCATTCTGTTGCCCGAAGTATAAACCTGGGAGTAATCCAGACTTCTCTTATCTCTCATTTTCCATTTGTTGTCAAGTCTTTATGAGGTATCTCTTCTCTCTTCATTCTCTTTACTGTTTCCTTGGGCTAGGTCTAATATCTAGAGTTGACCACTATAAAAAGCCCCGTCAGCGTAAGTACTCTACCTGGTCCTGGGTATTATACATGACACGTATTCAGGAAATGCATTTTGGTTATAGCCAGTAGGAATGTCAAACACAAAATACAGTTTTGAGTTGACCACCCAAGAATAGTGCTTTAACCACGGACTGATTATTCTGTATCCATTAAAGGTCGATTTCCTAAATATCTCAATTAGATGACATTGTTATGAAGTAATTTTTACTTCTTACAAAAAATTTATTTAAGGTTTAAGAAGATGATGTGTTAGTATTACAAGGAAAAGGCAAGAAAGGTATGGAAACAGGGCTCTGGATGGGATATGTGCCAGAAATGATCTTGTAGATGTTTTATTAATGTGCTAGAAAAGAGTTTAAAAGTTTGCAGGTAACGTTTGGTGCTTATTTATTCACATGACAGTATAGGAGCAATTAGCTACAGGAAGATCTTGAGACTGGAATAGACAAAATTTGAGTATTAGTGTGTGGAATTGTAACCTAATATAGTTGAGTAGTACTGTGAAGATGCTGTTTGTCAGTTAATACCCAGGAGAAACTCCTGATATCACTGTTTCATGTTCCTGGAAGATACTGACATAATATGCTGATGCTTAAGATGTGGTAACATAATCACTGTACCTCTGCATCATTTAATGTGTTTCATAAGCACAAGCTGTTTAGTATTGAAGAATTCTTTTTTGACCCCAGACGTAGTCATAGAAGAGCCCTTTAGTCTTGACATTGTTTTTGGTTTGCTAATAGTAGATCTTAGGATTTGTCTTACTTGTGCCATTAAAGAAAAGTCCAAATTTGCATTATTTTCTACTTTAAAACTTAAGATCCCCTTATTCTAAATGTATTTTGCACGTATTTCAAAATAACTGAATTTATATTTTGTGAATATTTTACAAAAGTATTTAGAACTTTTTTTTTTGTTTTTGCTGTCGCTTTATTTTTTTCTTTTTCGATGTTATCTTTTGAATATATGTTTCTTTATTGTTGATCTTTACTTTCTGATGAATTTAGGGGTTTATGAGGCTGGCACTAGATTGTCACATGGACGTCACCTTGGAAAATCTATCTGAGTACTCTGTATTGTAGCGTTTTGAAGTTGATAGTGGGATGTGTATATCATTTTGGCTTATGTTATTCTGTCCAGGGGATTTTCCGTAGGGAAGGTGGGAAAGAAAGGAAGAACGCTTTGCAGAGAATTCCCCTGGTGGACAAGTAGCATTTTGAGTCAAGGGAGTAATGTGCACTCTGGTAAGGAGTCCTGAAAGAGCATCTTATGGTTACAGATCCTTAGGTGGTTTGGTCTGGTTGGAAGGCAGGGTTTGTTGGTTGGTGGTAAGAGGGAGCAGCTGTAAAGGAATACCAAAGCCGCAATTTGAAGGCTTGGGTAATTTTAGCCGCATGCACTCATTAACTGTGCATCTGTATGTGATTTCCCTAAGTTTCAATTTCCTTAAATGTGCAAAATGAGAATAATAAAAATATCTACACTGTAGGATTGTTGTGAGGTTTAAATTAGGTAACATTGGTACCTGGCACACAAGTACTTAATAAATATAAGCTGCTGTTTTTAGGTATTTGTACTTTAGAGACGTATTGAAGGATTTTAAAATTGAAGAGTGACATGATCAGAATTAGAATTTAGAATATTAACCTCAGGAACAGTGTAAAAAATGGATTGAAGGGGAAGAAACTGAAGGCAGAAAATTAAGTAGGCCTGTGCTAGAATACTGGCTAGTAAGATTCTAGATTAAGAAATGGGGAGAGGACAGGACGGGTTTGAGAACTATTGCAAATTGTCATGTGCATTATATTCCATGAGTTGGGGAGATCTTAAGGGAACTAGGGGAATTGACAGCAAGAATAGGGACAGAATACCTAGCTGAGTAAGAAACATTGTATTTTCCTCCTCTTAATACAATTCAGAAACATACTTTAAAAGCATTTGGTATTTTGACATTTGGTTCTGAGACATTTTGAAGTATTACCATATAATCATTTTTGGATAAAGATACATGTCTATTTACACAGTTTTTTTTTTTGGAGTACTTTATGTACATTCTGGTTGAATACTCTTCTATTTGGCAAGTTTCGTTACAGCATTTGAAAAACTGCCCTTTCCTAGTAAAATGATTAGATTTTAATTTGTTTACTCAGTTCAGTGTTCTTACCTTACATAATTTTAGATTATTTGATAACAGAGAATAAAGTTCTGTCTAGACTATGACGTGTTTTCTTGTCACTGAAGTGTTCCTTGCGTTGTATTGACCGTTTGTACTATTGGTTAAATATAATGTACTTTAATTTTAAGGTGTGGTTGAGACTCAGGCCCAAGATATTTTACTTTTTATTGGTCATATTTTATGAAATTATAATGATAATTATTGAAGTAAACAAGATTTTGGGATTGTGTATAAGGTCATAGGCATTTTCACTTGTTTATCAGCAACCGCTAGAAGTTATGTCTCCTTCGCTATTGAATTAGAGTAAGACTCTATACATACTGCTATATCCAAGGGCAAAAAAAGTAACGTTTAGTAAAGATATGAAAGATTTTTCAGTGATATTTATTTCTTCACCCAATAGCTTTTATTAAGTGTCTTTTTATGTATTAGAATAATCGTTTTTGAGACTCTTTTATGTATTAGAATAATCTTTGTTGAAACTCTCAAGTTTTACTCTTGTTGCCCAGGCTAGAGTGCAATGTCGCAATCTCGGCTCACTGCAAACTCTGCCTCCCGGGTTCAAGCGATTCTTCTGCCTCAGCCTCCTGAGTAGCTGGGATTACAGGCATGCACCACCATGCCTGGCTAATTTTGTACTTTTAGTAAAGACAGGGTTTCTCTATGTTGGTCAGGCTGGTCTTGAACTCCCGACCTCAGGTGATCCACCCACCTTGGCCTCCCAAAGTGCTGAGATTACAGGCGTGAGCCACTGCACCTGGCCATGTATTAGAATAATCTTTAGGAATTAAAATAAATAAATAAATATTTTGTACTCCTTGTCTTCAAGGAGCTCTCAGTCTAGTGGAGAAAGTAGAACACAGGAAAACATGATCTTAAAAATAAAATAGTGTAATAATTGCTATAGCTAGGGATACCCAGCTAAACCATGGGCATTTGTAGGAGGAACATCTAATCTTCAGGTATCACATGAGCATGCTAATTTGATAGATTTGTTGCTAAATATTACATGAGAAGAGTAGATCCAGAACTGAAAGGAGTCTATCAACCAGCCATCTGTTACAGATCAGGACAGAGTACATTTCAGAGAGCACAGTTAAGAACATGCTACTTCATGGGAGATGGAAGACTGCAAGAAGCCTCTTGGCAATCCTCACTTCTTACGCCATTTCTTTATATAGAGTAAGTTGTGTATGTTCCTTGTCTCTCTGATGGGGTCACTACTCTAGATAATGGATGAGACATGATGGAGTGGGTTGAGGAGATACATATTTGAATTATTTGGCGTGAATAAGAGAAATCTGGGACTGTCTTAAAAAAAGTTTTGGGTTTTTTTGGTAATAATTTTATACTCAGAGAAATGTTGCAAGACCAAGAATAGTACAAAGAATATCTACTCTTTATCCAGATTTACCTGTTGTTAATATTTTGTGCCATTTTATCATTTGCTGTCTTTCATACATATGTATATAATGAATATGTATATATATGTTTATATGCATATTATGGCCCTTTACCTCCTAAATACTTCAACATGTATTTCCCAATCATAGGGATTTAAAAAAAAATTTGCACAGTATGGACTTTACTAAATTTAACTTTGATGCAATAGTTTAATCTACCATTTGTATTCCAATTTTATTTTTCAATTGGCCCAGTCACCTTTATAGTATTTCCCCTTCCACAGACTGCTTTTTAAAGAGCAAAGAATGAGTCATGAGTAATTTTTAGTAGAAACTTTCTATTAAGAGTCTAAAGACAATCATGGTGACTTAAAGTTAGATTCCTGTTTTGATCCACATCCATGCCTCCCCCAAACTTTCCTATCTTAGAAAATGACAGCACAGTCCCATTAATTGTTCAAGCCAGAAACCTGAAGCTTACTTGGTTTCTCTTTTAACTTTATCCTTTGAGTTTAACCCATCACTGAGTCCTGCAGTTTCTGTCTCCCCTATGTATCTTGAAACCCATCTTTTGGCTGGGTACAGTGGTTCTCGCCTATAATCCCAGCACTTGGGGAGGCAGGAGGATCACTTGAGCTCAGGAGTTCAAGACCAGCCTGGGCAACATAGTGAGACACCGCCCATCTACAAAAATTAAAAAGTTAGCTGGCGGTGGTGGTGTGTGCCTGTGATCCCAGCTATTAGGGAGGCTGAGCTAAGAGGATTGCTTGAGCCCAGGAGGTCGAGGCTGCAGTGAACTATGATCACCCCATTGTACTCCATTCTGGATGACAGAGAGAGACCTTGTTTCAAAAAAAAAGAAAGAAAGAAACTTGTCTATACCTCTCTCTCCATCTACTTCAACCAGCCTAGTCTATCATCGTTTCTCATCTGAACTCCTACCTAGTTTCCCACCTGATTTTTTTCCTGCTTCTACATTTTCTTATTTCCTATTCATTCTCCACATAACAGCCGGAATGATCTTTTAGAAATGTAAATCAGATTGGCCAGGTGCAGTGGCTCATGCCTGTAATCCCAGCACTTTGTGAGGCTGAGGCAGGCGGATCACCTGAGGTCTGGAGTTCAAGACCAGCCTGGCTAACATGGTGAAACCCCATCTCTATTAAAAATACAAAAATTAGCCAGGCGTGGTGGCGGCACCTGTAATCCCAGCTACTTGGGAGGCTGAGGCAGGAGAATCGCTTGAACCTGGGAAGTGGAGGTTGCAGTGAGCCGAGATCGTGCCACTGCACTCCAGCCTTGGTGACAGAGCGTGACCACATCTCCAAAAAGTAGCAATAATAAAAGGAAGTAAATCAGATCGCATCACCCTCCAGTTTATACATTTAGTGGTTTTCCACTGCGCCAGAGCGGTCTCTGCATAGCTTAACTCTTCTTTAGTCCACAACTTTAAAATATTCTCCCTGAGAGAGGCCTTACTTGATGCCTAGTTTGTTATTTTTCCTAAAGCATTTCATCGTTTTCCTTTGTAGCACTTATGATTTGTAATTATTTAATTTTTTTTCTTTTTCTCTATTTCCTACAGTAGGTTGTAAGTGCAAAAAGCACAGGGACCAGGTCTGTTTTGTATACTTTTATATACCTAGCACATTGCTAGGGTTATAGCAGGTGATTAATAAATATTTGAATATTTGAGTGAAAGGAAACCTGAGAGGTTATCTAGTCTTACCTCCCACCAATTTAAGAGTCTGCACTATCTCTGTCAACTGCTTATCTAGCTTATTTTTTAATGCTTTCACAAATGGACAGCTTAGTGTTTTATGTAGTTTACTTCGTTGAATATTTTGACAGTTTGAAAAGTTTTACTTTTTTGGGCTGAAAACTGCCCTTTTCTTACTTCTATTCATTGATCCTAGTTCTGCCCCTTTGTCACAACTTAAACTATTTTGACCCTACATATAGTATCTTAAACTATTTGACAGCAACCGTCACGTGTACTCTTGGCTTTGTTAGGCTAAACCATTTATAAGTGCTTCAGCTTTTCATCATGTGACGTGTTTCTTTACCCTTACCTCCTTTGTGTCCCTTTTGCCAGGGTAGCTCTAAAAGTGGTGTAATGAAGGATAATAGATATTTATAATCTTTGGGTCGTCGTCTGTGATTAAATGATTTATAGCACATTAATTCCATGTAATATATTGTGGCCCTTAAAATAACAAATATAACTGTAGAACTGTGGGATATATTTATAAAACAGTGATGTTTTAAAAGGAGAACATTAAATTGTATCTAGATAATATAGCTGACTCTGTGTGTGTAGATGAAATTTAGAAGGGTACATGAAGTAATGAGAATAGTTGTACAGTTGTGTTAGGGTGGTAGAATTATAGGGAGAAGTTTTTTTTTTTTTTCTTTTTTCTTTGAGACAGAGTCTCACTCTGTCACCCTGGCTGGAGTGCTGTGGCGTGATCTCAGATCACTGCTTCCTAGGTTCAAGCGATTCTCATGCCTCAATGTCCAGAGTAGCTGGGATTACAGGCATCTGCCACCATGCCTGGCTAATTTGTGTATTTTTAGTAGAGATGAGGTTTCGCCCTGGTGGCCAGGCCTCACGTGAGCCGCTCACCTTGGCCTCCCAAAGCCCCAAAGTGCTGGGATTATAGGTGTGAGCCACCGTGCCTGACTTTATTTAAGAGACTGGGTTTCACTGTGTTACCCAGGCTGGACTCGAACTCCTGGGCTTAAGTGATCCTCCCACTGTAGCCTCCCAAGTAGCTTGGACTATAGGCATGAGCTACCATGCCTGGCCCAGAAGTTTTAAAATACAGAGTATTTTATAATTAGTTTAATAAGAAAGGAGAAAATATAATGCTTGGAAATGTCATTCCAACTAGAATTAAGTGATATTTCAGTAGTCTGCATTAAGACTGTATTTCTTTTAATGTAGTTTAAGAATGCTTGTTTTGTGGCCTTATCGCATTATAATAATAGCCACATTTGGCTAGTGGCTACTGTATTGACAGGGCAGATATATGTACTGGGTAAGGGCAGGTGGAGAACATTTCTTTTGGTACAATGTTCTTTGGATAGTGCCAGAATAAGAGATTGTGTGGGATGGATCACTCATAACAGCAAGATAGGCAAAATGGTGACTTGTAGGTCTGCCACGGTGGCTCACGCCTGTAATCCCAGCGCTTTGGGAGGCCGAAGCAGGCGGATCATGAGGTCAGGAGATCAAGACCATCCTGGCCAACACAGTGAAACCCTGTCTCTACTAAAAATATAAAAAAAATATTAGTTGGGTGTGATGGTACTCACCTGTAGTCCCAGCTATTCCGAAGGCTGAGGCAGAATTGCTTGAACTCAGGAGGCAGAGGTTGCAGTGAGCCAAGATTGCGTCACTGCACTCCAGCCTGGCGACAGAACAAGACTGTCTCAAAAAAAAAAAAAAAAAAAAAAAAGGAAAAAAAGGTGATTTGTGTGCATGCAATCCTTTTGCAGCTCAATCCTGAAGGTAGAGGAACCAAGGTGAGGTGTGGGAACAGGGCCACAAGACAATAGTTCATGGCACTGGCCATTAGGTGGCAGTGTCTCCTCAGGCCTGCTAGTTATTGGAGACTCACTCAGGGAGTAGGAAGAATGAGGGGAGCAGTCTTCTCGGTGAGTGGGCAAGGTTTCTGTATATGTAAAAGTTTGTTGGTAGTGTCTTTATATTTCAAAGGGTACCTCTCACCACCACCACCGCTGCCGCTGCCACCACCACCACTGCTACCACCACCTCCTCTTACCATATTAAGTGCCACTGACAGGTTCAGTGGTCCTGATTTCCTGACTCTCTGTATGAACTTGGACAAATTACTTAACTTCTCTGAGGCTATTTCTTCATCTGGGAAATCAGAATAAATATACCTATATAGTAGTTGTTAAGGTAAGAAGTTAAGGTTAAGATATGATAGTTTTTTTTTTTTTTATTTTTATTTTTGGAGACAGAGTCTCTGTCACCCAGGCTGGATTGCAGTGGTACAATCTTGGTTCACTGCAACCTCTGCCATTTAGGTTCAATTGACTCTCATGCCTCAGCTTCCCGAGTAGCTGGGATTACAGGCACGTGCCCCCACTCCTGGCTAATTTTCGTATTTTTAGTAGAGACAGGGTTTTACCATGTTGGCCAGGCTGGTCTCAAACTCCTGACCTCAGGTGATCCACCTGCCTTGGCCTCCCAAAGTGCTGGGATTACAGGGGTGAGCCACTGCACCCAGCCTAAGATATAATTCTTATAAGTGAATAGCACAGTGCTACGCATACACCTGCTTGGTAACAATTAGTTATCATCTAAGGGCCCTTACAGTCATGTTCTCCTCTTTTGTTTTCAGCAGGGATGGTTAAGCCTTTCCACCCTCTGGTTGCATAGGAAGGACACTTTCTTGTCTCGGTCATGGAGATCCCGTATAGCCTGTCTTCCACAGGTGTTCCTGTCTCTTGAGATAGCAGCTGAGCAAGCCCCGGGACATTATTCATTTGTATGTACTAACATCTGTTATATGCCAGGCTCTGTGCTAGATGCTGAGTATTAAAAAAAAATGAGTCTTTAATTAGGCTATTGAGTATATGTTGTAGATATTTTCATTATGCTTATGTTTTTGAAATTACTTGTTTTGCTCATGTTCTGTATGCTTTTATTGGTTGAGTTTGCTCATAACGCTTAGTAAGATCTAGTCCCTGCTTCCTCCAGCCCCGTTCAGCTACAGGTACGATTTCCACACCCTTCAGGTTTAGCCAATCCTGACTTAGGTGGGTGAATGGGGCCTGCAATTAGCCTGGCTACCGTAGGCACAATGTTTACCATTCCCATCAAGCTGCCACTTTCTTCAGGGATTAGCTGTAAACCAGAACTTCTGCCTTGTTTTCCCCTGTAGCATTTTCAGTCTCCTGATGGTACTGGGAGCCCACCTTGATCTCATGGTGGGATCTTGTTCCAAATTTTGTACCTGCCATTTTCTTTATTTTTAACCTCCTCTTTGAGCTCTTTTCCTGCAGAAAAGAGGGTACAAAATAAAATAAATAAACCCAGGCCAGGCATGGTGGCTCATGCATGTAATCCCAACACTTTGGGAGGCTGAGGTGGGTGGATTACTTGAGCTCTGGAGTTCGAGACCAGTCTGGACATTGTGGCGGAAACCCATTCTTTACAAAAATTAGTCAGGTGTGGTGGCACACACCTATAGTCCCGGCTACTGGGAAGGCTGAGGTGGGAGGCTTGCTTGAGCCCAGGAGGTCGAGGCTGCAGTGAGCTGTGTTTGCACCACTTCACTCCTGCCTGGGTGGGAGACAGAGGGAGACTCTGTCTCAAACAAAAAACAAAGAAGATTGCCTCTATATTGTCTCAAGTTACTGTTTTTTTTGTTTTTTGTTTTTTTTAAATAGGGTGTGTTTGAAAGAATAGGTTATGTTTCCTGATGGTTTATCTCTTTATTCTTGAACCTGTTGTAGTCAGGTTTGTGTACCTCATCTTGTCTCCTGAAACTGCTATGGCAAAGGTGACCAAATTTGTAAACTACCAAGCCCAATTATTCTTTTTAGTTTTTAGTTTACTTATATGTGGAATTTGACACTACTGCTTGTTATCTTCAAAGTTTCTTTCAAATTACTTTTTTAGTTCTTTTCTTTACCCTTGGATCATATGTTCTTTGCACCATCCCCGACCCTTCCTACTATCCATTTTTTTAAGTGTCGGTGATACCTTTCTCTCCTTGTTGTACATCTTCTCCAGGTGACCTCACTTATTTTTGGTGGAAAATCTGACCATCATTCCTGTGCTGATAATTCCCAAATCATCGTCTCCCTTTCAGATTTTGCCCTTGCATTTCAGACTCCTTTGACCAGTAAACAACCTGGTGTATGCTCTCTAGATATGCACCTCCAAGTTAGCTTGACGTGCTAAGTTTGTGATCTTTTTCTGCAGACATAATGTTTGCCCTCAATGAAAGGCAAACATTATGTCTGGGTAAAAAGATCATGTCTAGTCAGACAAGCCCGGAATTTTGAGCTCTTTCATCTCCCACATCTAATCAATCACTCATCCATTTGTTAGCTAATTATTATGCTCTCATTTTGTGCCCATTATTGTGACAAAATTCTTTAGATTTAATATTGCTGATATCTTTTGTACCTTTTTGCTACAATCTTTGTTGTCTTTCTCATGTTGTAACGCCTTAACCCATCTCCCCTTCTTAACCCATCTCCTCCATACTTAAATCAAAGTGACTTTTCAAAATTCAGGTGAGATCTTTTTTTTTTTTTATGGTTTAAAACCCTTTAGTTTCCTAATTGCCCATAATAAAGTCCAAACTTCTTAGTATGGCACATAAACCACTCTGTAGGCTGTACTTTTCCCCTATTCTTCCTTTCTTCTTATGCATTTCTGAAACCCTGTTCGCTACCATTGTTCAGTCAACAACAATTTTCTGAATGTGTCATGCTGGTTCCATGCTTCTGTTTATGCTCTTAGGCTATATTGTTTTTTCACATTCAGTGTCTGTATTTCTATTTACTATTTATCTTTTGAGACTCAGCTCAAGCATTGCCTCCTCTATGAAACCATTTATGTTATCCCTCTCTCCCAGTTAAGCACTTTCTTTTTTGTTCCCCCATGTGCTACCCCATATACTCTGCTCTAGCAGTTATAGTACTTCATTCCCCTTCTCTTGTCTACATGTCTTTTCCCTTGTATTGGAAGGTGTTATTTTATCCACAACCTCTATCTCACAGCCTTATTGATAATAGGCTTTCAATAAATGTTTAAAGACTGAATGAGTTTTAAGTCATTGCTGTAATAACAGCATTTCTTCCTTTACCAGATCATAAGCTGCTTATGGCAAGTACTGTATGTACCTTCTTTACTTTTCAGGATCTTGTCTTATAGTCACTTAATAAAAAAGTGTTGTGGCTGGGCACCATGGCTCACACCTGTAATCCTAGCACTTTGGGAAGCTGAGGCGGGTGGATCACCTGAGGTCACGAGTTTGAGACCAGCCTGACCAACATGGTGAAACCCTGTCTGGACTAAAAATACAAAAGTTAGCTGGGCGTGGTGGCAGGCGCCTGTAATCCTAGTAACTTGGGAGGCTAAGGCAGGAGAATCACTTGAACCCAGGAGGCAGAGGTTGCGGTGAGTCGAGATCATGCCATTGCACTCCAGCCTGGGTGACAAGAGCGAAACTGTCTCAAAAAAAAAAAAAAAGAAAAAAGTGTTGTATTAATCTGAGGTAGAGGTTTGCAGTGGATTAAGTGTGCCCTCTCTACAAAGGAAGAAGTTGAGTTGTGTTAGTCCTAAGCACAATAAGATATTTGATGGTCATTATAATTAATTTATAGATGCAAACATTGCACCTAACTTTAGTCGCTTTGGTATTTGGCAAATCAAGCAGATTCTCAGTGTCAGTACTCTGGGGATTGGTTAAACACTGTTAACTATTTTAAGGATTTTTACTTTTAAAAAATGTTAAGGTATGGGTGTCCTAGTTGCTATTAAGAGTTATGTGAGCAATTATCTAAAACATTTTGTAACTAAACCATATAGGGAGTCAGCATTTAAAGAGCACAGTCATACTGAGATTAAAACTGTGCTGTACTCCATTTCTTTTGTAATTTAGTATTTTTTAAAAAATATATTTTATGCCAAAAGTTTTAAGTTCCTTCTTCAAAAAAATGAAAGAAGTAGGTGTCGTGGATATGCGTAGAGATTGAGATTCTAAATTAGAATACATTATTAAGAAGGAAACTATCAGGGAAGAGATTAGGTTTCTTCATTAGGGTTAGTAACTCAGTGTAGTTTGTGGAGAGGTGGAAAAAAAAATCAGTATCAGTGTTAGTACCTATTTTACTTATGTAAACAGGAACCTATAAGTAGGAGCTTATAAACCAGTTCTATAGGCCCTCAGATATTAATTGAAATATACCGCCAATTGTGTGATAAACTGTTTTGCTTTATGCGTGTGTGTGTATGTGTGTGTGTGTGTGTGTATATATATATATAGATGTGTTGATAATGTAAATTTGAGGTAAAAATTAGTAAAATAGCAAGACACTATTAAGGAATATGCTGTTTATTCTTGCTTTTAACCTACATTTGTAAAAAGCCAGTTAGGTGCCAGCCTATGTCTTAGGGCTTGACTGAGGCAGCAGATGAATGAAAGTCAGTCTGTGTTCTCAAAGAACTTGGCCTCCAGTGGATGGAAAATAAACTTTGAGTGGTCTGAGTGGCATTACTTGGTGTGTTGACAAGAAACAAGAGCCCACATCTGAGGCTGGTGGGTTTGGCTTCTGCAAAGGTGGTTTGATACCATGAAGAATGTGTGAAGGGTGAGAGGTAGTGCATTTCAAACACAAGACTATATATGCAAACACTTGTTGGTGAGACCATGGTCTTGTGGGATCTGTGAGTCTCAGAACTCCCAACAAATCGGGCATAAACCTTTACAAATTAGTGGAATAATTGGGGCTGATGACTAGCTACACCGTCCATAGAAACCTTGAAAAATCCCTAGCTTCCTTTTCCCTGCATTGGACTTGCTTCCCAGTATATATCCTCATACTTTTTTTTTATGACATTAATTATATTTTTGTGTGTAGTTTTTTTTTTTTTTTTTTTTTTTTGAGACAGGGTCTCGCTCTGTTGCCCAGGCTGGAGTGCAGTGGCACGATCTCGGCTCACTGCAAGCTCCACCTCTCGGGTTCACGCCATTCTCCTGCCTCTGCCTCCTGAGTAGCTGGGACTACAGGCACCCACCACCACGCCCGGCTAATTTTTTTGTATTTTTAGTAGAGACGGGGTTTCACTGTGTTAGCCAGGATGGTCTTGATCTCCTGACCTCGTGATTTGCCTGCCTCAATCTCCCAAAGTGCTGGAATTACAGGCATGAGCCACTGCACCTGGCCATATTTTTGTGTTTTTAAATGTCTAGTCTTTGCTAGGCCGTTAGCTGTAGGAGTGCAAGGTTCATATCTGTCTGTGACAACTGTATCCACAATAACTTGTGCAGTTGCTGGCACATAATGGATGTTCAGTAAATGTTTAGTAGGCAGATAATGCTTTTATGGGTAACATAATGGTGTTATGGAAAGCATATAGTAGTTCTGTTGAAGAAGAGAATGTGGTTTAATGCATGATTTTAAGTATGAGTTTTTTCCTTTCCCATTAGGTGGAATTTAGCCACCTAGACAGTAAAGAACACACATGCCTCTTGAGTTGCTCACCTCTGTTTTCCCCTGCCTACAGTGGTTTGGAAGACATAGATAACTACGAAATAGGACATTTTGGGTGAAGTTAGGGTCTAAAGTTAGCATGGAGTTTAAAAATCTCGTATAGTTGAAATTGCCCTTGAGAAACCATGTGGTGACTTAAGTTTAACCTGGTTATGTTTTCTTGCAGCTTTGGTTGAGTACCAAAGAGTTGGTTAGTTATGAGAGTTGGCTTCTGCAAAAAAATACCCATTTTCAGATAGTAGTATCTCACTCTTGAAAATTTGCTCATACTGTGCCAAGCATGTGTAAACTGAGACTTACTGAGGGAGAAAGAGATTCATGTCTTTTCCTATACGTTCACTTTGTAAGTATATTTTTATAGAGTGGAATGATGGGTGGAATCACCTACACCATTAATGTTCCTCTAGCTCTGGAAAGTAATTTTACTTTGTCTAAATTCAAATATATTATATATATGTTGGGAGGCCAAGGTGGGCAGATCACCTGAGCCCAGGAGTTGAGACTGCAGTGAGCTGTGATACCACCACTGCACGCCAGCTTGGGTGACAGTGAGACCCTATCTTTATATATATATACACATATATATGTATATATATAATACACAGACATAAACATGTAATGTGATTGCCTCTACTACTCCCTCCTCCACCATCTCCACTCTTTTCAGGTACAGAAATTCATTTATTTACCAATAGTTTAAGTTCTGAAAGGCTGTTCATAAATTCTTTTTGTAAACAATTGCTAACATCTTCCTTTGGTGTCAGGCATTGCTGAGAAACTTTTATTTCGGTTGGTTGCTTTGGTCATATGTACAGAAGCTTATGAGTTGAAAGTAGAGGAGTTTCTGTGTGTGGGACCTGTGAACCTAGGCATTTACTGTCTCCTGGTCCTAGGACCCTGCTTTGCTTTGTGAAGTTTGCTCTTCAGAAAGATTCCTGTAACCTTCTCCCATTGGAAATGACTCAAGGCCAGGAACATCTAATTTTCAGGACATACACTTTTTTTTTCCCCAACTTTTTTTTTTCTTTTTAAAAAGTGCTTTATGTCCAAAGGATTACTTAATTCCCCAAAGATGAGTTAATTCAGGCATTATTGTACCAATAGTGTTTTATACAGTTGTGGAACTGGGAGGGCACCCTGGTGCACCTGCAGTTCTGAAGGGTCCTTTGTATCTGGGGGAAACAGAATGGAATGTAAAAAATGTTTAGTTGATTTATGTGAGGGTCGGGTCAAGAACAGGTTAAACTAATTATGATAATAGGGGTTAGAATAGAGCAGTGGTTCCGCAGTATTTGTGTGTATCAGAATCGCCTGGAAGACTTCATTAAAACAAGATCTCTGGGCTCTACAGAATTGCTGAACACTATATCTAAGGTAAGACCTTAGAAAATCTATTTTTAAGAAGTTTCTAGGTGTTATTGATACTGCTGATCAGCCTTGGTCAGGTTAGTTAGAAGTTTATGCTTTTGCTAATTCAAGAGTCCTTTGTCTTTTGTAGGAGGAGTTAAATGTAGAGATCCAGGGTTTGGGAGTTCTCTGAATAGGAGTATGCAGGTGCTCCTGAGAGAGAAAATGAAAATGAATGCCAAGAGAAGGAGGATAATGTGGAATGTGCCGAAATTTATTTCATACCTCTTTCCCTAATGAAAGCGTCCTTATTTGGGGTTTACTTTTTTATTTTTATTTTATTTTATTTTATTTTCTGAGATGGAGTCTCACTCTGTTGTCCAGGCTGGAGTGCAGTGGTGCAATCTCAGCTCCCTGCAACTTCTCTCTCCCGAGTTCAAGTGATTCTCCTGCCTCAGCCTCCCAAGTAGCTGGGATTATAGGCACCCACCACCACACCCAGCTAATTTTTGTATTTTTAGTAGAGATGTGGTTTCACCATGTTGGCCAGGCTGGTCTGGAACTCCTGACCTCAGGTGATTACCTGTCTCGACCACCTAAAGTGCTAGGATTACAGGCATGAGCCACCGTGCCCAGCCGGGGTTTACTTTTTTAAATGGAAATTACATATGGATGCTTTCAAACATAATGTTTAGAGAAAACAGCATAATTCACCCCTAGTGTTACTTACCACTCACCTTTTAATAGTTTCAGTTTTAGCTGTCACACTCCCTTTCTTGAGGGGTGTTTTGATATTTAATGGAGTGTTTCAGATTTTCTTACTTTGTGATTCCATCATTTTTTAAAATATTTATTAGTTGTAGTTCTTCTATAAAGAAGATTTTCTGTCAGTTTTTTGATTACTTTGAAATACAGGAAGAGGATACATGCTTAATTCTTTTATCAATTTGTAGAGTAAGTTGTCTTCACGGTAAGGCTTATTTTTACTCTTTATAAGATTAGAAGTAGTTTGAGGCTTTTAATTTTTTAAGAGAAGTTTTAAAAAATGAAGCATAACTTGCATACTATAAAATACATAAATCTTTTTTTTTTTTTTTCCTACCCAGGCTGGAGTGCAGTGGTGCGATCTCGGCTCACTGCAAGCTCCGCCTCCCGGGTTCATGCTATTCTCCTGCCTCAGCCTCCCTGCCTCCCGGGTTCATGCCATTCTCCTGCCTCAGCCTCCAGAGTAGCTGGGACTATAGGCATGTGCCACCACACCTGGCTAATTTTTTGTATTTTGAGTAGAGATGGGGTTTTACCGCGTTAGCCAGGATGGTCTATCTCCTGACCTTGGGATCCGCCCGCCTCGGCCTCCCAAAGTGCTGAGAATTACAGGTGTGAGCCACTGTGCCCGGCCAAAATACGTAAATCTTAAATGATGTACTCTTGGTGAATTTTACACCGTCCAGATCAAGTTGCCAACATCTCAGTCAACCCCCTTTTCAGTTAGCCCCCTCTTGCAGAGTTAATCTCTGTCCCGGGGATTTTCAACATATGAACTCCAGATCGGCAGAATCAACATCACCTGGAAACTTGTAAAAAGTACTTTTTCCTAAAGCCTTACCTTAGATATGTTGATTCAGAAACTCTGGGAGTGGAGTCCAGAGATCTTGTTTTAATGAAGTCTACCGGGTGATTCTGATACATACAAGCACTGTGGAACCACTGTTGTATTCTAACGCATATTATCATAATTAGTTTAATCAGTTCTTGACCTTACTCTCACATAAGTCGATCAACTGAACATTTCTCACATTCTGTTTCCCCCAGATGCACTGGATTTTTTCCTGTGCCCCTGGGTGAGAAGTCTTGCTGCAGTTTAAGGCTTCCCCAGCAGTTTAAGGCTTTTGCTTCAGAGGACAGAAGGAGGCAGGGAAGTGAGAGGCTTTGTGTTTGTTTCAGTGCAGCCTTTGATCACCTCCTGCATGCCTGTGCCATTAAGAGGGGTCTTTCTCATATGTTTCTCTTGAGTACTAGGAGGAGGAGCCTGCTGTTGTGCTAGTCCACATTTGACTTTTAAGCAGACGTTAAAATGTTAGCTTATTACTCCTTTTTGTGGTGGTCATTTCTGTCTCTTATGCTCAGCCATAAGTGAAACTGTTAAATGTCCCATCTCTCCTTGGAGGGGCTTGTCTCCCTTTGGAATTGGGTCTACTTGGTTGCCTTACAGTATCAGCTTTCTGATGGGCTTATGAAAGGTTATGATTTTGAAGATTATCTGGCTCTTCCAGGGTTTTAGATAGGAGTGAAATTAATTGCAGCTTTTTACATTGAAAATGGAAATCTGACCTTCATATAAATGGAATCACACTATATTTATCTTCAAGTCTCTGGAGTCTCTTGTTTAAAGGAGCCTGTTAGTTTTTCTGTATTGTTGTGTATAGCAATAATTAGGTCTTCATTACCATGTTGTAGTCTAGTATGTGGAAACTACCACTAACATTTTTCTTTTTTTTTTTGAGATGGAGTTTCGCTCTTGTTGCCCAGGCTAGAGTGCAATGGTGCGATCTCACCTCACCACAACCTCTGCCTCTTGGATTCAAGTGATTCTCCTGCCTGGCCTCACTAACATTTTTCTATGAAACTATAATTCTAATGTATGTAGATCTTTACAAAATGTTTCGTGTTTAGGTATTTACTGTTTGTCGTATACTGAGCAAGCTTGGACTTCAGTAATGTATTCTGGTGAATCAAACCCAGTATGTGCCATTAGTGAATTTATGGCCTAGTAGTCTTCCATCAGTGTTAATGTTACTCCTGTTACTCTTATTCCTGATGCTGGACCTCCTATGGCTTTGTCCCTACTGCCCATTTAATTTAATTTAGGGAACTTTGCTCAAGCAAATCCTATATAGACTGAAATATTAAATGTTTGCTTGTGATTTGACCTAGTGTTTGCAAAATGTCTGTACTTAATTGTTATACTTGTCTACTATTTTAAAAGGCAGTATATGGGTCAGTATTCATGTAGTTTGGCATGTGTCATCTTTTCCTAGCTTTCTGCACATTAATGACATTTGCATGCCCCACAGGTATTTGAGTTTTGTGTTCCCGTACCAACTGGTAAAATTTGGAGGGAGAAAGTTTTATGGTTTGGCCAGGGGAACTTCTCGTTCCTCTTTACTTGTTAGTATTTTTGTTCTTTTAAATTTAAATTTCAGGAAGTAATACACATTGGATCTGCGTAATAACCTTATTTAATGTTCTTAAAACACAAATTCCTTGTGAGCCTAACTTTTACAAGTTACTTTGAACTCCATTTATGTGAGTGAAAATGAAGTTGTAGCTGGAGCACAGAAAGGTCATGTTGATACAATAAAGAGCCTTTGTGTTGAGCATGGCATGTCCTCTTTAAAATCTTGAAGAATCTGGAAGTAAGTGCACTGTTTTAAACCTTTACTTTGTGCACTACCACACCTGGCTAATTTTTGTATTTTTGGCAGAGAGAGGGTTTCACCATATTGGCCAGGCTGGGCTTGAACTCCTGACCTCAGGTGATCTGCCTGCTTTGGCTGCCCAGAGTGCTGGGATTACAGGTGTGAGCCTAATTTTTCAGGCCACCTCGCCTGAAAAAAAAATTTTAAAATATGAAATACCAATACTGTAAATGTGCTATACTTTAAAAAATTATTCTTAAAGAAACTAAAAAAAATCTGACATTTTCAAGCACTGTTTCAGATATTAGTCTAGTTCACCATTAAGTTAAAGCTCACAGATGGCATTAAAGTGTCTCAGAGAAGAAGATTATATCATTAGATGAGGTAGGCAACGTATATTTTTTCAAATTGTTAATGAATGGATTTTTTAGACACCTAACTGATTACAGATTAGGTAAAGTGCATCAAAGACAGCTTGGCTACCAAAATGAAGCAGACTCACAATATCTATTTTATTTTATTTCAAAATTATAAGCAAATATAAGCGAAATTTTCATGAACATTTAAAGACAGAAGGTATCTCATCAACAAATGAAGTGATAATATTCATAACGTAAACTTCATAGTGGAGCTGTCAGACTAGTTTATCTTAAGACCAAAAGTTCAAGATGATTGATGTCATTTGTGTTGCAATTATTTGTACATTTAGAAATCAATATTCTTTATAGAGAATAGCACATTCAGGTTCTAACATTATTCTTTTCTCCCACGAAGTGGTGGAACCACAAACACTAGTAACAGTGTGTCTGTCTTTTGGGCTCATCTTGTGCCTCTAAGTTATTAATACTGAAGATGCTCTTGGGAGGTAACATGTTACCCTCATCTTAGGCGGGAAAATAGAGACACAGAGAAGGGAAAGAGTATGATTTTCTTTCTGTGGTCTACTTGTGACAGGCAGGAAAATGTTAAAGCCTTTCTGATTCACAGGCTCTTTAGTCTTTAACATGTATTATTTATTGATTTGCAAAATGACCCTAATATGTAATATCAATACCAGTTTTCTTATGTTTATACCAAAAGTGGTTGTAGGTGTTTTGTGGAAAAGACCATTATCAAAAAATGAGGAAGACAGTTGTCTGGCATGGATACTGCCACTGTCCCTTGCTCTGCTCCTGGCAAACATTGCTGCTTGATCATGTCACTACTTCAGGTTTGAAGCTAGATTTGACCTCAGCATCCTTTTGTTTTTTAAAAACGTTAATGTTAAATTTTTAGTGGAGATGAGGTCTCACTATGTTGCTCAGTATGGTCTTCAACTCCTGAGCTCAAGCGATCCCCTCGCCTCAGCTTCCCAAACTGTTGAGATTATAGGCATGAGCCACTGTGTCTGGCCTCAGAATCTTTTTCAACATATTGCCCAAGGGAGCTATTACCAGTCAATCACAGGTCCACAAAACAAAGTTCTTTTTTAGTCTTTCCTTACTGTTAAATTAATCTGCATTAAGAGATTATGCATTTACTTACAAGTTTAGGATCTATTAAATTTGTATTCCTGTAGCTGACCTCAAAGTACAGTATATAAGACTTAGTTTATGTTCTCAGCAGGTTTACTTTCCTGTGGGTCAAATAGACATACACACAATTAGAAGACAAACTCAGCTATATTATTGCTGTGAAGAGAATAGAGAGTGATGTAAGATTAATTTTAACTGGAAATGTTGGTGGATGTGGTGATTTTGAACTTTGAGGATAGAATCTTCCAAGTGGTCTTTAGCAAAGGCATAGAAGATAGAAAATATAGGATGGATTTTGGGGAATGACAAGTAACATATCTTGACTTAAGTATATAACAAGGGTAAGGTAGAACCAAATAGCGTAGCTTGCTCCCTGTACAATGAGTTTTGGGTTTTATTTTGTTGTTCCTAGTCTCACAGATGGTTTTTAATCAGTAGAATGACGTGATCCAGGTCTGTGCTTTAAGAAGATAAATGCTGACAGTTTGAATAGAAGTAAGGTTGGAATCTTGACATAAATGTAGGAATCCTTGGTAATAGTACAGGAAGAAATGATGAGGATAAGAACTAAGATTGTGGAATGGAAGTGGTGAATTTAGAATAAATTTTAAAGGTAAAATTAATGTGATTCCTATAGGATTAAATTATCCCTAGAGGCTCCAGCATTTCTTTGGAAGGATATCCAGTTATTTCCTTTGTATATTCCAAGTTTAAAAACATTTTTAAAGGTGATTTTTTTCTCTACTTGTATTTCTGGAGAATTATTTCTTTATCCTTGATATTTCATTAACTTAACTAGGATATGTATTTGCATCTGTGATTTGGTATATTTTTTCTTTCCTTCCATAGATTTTTTTCACCTTTATTTTAGGGATATTTTCTATTATGTCCTCCTGCCTTTTATCTTCCATTTAATTAGTTACTCTACTTCAGAGATACTAATTATCTTTCTGTTTAGCCTTTGTCCTACATTTTCTTTCTCATTCTTTTGATATCTTTGTCTTTTTTTTTCTCCTCAATACTTTTTTTTTTTTTTTTTTTGATACAGGGTCTCACTCTTTCAGCCAGGCTGGCGTGCAGTGGCTTGATCACAGCTCACTGCAGCCTCGACCTCGTGGGCTCAGTTGATCTTCCCACTTTAGCCTCCTGAGTAGCTGGGACAACAGGTGTGCACCACCATGGCTGGCTAATTCTTGTAGTTTTTGTAGAGATGAGGTTTCTCCATGTTGTCCAGGCTGGTCTCGCACTCCTGGTCTCAAGTTATCCACCCACCTCAGCCTCCTTAATATGCTCTTGTTACCTTAAGATTTTTCTCCTTGTCATTTGTTTAAGTCTTTGGTTCTTTTTCTTGCTTTGTTTTTTTTTTTTTTTTCAAATTCATTGTTCTTCTTAATTGGTTTCCTTAACGCTGAAGCCTTTTTTTCAATTTACCTGTTTTGTCTTTTCATCTTTGGGCTTTTGTTTCATTAGATGCATGTTCTTATTAGGTTGTTCTGTGTTACAAGAAACTGTTTATATGATTGTATGGCCATTTCTTTTTGTCTTGCTCAGGCTTAATTTGGATACCTAGGTCAAGTACTTTGCTTTTGCCCTTCTGTGGCCCTATGCTTTCCCATCTCCTTAGATTGTGTTAAACGTCCTATACGTGTCTCATTTCATACTGCTGAGGGTATAGTACCTTTCTATGGGCTTCAGATCCTTCCCTCAACTCAGTATAGGGCCTTAGAAGTTGACAGATCTGATGATGCCTCTGCCTAGGTTTGGAAGCCTCTGTGCTCAGGATATTTTTCCTCAGCTTTTCTAGGGCATGACAAATCAAATATTTCTTTCCAAACTAGAGGTGTTTCTTAAACTTTTCAAGTTTTTTAGTTCACATTTCTTTCTCACTACTGCTTCCAGGCAGTAATCAGGCTAGTCATACTGTACCATACAGAATTTTTTTCTGTCCACCACTTTTTAAAGTTTATAGGTTCTTAGTTTAAATAGCTTTTTGTATTACACTATGTAGGTGGTGGGTTTTCCGCTAAAAAATCACATGCACACAAATATATATATATTTATATATTTATATCTTTTATTAGTTGTTGGTAACAGGACATTCTTTAGTCTTTTTTCACTCTATACTTGAACATTTGTGTGATTTTCTAAATATTTACTTTTGACATAATTAATAACATGTGTAATAGGAACTCTACTTCTTAGGCCAGGGTTGACTTGGAATCAGTTGTTTTAAAAATTAAAAATATTGGTCTGGTGCGGTGGCTCATGCCTGTAATCCCAGCATTCTGGGAGGCCGAGATGAGTGGATCACCTGAGGTCAAGAGTTTGAGATCAGCCTGGCCAACATGGTGAAATCCTGTCTCTACTAAAAAATAGAAAAAATTAGCCTGGCATGATGGCGGGCATCTATAATCCCAGCTACTCGGGAGGCTGAAGCAGGAGAATTGCTTGAACCCATTAGGTAGAGGTTGCAGTGAGCCGAGATCATGCCATTGCATTCCAGCCTGGGTGACAGAGAGGGACTCCATCTCAACAACAATTACAACAAAAATTTTAAAAATTTAGCTGGGTGCAGTGGCTTATGCCTGTAATCTCACTACTTTGAGAAGCCAAGGTGGGAGGATTGCGTGAGCCCAGGAATCCCAGACCAGCCTGGGCAATATAGCAAGGCCTCCACCTTTATAAAAAGTAAAAATAAATTAGTTGGCCATGGTGGTGTGCACCTATAGTCAGTCCTGGCTGCTTGGAAGGCTGAGGTAGGAAGATCGCTTGAGCCCAGGAGTTTGAGGCTGCAGTGATCTGTGATTGCACCACTGCACTCTAGCTGGGTGACAGAGCAAGACCATGTCTCTTAAAAAAAAATACAGTGTCATACACTATATTAAAAAATCAGTATCCCTAAGGCATTTTTAAAGTTGCATTTTCACTTGTTAGTGTTTTTACAGAATTCTTATATAATTACAGTGAACATATTGTGACCATATATTTGTTAATATTAGGACAAACATTTTAATATGTCTGGCTCATCTTTATAATCTCATCACATGATGTATCATGATTCATTAAAAAGTTACTCATAGAAGACATTAGTGGTTTCTAGTTTTATGCTCTTTTGTGTGCATTGAACCTTTTCATTTTTGTAGTTTTGTGTTATATTTAAAATAAATACAAGCTTTGCACGGTGGCTTATGCCTCTGATCCCAGCACTTTGGGAGGCCAAGGTGGGAGGATCACTTGAGGCCAAGGCAAGAGGATCACTTGAGGGTAGGAGTTCGAGACCAGCCTAGGGAATATAGCGAAACTCTGTCTCTACAAAAAATTTTTTTAAAAAATTAGCTGTGTGTAATGCTGTGTGCCTTTAGTCCCAGCTACTTGAGAGGCTAAGGTGGAAGGATCACTTGAGCCAGGGAGGGGGAGGCTGCAGTGAGCCATGATCGTGCCACTGCACTCCAGCCTGGGTGACAGAGCAAGATCCTGTCTCAATAAAATAAAATAAAAATTGTGTAAAATTGAGATTAATGGACAAATCAACTTTATTAAATCTTTACACTTCTCACCCTGGCACTGTCATTTGTATTTATGTTACCAGATGGAAATTCTTTGGAGATAGTTGTCTAAAATGACAGCTTATTACTCAACCCTTAATACCAAAAGAATTGTTTGATGCCATTATATTCTTCACCTACATACTTCTCATGGCTTTAGTAATTAAGGTTTTTCAAATGTCTTCTAGCTTTTATAAAATCATGTATTTTTAAAAAAATATATTCTTTAATTACCTTTTATTTCACGGGCTTTAAGGGAACAGGTGATTTTTGGCTGCATGAATGAATTGTGTAGTGGTGAAGTCTGAGATTTTAGTGCACATGCCACCCGAATAGTGTGTAGCACCCTACTACATTGTGTAGTTTTAAAAAATCTCTCACATCATCCCCCCTTCTGAGTTTGCAATGTCCATTCTACCTCGCTGTATGCCTTTGCATACCCATAACTTAGTTCCCAATTATAAGTAAGAACATATGGTATTTGGTTTTTCATTCCTGAATTACTTCAGAATAATGGCCTCTATCTCTATCCACATTGCTTCAGAAGATATTATTTCATTCTTTTTTATGGCTGAGTAGTATTCCATGGTGTATTTTCTTAATTCACTCATCGGTTGGTGGGTACTTAGGTTGGTTCCCCATCTGGCAATTGTGAATTTTTCTGTGATAAACATACATATGCAGGTTTAAAAATTTTTTTTTTTAAATTTTTATACAGTTTTCCTTTGGGTAGATACCCAGTGGTGAGATTGCTGGATCAAATGGTAGATTTAGTTCTTTGAGAAATCTCCATACTGTTTCCCATAGAGGTGATATTAATTTACATTGCCACCAGCAGTACCTAAATGTTCCCTTTTCGTCACATCTGTGCCAATATCTATTGTTTTTTGGCTTTTTAATAGCCATTCTGGCTGGGATAAAGTGATACCTCATTGTGGTTTTAATTTGCATGTCCCTGATGATTAGTGATGTTGAGCATTTTTTTCATGTTTCTTGGTCATTGTATACCTTCTTTTGGAAAAATGTTTATTGATGTCATTTGTCCACTTTTTGATGGGATTATTTTTTTCCTTGCAGATTAGTTGGAGTTCCTTATAGATTCTGGATATTAATCTTTTGTTAGATGAATAGTTTGCAAATATTTTCTCCTATTCTGTGGGCTGTTTACTCTGTTTATTTTTTGCTGAGCAGAAGCTTTTTAGTTAATTAGGTCCCATTTATTTTTTTTGTTGCATTTGCTTTTGGTGTCTCAGTCATAAATTCTTTGCCTAGACCGATATCCATAAGTGTTTCTCCTAGGTTTTCTTCTAGCATTTTTATGGTTTCATGCCTTAGATTTAAGTCTTAAATCCATCTTGGGTTGATTTTTGTATATGGTAAGAGATAGGGATCCAATTTCATTCTTCTACATGTGGCTATCCAGTTTTCCTGGCAACATTTATTGAATAAGGTGTTCTTTTCCCGATTTTCATTATATATGCTTTGTCAAAGGTCAGTTGATTGTATTTGGCTTTATTTCTGGGTTCTCTACTCTGTTCCTTTGCTCTATGAATGTACTTTTATACTAGTACCATGCTGTTTTTGTTACTATAGTAGCCTTGTAGTATAATTCGAAGTTGAGTAATGTGATGCCTCCAGATTTGGTTTTTTGTTTAAGATTGCTTTTTGGTTCCATATGAATTTTAGGATTGTTTTGTCTAATTCTGTGAAAAATGATGTTGGTATTTTGATACAAATTGCATTGAATCTGTGGACTGCTTTGGGCAGCATGATCATTTTCATGATACGGATTCCTCTAATGCATGAGTGTGGGATGTATTTCCATTCGTTTGCATTGTCTGTGATTTCTTTCTGAAGTGTTTTACACTTCTCCTTGTAGAGATCTTTTACTTCCTTGGTTAAGTGTACTCCTAGGTATTTTATTTTATTTTTTTGCAGCTATGGTCAAAGGGATTGAGTTCTTGATTCTCAGCTTAGTCGTTGTTGGTGTGCTACTGATTTGTGTACTTTGATTTTGCAACCTATACTTTACTGGATTTATCAAATCTAGGAATCTTTTGGAGGAGTTCGTAGAATTTTCTAGATATGTAATCATATCATTGGCAAACGGAGATAGTTTGACTTCTTCTTTTCCATTCTGAATGCCCTTTATTTCATTCTCTTGCCTGAGTGCACTGGCTGTGGCTTTCCGTATGTTCTTATTTTTAAAGGACAGACTTTTACCCAAAACGAAAAAATTATTTGAATTGGAAAATTGGAAGAAGTACTCTGAAAGTATTATTTTTTACATAGTCAAATTTGGTAGTTTAATTTTATTATTTCTGGATTTTGCTGTCATTCATAGCATATGTTTATAAAAGTTTATAAAAATGTTCTTTATTTTCTTCCACCATAAAGTTATTAATTTAATTAGTGCATTCAGTATTTGCCAGGAGTTCTGTAGGAATCATGAGTAACTTCTGGGCTTTTCTGCATATAAAAGTGTAAGTATCATATTATGTAATAATTCATGTAATTATCCTTATTTAGGAATGTTTAATCTGCTGCTTTTTTCTCTTCACAGATTCTGTCAGCTTTTAAGAACAAATGCACCTTATAGCTCATGGAAGAAAAAACACAAATCAAGACGTTTTTGGGTTCCAAGTTGCCAAAGTATGGAACAAAATCTGTAAGAAGTACATTGCAGCCGATGCCAAATGGGACACCTGTTAATTTATTAGGAACTTCCAAGAATAGTAATGTCAAAAGTTACATCAAAAATAATGGCTCTGATTGTCCATCATCTCATTCATTTAATTGGAGAAAAGCAAATAAATATCAACCTTGTGCACAAGGTGCTGGAGAGCCTAACAATACTCAAAATTCACATGATAAAATAATTGATCCTGGAAAACATGTTCCTACTCAAGGAATATTTGATAAAAATGGGATGAAGGGAGGTTTGAAAAGTGTTTCTTTATTCACATCAAAGTTAGCAAAGCCATCCACTATGTTTGTGTCATCTACAGAGGAGTTAAACCAAAAGTCTTTTTCTGGACCATCAAATTTGGGTAAATTCACCAAAGGCACATTATTAGGAAGGACTTCATATTCTTCGGTCAATACTCCAAAATCACAGTTGAATGGATTTTATGGAAACCGGTCGGCTGGTAGCATGCAAAGGCCTAGAGCAAACTCCTGTGCCACCAGAAGCAGTTCTGGAGAAAGCTTAGCTCAATCCCCAGACAGTAGTAAATCTGTTAATTGTGAAAAAATGGTAAGATCACAGAGTTTTTCACATTCCGTTCAGAATTCATTCCTTCCACCTTCATCTATAACCAGATCACATTCCTTTAATAGAGCTGTGGATCTTACAAAGCCTTATCAGAATCAACAGCTATCCATTAGAGTGCCTCTACGGTCAAGTATGCTAACAAGAAATTCCCGGCAGTCTGAAGTACTCAATGGGAATGAACATTTGGGGTATGGATTTAATAGGCCTTATGCTGCTGGTGGAAAGAAGTTGGCTTTACCAAATGGCCCCGGTGTAACTTCTACTTTAGGTTATAGAATGGTTCATCCCTCTCTACTGAAATCTAGCCGATCTCCATTTTCTGGGACTATCACAGTTGATGGAAATAAAAACTCACCTGTTGACACATGTGTAGAGGAAGATGCTACAGTTTTGGCTAAGGACAGAGCTACTAATAAGGACCAAGAACTGATTGAAAATGAAAGTTATAGAACAAAAAACAACCAGACTGTGAAACATGATGCTAAAAGTAGATACCTGAGTGATGATGTGGATGACATTTCCTTGTCGTCTTTGTCATCTTCTGATAAGAATGATTTAAGTGAAGACTTTAGTGATGATTTTATAGATATAGAAGACTCCAATAGAACTAGAATAACTCCAGAGGAAATGTGTCTCAAAGAAGAAAAACATGAAAATGTGCCACCACAGGATATATTTGATTCCCCCAAGGAAAATGAAAAAGTCTTCAATAAAACTGATGAATGGATAGATATAAGTGTCTCTGGTAAATATTACTAACCTTAAGTTTTTTTGCTTTCTTTTAGGTAATATAACTGAACTTATATTTAGGATTATCTTCAGATAGATTTCAAGATATTATCAGTTTCACGGAGGGATGGATCTAGACAAAATTGGGGTGGGGCAACATTTATTTTCCTGTGACTTCCATACCCCATTTTTCACCCTATCCAAGACAATATTAATAACATTTGTTGTTATTAATTATAACATTTGTTGTTCTTTGGCTATTATACACAGCCTATTCCTGCTTAGTATAGACAGTGCTTCTAAATGACTTTTCCCCTACTTACCTCAACCAGCGTGGTATGCCATTAAACAAACCATCTCTTCTCTTAGGGTAGCATTTCATTGCTATTTGTTAAGAGTAAAGCTGTACCAAAGGGGAAATTAGATAATATAGGTTATGTCTAATCTGATGGATTTTTTTATCTTAGGAAATTTTTCTTGTTTAGCAATTTTTGTAGATGCGCTTCCTGAGAGAGGTTTATTTATTTATTAAACTGAAGAAAGTGAAATAATACCTGTTAAATATTTCCTCTTATGTTTGATTATCCTGTTACTAAATGCTGGAGAAAATGTATTTGGTATTTGTACACCCATATACCTGAATAAAGAACAACTAAAGGGATTAGACATAGACATGTGGTATAATGAGGGGACTAGAGCATGCATAGAGATGCATGTACAAACCCTTGATTATCTATAGGTCTTCTAAAAGAGACTACTGGAACAAGTTTATTTCCTTTTAGGGAGGCAATTATGAGTACCCTACATTATTTAATCTCTGAAGTTAAATAGTGTACACAGAGGAAAAGGAGTTTCCTGGCCAGTGTTTAAATATCTTGGGAAATATTATAGGAATATGAAGGTTTATTTACATTTTTGGAAATATTACAGAAGTGAAAGATGACTAAATGAATTTTCTTTTCATCTATTAGAAAATATTTCAGTAGGTTATTTTAAAGATTTTGCCTCTTGATGTTTTACTGCTTAGGATATAGAAAGTGCTGCAGTTATGAGTGCTTTTTTTGAGCCAGCTTTTTGGCTATGACATTCCAGATTATTAGCACTTATATTTTTAGGACATGAGAAACAATTATATTTTTGTGACTCAATAACCTTTTTTCTCTTGAAGACAGGAGTGAATGTACAAAACATACTTCTGGGAATAATTTGGTTTCACCAGATACAGACTACAGAGCTGGTTCTTCGTTTGAACTATCTCCATCTGATAGCTCTGATGGAACATACATGTGGGATGAAGAAGGCTTGGAACCCATTGGAAATGTCCATCCGGTTGGGAGCTATGAGTCTTCTGAAATGAACAGCATAGTATGTATGGATTTATATACTCTTGGAATATTTTGTTTACCCTACTATAGAGAGACTTGTGATATGATTGATTTTTTAAAAAATTTATGAATTAACTTTACTGCTTTGAGAAATGGGAATTCATATTTGTTAAGAGCCTATAAAATATCTGACTCTAATGTGAAATAAAGCATGGAGAATGTATGACATTTGACGTAAATATACTCAACATGTGTACATACATATTCATCATACATATGTGCATATTAGTAGGTTAATCTATGCCAGTGGTTCTCAAAGATGGGGGGAGGAGGTCAAAGACTGGAGGTGGTTTTGGTTGTCATATTGATGAGTGCTTCTTGGCATCTGGTGGGTAGATGCCAGGGATGTTGTTTAACATCCCACAGTGCACAAGACAGAGACCACAATGAATTATCTAGCCTAAGATGGCAGTAGTGCTGCTGTTGAGAAACCTTGGTCTATGCTATACTGAGGTAACACTGAAGTGCCAACTCTGAATGGGATAATACCAGTATATTTTTTTACTCTTAGAAAGTCTGTTGTGGGTCTGGACAGCTCTCTAGGGCAGCTGTCTTTAGTGATCTAAACTGCTTTGATTTTGGGGCTTGACCATCTTTTGAGGTCCCTTCTTGTCACTATGGCAGAGGAAGAGAGTGCCAGAGTGTCTCACACATATAATTACTTGCATTGGCCTGCAGGCAACACTTGGCACTTCCATTCATGATCTGTTGACCAGAACTAATCATGTGGTCCCACCTAAGTACTAAAGGGTTGGGAAGTGTAATCTTCGTGTGTGCCTGGAAGGCAAGGGAACCAGGTATGAGCAAGTGTTAGAAGACCTGCCATGAATTTATATGTGTAAATTTTAAGAAACATGGCAAGTAATGTGGATAATATACTGTATGGGTAAACTGTAACTGGTATGTTTGAAGTGACTCATTGCAGTTATTCAGTATATAAAATATTATTTTCCAGTAGTTGTATGGGAAAATTGGTAGTCTTTGTGGATATATTAAATTCCAAGTGGATTTCAGGCAGTGTAATTTTCTATACTCCTGTAAACCTTTTACTTAAGCCGTTGTTACCAGAGGCTTAAATTGCACAAACATTTTTTTAATGTCTATCAACACCTTGCATGCAAACATTTAATTTAGAGACAGTGTCTTCACTTCATTAGATAAAGGAGGCTCAGAAAAGATAACAGTTTAAGACCTTACATGCTGTCTTACTAGGCGTTTTAAGCAAATATGATTGAAGTGCAAATGAACATGGTGTCCAGCAGATGGCAGCAATAAACCACTTAGTACCTGACAGTTTTTAGAGGCTAACCATCTTCAGTTCATTGTTCCTGTAACTAATCCCAAAATAGCTTTCTCTAAAATATTGCAGACTGCATCTGGATTGACTGTTAGTCCTTAAGATCCCTGAGTTTCCTCCTTGTTCAGTAGGTTTCTGTATATGGTATGGGAAGCAACAAAAACATTCATTCTGTGCTTTGGAACAAGATGGTGTTTCTGTCTTTCTCTTCTGATCTAAGGAGAAGATAAAGTCTGAGAAAGGATAGAAAATTGATGGCAAAAGTTGAGAACAGTGTGTTGAGTTCTTCTACAGTGATGTTGGATTTACCATTTTTGCTCTGAAGTTATGTGAATTTTTTGTTTTGTATAAATTTTAGGCATGTACCTGTTCAAAATGGTTTTTTTTTTTTTTTTTTTTTTTTTTTGGTGAATTGGACTTTCCATCATTACTTAGTGATCTTCTGTATCTCTAATTATGCTTTTTGTTTTCAGACTTCTTTTTTTCCAAATATTAATATACCTTACCAGTTTTATTTGTGTATTTTCCCTTCTTTTACTATCAGTCTTTTTTATATATAGCAAATAGTTTATTATTTTAAAATTTTCAATTTGTCTTTTTCTTTTGACTAGTGAGTTTAATCCTTTTATGTTTGCGTTTATTGTTATACTTGGACTTTATTTACTCTGCCATCTTACTATTTTTATTTAAATTGTCTTGCTTTTTTTTGTTTCTTTCTTTTTTTTTTCCCCCTAAAGTGGTTCAAAGTAGTATCTCTTACTTAACCCCCAAAGACCTTTAGCTTATTCTCACTTTTCTTGGTCTCTGCAACACTGCTTCTTCCAGTCCAGGTCAAGATAAGGAGCTTTCACTAGAATATACATCAACTGTGTCACTTCTAATGCAGTTTAATTCCACCCACTGTTCATTTCTGCTGAGATTGTTTTTCTAGTAAGTCTTCCTTTTTGAAAGAAACAGTGTGTTCATATACATTCTGGTGCAATCTGCTAATCATGTCAGGGATCCCAACAAATAGTTTGTAGACTGATTGCTTTTCATAACACCAGTCTAGAATCCTGGTTATTTATTTGTTTAAATGCTACCAGTATTATGCAGAGGTCTAAATTACATACAGTAAAATGCACAATTTTTCTGCAGACAGACCGGAGAATTTTGATAATATGGATGTATGTGTATGGATGATTATACATATGTGATGTATCTTAAAATCATCTTTCCCCCACTGTATTTCAGGGTCATCTTTGTCATAAATGAATGACTGCATATATAAATATTGCATAGACAAATATTTCTGTTTATTTTGTCAGTTATATGTTATTTTCATTTTTGTAGCTTTAAAATAAATTTTGCTGCCTGGTAGGGTAAGTCTTCCAGCTTTGTTTTTTCCCAAGATTTCCATAGCTCTTCTTAGTCTTTTGTATTTCCAATTAAATATTAGATTGAGCTTGTCAATTTCCAGAAAGGACCTGCAGGGATTTTGAATGGGATTGCATTGAATTTATAGATGAGTTTGGAGAGAATTGACATATTTATAATGGAGATATAGTCCTCCATTAATTTCATACTTTAGAAATACTTCTTGCTAATGTTTTGTACTTTTCTGAAAAATGTTACACATATTTGATTTTGACACTGTAAGTGGTACCATTTTTATAATTTTATGAGTTTTTGTTGTATATACAAATACACCTGATTTTTGTTTGTTGACTTTTCTAATAACCTTGTAAATTCATCTACTAGTTACAGTAATTTGCCTGTGGATGGTTTTGGAACTGGTATATACACTATATAATCATACCATTTGCAAAGTTGTCTCACCATCCCAGCGCTTGCCCTATTACACGAGTTAGGACCACCAACATAATGTTGAATTGAAATGGTGATAGAATTTCAGAGAGAAAACCTTAATAGTTCACCATTAAAGTTTTTGGGAGCTGAGAGGGAGTTTAATCAGAATATGGAAACTCTCTTTTATTTTGTTTGCTGAATTTTTGTTGCGAATGAATATTAAGTTTTACCAAATGCTTTCTCTACATCTGTTGAGATAATGAAATTTTTTTTGTGTTAGTGTGCTAGATTGCATGGCTTGATTTTCAAATAGTAAACTACCTTTCCATTCTTAGAATACATTCACTTGGTCATGATGTATTATCTTTTCAAATGTAGTTAAACTAGATTTTCTAATTTTTAAATTTTAAAATTATTTTTTAAAATTAATTAATTTTTTTTTTTTTTTTTTTGAGATGAAGTCTCGCTCTTATCACCCAGGCTGGAGTGCAGTGGTGTGATCTTGGCTCACTGCAGCCTCTGCCTCCCAGGTTCAAGCGTTTCTTCTGCCTCAGCCTCCCGAGTAGCTGAGATTACAGGTGCCTGCCACCATGCCTGGCTAAATTTTGTATTTTTAGTAGAGTCAGGGTTTCACCATGTTGGCCAGGCTGGTCTCGAACTCCTGACCTCAGGCGATCTGCCTGCCTCAGCCTCCCAAAATAGTGGGATTACTGGCATGAGCCACTGCGCCTGGCCTAAAAATTAATTTTTAGAAAAGAGATGGGGTCTTGCTATATTGTCCAGGCTGGCCTTGAACTCCTGGGCTGAAGTAATCCTCCCCCCACAGTCTCCCAAGTAGCTGGGACTACAGGTGCATGCCACCATACCCAGCTCTGCTAATAGTCTATGTTTTTGCATGTATGTTCATGAGTAAGATTGTTCTGCTCTGTAATTTTCTTGTTTTTCTTTCTGATGATGTTGCCATGTTTTGGATCAAGATCATGCTGACTTTATAATGAGTTGAGAAGTGTTTTCTTATTTTTCTGTCCTTTGAAAGAATTTGTGTACAACTAATGTGCTTATTCCTTAGGTATGTAAAAGAATTTGCCAGAATTCAGCCTTCTGGAACTGGAGTTTTCTTTATGAGAAAGTTTTTAGTAACAGTTTTAATTTTTAGATACTGGCATATTAAAATTTGTATGTTGGTTTTTGAAAATTTGTCCATTTCATCTAAACTTGTCATTTGTTGGTGAAAGTTGACTAGGATTATCCTTTTTAAAACATCTTTAGGGTCTTATAAGGACGTCTGCTTTTCATTCCTGATACTGGTAATTGGTGTTTCCTTTCTTTTTCTTCATTTCCAAGAACCAAATTTGGGCTTTGCTGATTTTTCCATATTGTGCTTATTTTCTGTTTTTATTGATTTTGGTTTATATCTTTATTTGCTTCCTTCTACTTTTCTTATTTTTTTTTAATTAATTAATT